>NC_081185.1:61760452-62092952 GCF_029867415.1 Vicia villosa | reverse complement strand
TTATAATTAAAGAGAGATAATCGACAAATAACTTTTATTTATTAATTTATAAATATAGCTCTTTTTTGAAAAATGAAAAGAAAAAGAAACCAATAAAGAGCACGAAGACATATATCCACTATCCACTAGATCAAAATTAACAAAAACGGGAGACAGATAAATCAAAACGAACTATAAAATTACTATTGAAGTCCGTTCTTAGTGGTGAAAAAAATATCAAGCATTTCAATTAGGTTCTTATGAGTAGGTGTGGATGAAAAGAGAAAGATTCATTAGATGAAGTGGAAGGTTGTCAACATGCCTTTTGAGAAAGGGGGTTAGAAGTGAAAAATGTTGCGGTTTTTAACTTGGCACTTCTCAACAAATACAGGTGGAAGATTATTCAAGGTCAAAACGCTCTGTGGTTTAATATTTTGAAAGCTCGGTATGGAGACTTATCTTTAAATGTGTGTGGTGTTGAAAGAGGTTTTATAGTTCCATCTTCCTCATCGTTTTGGTGGAAGGATATTTTAAAGGTTGGATCTTATTTTTTAAGTGATCCAATGGTGGATTGTTGTAGATTTTACATTCATAACGGATTCAATACTCCATTTAGGGATTCAATTTGTTTGGAAGGTGGTCTACGTATAAAAGTGGAATTTCTGGAGTTATTCAAGGTGCCTTGTTTGAAGAATGTTTCGGTAGTGGGAATGGGCGGGTGGGTAGAAGGGGAGTGGAGATGGAGTCAATTTGGGATTTCCGACGCTTACTTGTACAATTCTGTTAATTTGGTTAATTTCGGGCTTTTGAAGAGGCGGGTTGAAGGTTTTGATAGGTGGGAGGAAGGTAAGGATCATGTGGTTTGGAATGACAATTCGGGCTTGGAATTTTCCGTTGCTTCTTATTACGCTTATTATGAGTGATTTCGTACTCCCTATGGCCCTCCTAATAAGTGTGATGGAGGTTTCGGGATTATATGGAAAATGGAAGTACCGTTTAGAATTAAAGCTTTTGGTTGGAGACTCTTCCATGATAGGCTTCCCACTAAGGATCTTTTGTTACTTAGAGGGATTTCTTTATCATTAGACAATTTAAATTGTATTTTGTGTGGGAGTTGTTTGGAAAATAATAATCACTTATTTTTTGGTTGTTGGGTGGTTAAGAAGTTGTGGAGTGAGATTGCTTTGTGGGTTGAAAAAGGGGCTTGTATGGAGGAAGAGTGTTTGACAAGCCTTATGGATTGACATTTCTTTTTTTGCCAAAATTATGTTAATGATAGAAGAACGGGTGTTGTGTGGCTCGCAACTACATGGACCCTTTGGCTTCTAAGGACCTCTCCTTCAAAATTGTCTACTTTCCTCTCCTTCACCAAATCCAAACCACTTGATTAATTCAACAGCTCACAGTTTCAGAATAAAAAAATATATAAAACCCAAAAGAATAACATATTGTATCTCAGACAGTTTAGGCGAGAGTTTAGACACTTCAGCACTACCAGTTTCTTCTTCATCTTTCTCCAAGGGTCTCCATCTAAAAAATTATTCCAATCATATCTTCCATGTTTGCTAAAATCAACACTCATATCTTTTAATTTATCCTTGTAAGTTTTATGAATTACTTTCGTTTGCCATGATTTTGTTATTAAATAACATTTCATCATATAATTTGTCTCATATTTCTATTGTTAGTACAATATATCGATTATATAGAATGTGCATTCATTTATGTATTCATGCTTAGTGACTTTTGAAATATTTGATATCAAAATGTGTTTTTCTGTTTTAACTTCTTTTTCCCTAAAAATGTAGAATTATTGATGCAAAATGCAAGAAGATTGGAGCCAAAAGTAGGCATGGTTTTTGATAGCATGAATGATGCTTGGAAATTTTGGATTGATTATGGTGGGAGAGTAGGGTTTGGAGTGAGAAAACAATACATACACAAGAGTAAAGACGGTTCGACTACTTCTTGTAGGTTTGTTTGCTGTAAAGAAGGTTTAGGAAAACCAGACAAACGAGATTATAAAACAATCAAGCCAGGAAGCGGTGTTTCACATAGTGTTGAAGATGCTGATTTTAGTCATGATGTGGAAGATGCTGATTTTAATCATGATATGGAAGATGCTGATTTTTCTCCAAAGCAATGTTATAAGGTTATTTTTCCTCGCCTTATTAGGATTGCCACTGACGCATGTAGAAGTCCAGAAACATTCACTTTTCTTACCAAAGTTGTTGATGAGTTAGATAAGTGCATACTAAAGTTTCAAAATAGTCATGTAAGTGGAGCACAAGTGAACATTTTTCTTAGCAAAGTTAAAGAGATTGAATGTAGTATTGATAACTCAACACATGTCAGTAGCTTTAAAAAAAAAACAAGGTGGAAAGGGTTCAAAACGTAAGAAAGGTTGGGTTGAAACCAAACTTACTGATAGAAAGAAAAGTGATGGTGCAAGTACTTCTCAAATCAAGGTATTTTTTAATTACTTATTTGTTCTATTATAGTTAACTATAAAAATTCACATTTTTTAAAATTTATGTTTCATGTAGATCAATACTGGGACTGTACAGATTATGAAAAGTAAGAAAAGTGAAAAATTAAGAAATTCACAAATACAAGTGCAGTATGAGGTGGTTGATATGAGTGCACCTATTTGGCTCAATGATGCGTACAATAACATGGTAAGCTAATAGAAACTGGAGTTCATGAATAAACTAAAAAATATTTACTAAATAAATGACTGTGATGTTTATGCAGAAAAATAATCAGACTTTGAGTTCATTTGGTGACATTAGTTTTACTAGCTTATTGATGGTATGTGTTAATAATTAAATAATATTTCTTTCAACACAACCAAGTATTTTTTTTAACTATCTTTGTCTTTAAAATGACAGGAAAACAATCATGAAGATACAAGTGGAAGAGAAGGAGTAGTGAAGAGAACTTGTGTTATGGACATGTTATGTAGATATAAAATTCTGCATTTTTTTGGGTGTTAATGGAGGATACTATATATTTTTGGGGTGTATATGTTGTCAAAGAGTGGATCAATATTTGAACATGTTTTTTGAACTGTTATTTTGCTATAGTTTAAGTAACATAAGGGTTGTAATTAGTTTATGAAGTATTGTAAATATTCTGCAATATATCAGTACTTTGGACATGTTTATGAACATGTTTTTTTGACCTGTTACCAAGAGTATGCTATTAGTAATAGTATTAGCTTCATAAGAAATGATTCTGCAATATATCAAAACAATTTTATTTCTTGAAATTGTAACTTATATAATACATCAGTAAGACCCCTTTTACAACCACTGCCCCAACTCTTACAAACAATGTTTCAAGGCCACTAAGAAATGCATCTAAGGCTCTTTGTCTAAAATATTGCCACTAGGAAATACATACACAACTATTTATCTAAAATATTGCAAAGTTTCAAACAATTATCCTTCAATACTTCTATCTAATCCAAAGCCACCAAGAATTACTTCCAAAGCCACCAAGAATTCACAATATTTTCACAAAGGAAATTTGTAGCTTCACAAAAAACAATCCAACAGCTCACAGACTTCACATTTTAATATTCACTTCTTCAATTTCTTCTATTCTCTGTTTTTCTGCAACAAATACACCAAAAGGAGTAATAATGATAACCTGAGTATATTGCAGGACATTGATTTCCATATGTAATGGGAGTAAATCATACCAGGCTGTCTATTTGGTGCATGCTGTTTCGGTAAACCATACTCACCTTTTGCTTTCATCATCACCACCGTAACTGTAATGAAAACAAGAGAATATGGTATCGTTTAGTGAAGTGTGGAATCGCTATCCAACAAAAACAAATACAGAGTACCCATTCCACAATCTCTATCCAACAAAAATAGATACAGGAGAAGCTATAGAGAGAAAAGAAAAATAAAAGAGAATTAGAGGTTTGAATGTGTTGTATTTGTCGATGTGTCGTATTTGTCGTTTCCGGAGTTACGATTTCAAAGAATTTGCCGTCGCCGGAGTTGAAGAATCATCTTCGTGATAGTTGATGGTCGAGAGAACACAGCAGGAGTTGAAGAATCATCTTCGTGATATTTGATGGTCGAGAGAACTCAGAGCCATCAAATCCATTTATTTTCCCTCTTTTTATTTAGGGATTTTGGAATTCAACTTGTTTTTAATTTTTTAAATTTTCTATCATTAGATTGATCTAAGGGCTAAAATTGAGAGATGGAGAGTAATGGAGAAGATTATGAAGGAGACGATCCGTATCCTTTTGAAGAACGTTGTAGCATAGTTAAGAATTTATAGAAATCAGTGTGGTAGGGTAAAATTAATTGGACTTGAATAATTTATGGAATAATACAAATATTAATGGATTCTATTAGTTTTGTAGAAATTGAACGTAAACCATGGTTAATACTTTGTAGACTGTATGAACTGAACTCTCTGAAAATTGTACTGTGTTGAATATAGAGTTGAACCTCTTTGACTTTACAATTATTGTTCTATGGGAAAAGATATTTTGACACTTGTTAAACCTACACCTTATTAGTATAGGTAAAATGTATTAGTTTTAATTTTTTATAATTTATCTTGCTTTAATTTCTGTGCAATAAATTGTTGCTTTGTTATTACATTCGGTGTAGCCAGGATACGGTGCTTAGGCATCACATCCTATTTTTGTAGCCATAGGTTTAAAATTAAAATATATTAGTTAATAAACAAAATATGTTGATGAATATATATATATATAATATATATATATATATATATATATATATATATATATATATATATATATATATATAAATATATATATATAAGATGTATCAAATGAGAACTTTGGCTATAATGAGAACTGAGAACTTTTAATAATAAACGTATGATTTAAAATCAATGTTCAAATTATGTGATATGTATTTAAACCAGAATCTATCTATTAATTACTGTCTCTTAAAATTTAAGTAAAATTTGAGTCATTGATTTTAAATCGTACGGTTATTATTACAAGTTCTCAGTTCTCATAATAACCAAAGTTCTCATTTGATACGTCCCCATTTATATATATATATATATATATATATATATATATATATATATATATATATATATATATATATATATATATATATATATATATATATGCGCGCGCGTATCACAATTTTTATAGCGAGGCGCTTAAAATTAAACATTACTATAAAAATATTTTGTGGAATATACAGGAAAAATAATAGTTAGTGTTTATAATTAAAGAGAGATACTCGACAAATAACTTTTATTTATTAATTTATAAATAAAGCTCTTTTTTGAAAAATGAAAAGAAAAAGAAATAAATAAAGAGCACGAAGACATATATCCACTAGATCAAAATTAACAAAAACGGGAGACATCTAAATCAAAACGAACTATAAAATTACTATTGAAGTCCGTTCTTAGTGGTGAAAAAAAATCAAGCATTTAAATTAGGTTCTTATGAGAAGGTGTGGATGAAAAGAGAAAGATGCATTAGATAAAGTGGGAGGTTGTCAACATGCCTTTTGAGAAAGGGGGTTAGAAGTGAAAAATATTGCGGTTTTTAACTTGGCACTTCTCAACAAATGGAGGTGGAGGATTATTCAAGGTTAAAACGCTTTGTGGTTTAATATTTTGAAAGCTCGGTATGGAGACTTATCTTTAAAAGTGTGTGGTGTTGAAAGAGGTTTTATAGTTCCATCTTCCTCATCGTTTTGGTGGAAGGATATTTTAAAGGTTGGA
Organism: Vicia villosa; assembly: GCF_029867415.1. Classification (NCBI taxonomy): domain Eukaryota; kingdom Viridiplantae; phylum Streptophyta; class Magnoliopsida; order Fabales; family Fabaceae; genus Vicia; species Vicia villosa. The sequence continues at coordinate 62,087,222 of NC_081185.1, read as the reverse complement.
TCTTATTTTTTAAGTGATCCTATTGTGGATTGTTGTAGATTTTACATTCATAATAGATTCAATACTCCATTTAGGGATTCAATTTGTTTGGAAGGTGGTCTACCTTTAAAAGTGGAATTTCCGGAGTTATTCAAGGTGCCTTGTTTGAAGAATGTTTCGGTAGTGGGAAAGGGCGGGTGGGTAGAAGGGGAGTGGAGATGGAATCAATTTGGGATTTTCGATGCTTACTTGGACAATTCCGTTAATTTGGTTAATTTCGGGCTTTTGAAGAGGCGGGTTGAAGGTTTTGATAGGTGGGAGGAAGGTAAGGATCATGTGGTTTGGAATGACAATTTGGGCTTGGAATTTTCCGTTGCATCTTGTTACGCTTATTATGAGAGATTTCGTACTCCCCATGGCCCTCCTAATAATGATAACCTGAGTATATTGCAGGACATTGATTTCCATATGTAATGGGAGTAAATCATACCAGGCTGTCTATTTGGTGCATGCTGTTTCGGTAAACCATACTCACCTTTTGCTTTCATCATCACAACCGTAACTGTAATGAAAACAAGAGAATATGGTATCGTTTAGTGAAGTGTGGAATCGCTATCCAACAAAGACAAATACAGAGTACCCATTCCACAATCTCTATCCAACAAAAATAGATACAGGAGAAGCTATAAAGAGAAAAGAAAAATAAAAGAGAATTAGAGGTTTGAATGTGTTGTATTTGTCGATGTGTCGTATTTGTCGTTGCCGGAGTTACGATTTCAAGGAATTTGCCGTTGCCGGAGTTGACGAATCATCTTTGTGATAGTTGATGGTCGAGAGAACACCGCCGGAGTTGAAGAATCATCTTCGTGATAGTTGATGGTCAAGAGAACTCAGAGCCATCAAATCCATTTATTTGCCCTCTTTTTATTTAGGGACTTTGGAATTCAACTTGTTTTTTATTTTTTAAATTTTCTATCATTAGATTGATCTAAGGGCAAAAATTGAGAGAAGGAGAGTAATGGAGAAAATTTTGAAGGAGACGATCCGTATCCTTTTGAAGAATGTTGTAGCATAGTTAAGAATTTATAGAAATCAATGTGGTGGGGTAAAATTAATTGGACTTGAATAATTTTTGGAATAATACAAATGTTAATGTATTTTATTAGTTTTGTAGAAATTGAACGTAGACCATGGTTAATACTTTGTAGACTGTATGAACTGAACTCTCTGAAAATTGTACTGTGTTGAATATAGAGTAGAACCTCTTTGACTTTACAATTACTGTTCTATGGGAAAAGATATTTTGACACTTGTTAAACCTACACCTTATTAGTATAAGTAAAATGTATTAGTTTCAATTTTTTATAATTTGTCTTGCTTTAATTTCTGTGCAATAAATTGTTGCTTTGTTATTGCATTCGGTGTAGCCAGGATACGGTGCTTAGGCATCACATCCTATTTTTGTAGCCATAGGTTTAAAATCAAAATATATTAGTTAATATACAAAATATGTTGATGAATATATATATATATATATATATATATATATATATATATATATATATATATATATATATATATATATATATATATACATATATATATATATATATATATGTATATATATATACATATATATATATATATATGTATATATATATACATATATATATATATATATATATATATATATATATATATATATATATATATATATATATATATATATATATACACACACACATATATGGGACGTATCAAATGAGAACTTTGGCTATAATGAGAACTGAGAACTTTTAATAATAAACGTATGATTTAAAATCAATGTTCAAATTATGTGATATGTATTTAAACCATAATCTATCTATTAATTACTGTCTCTTAAAATTTAAGTAAAATTTGAGTCATTGATTTTAAATCGTACGGTTATTTAAAATCGCGCGCGCGTATCACAATTTTTATAGCGAGGCGCTTAAAATTAAACATTACTCTAAAAAGATTTTGTGGAATATACAGGAAAAATAATAGTTAGTGTTTATAATTAAAGAGAGATACTCGACAAATAACTTTTATTTATTAATTTATAAATAAAGCTCTTTTTTGAAAAATGAAAAGAAAAAGAAACAAATAAAGAGCACGAAGACATATATCCACTATCCACTAGATCAAAATTAACAAAAACGGGAGACAGATAAATCAAAACGAACTATAAAATTACTATTGAAGTCTGTTCTTAGTGGTGAAAAAAATATCAAGCATTTAAATTAGGTTCTTATGAGAAGGTGTGGATGAAAAGAGAAAGATTCATTAGATGAAGTGGGAGGTTGTCAACATGCCTTTTGAGAAAGGGGGTTAGAAGTGAAAAATATTGCGGTTTTTAACTTGGCACTTCTCAACAAATGGAGGTGGAAGATTATTCAAGGTCAAGACGCTTTGTGGTTTAATATTTTGAAAGCTCGGTATGGAGACTTATCTTTAAAAGTGTGTGGTGTTTAAAGAGGTTTTATAGTTCCATCTTCCTTATCGTTTTGGTGGGAGGATATTTTAAAGGTTGGATCTTATTTTTTAAGTCATCCTATGGTGGATTATTGTAGATTTTACATTCATAATGGATTCAATACTCCATTTAGGGATTCAATTTGTTTGGAAGGTGGTCTACCTTTAAAAGTGAAATTTCCGGAGTTATTCAAGGTGCCTTGTTTGAAGAATGTTTCGGTAGCGCGAATGGGCGGGTAGGTAGAAGGGGAGTGGAGATGGAGTCAATTTGGATTTTAGAACAACTCATTTTATCCATGAGGTTCGAAATTTAGGGGTAGGTTCTCAGAGAGACCAGCTAAATACCAAGTATAGCCCTCAACAAGGTCAAGCCTCGTATCAGACCTATCTGGATATTTAACCCAGTCTGAGTGGAATTATAACAAGACTCGTAGGCGATGTAATTCCCCTGTGGTCTTAAATATAATTCCCACGCTTAGGTTTAACGCAATTTGAATATCCCAGAAAATACAGTAAAACAAGTAATTAAATAAACATTTAAAAATTATTGTCAAAGAGAATTACTGTAAATAAAACCGTAAATAAATAGATAAATTAAATTAAATTTAAATATTTAAAAGAACCTGATCCCCAATTCCTGTTATTTATAACTCCAAAAATGCAGCACAACAACAAATATTAAAGTGAACAAATATTCATTTAAATTGTTGTAAATAACGACTGTAAATGGAAATTGTAAATAAATAAATAAAAATATTTAAATAAAAATGAAAAAAACCCTAAATCCTAATCCCAAAACCCTAACCCTGGCAAATTAGCCAAACCCTAAGAACTCGCCAAAAACCTGGATAATTTACCAAAAAACCTAAACCCTGCCAAAACATTAGGAGCATAATAATTCACCATTTTAAGTTATCCCTAGCAGAGTCGCCAGTTGTAGCAACCTGCCCTAAAAATTAGCTTTTAGAGTCGCCACCTATTCTACCAGGGCGAATAGGAAACCCTACGCAGTTAAGAGATCGGGGTAAGATTATTATAATCAGGTCGAGGGAAGGTGTTAGGCACCCTCAACCCTTTCCTAAGGTTTTGAATTGAGAGGCGGAGGTTTATGTCTAAAATTGTTAAGATTCAATAGCTAAAGAAATGAAAAGGGAAAAAAAAGAGATTTATGGGGGAGGGGACTCGCCTTGTTGCCAAGTGCCTGCGTATCTCCTTAGGGAGAATCAGACTCTACGTAGTTCGGGGCACAGGGTTGTACGCCTTTGAATTTGATATGATATGGTTTGAAGGCTTTTTGAATGGCCTATCATGGTTTTGAATTTGCGATTTGAAAGGAATTTTGAGTTGCCTGATCGAGGTGATGAAAATCCGTAGTTTGAATGAGTGTTTTAAGATTTGGGCGTAAAACCCTGGTTTTATATGTTTTCTTTAGGTGCGATGATCAATAGATTTGATCATATAATTAACGAATTTGATAATGTATTGCTGGCCATTCTGACCGATAGATTCGGTCGACACGAGCAGCAAATGAAGTGTATTTTAATTTTGTGTAATTAAATTATTAGTTTTATCATTATCTCTCATAACCAATAGATTTGCTTATTACATGATAATGAATTTCAATGTTTATGTTTTATTATTTTATCTCTCGTCAATGCGACCAATAGGTTTAGTCGGATCAAGGAGAGAATTAGCCAAGAACCCATTAAATCAGAATTAATATTAAATAATAAATTAATTAGATTAAATTTATTTCTCGCCAATGCGACTAATAGATATAGTCGAATCGAGGAGAAAATTATATTAATCAAGAAACAATTGAATAAGAATTAATATTTTTTTGCCAAGTGGTAGTGGGATTGGGCAAACCCTAACACGTCATAAACCTTCCTAGGGTTTTTGTAATTTATAATGGTCAAAACCAATTAAATAAATTAATCAAAATAATCGAATAACCAGGGAAAAAATTATACTCCTAACCCTAATCCTAGTTTTATTATTCTAAACCTAATTATATTTCTAATCTAATTAAATAAATAAATTAAATTAAATATAATTGATTAATCTAAACATTTAAATAATAAAATAAATAAATAAAAAAAGTATAGAAAACCTGGTAATAATCCTGTATGGCGCTTCCTAGAGGACTTATTGTAGATTGCTGCTATCTGGCCCCTTAGATCATGATTGAGAGATATCCAACGGTTGCATATGATGGTGCATTGTATTGATCACACATACTGGATCGTGAAAACAGGGAAAATTTGAAAATACCTTGCCCTCAACCTGGCTAGAACCCAGTTGATGGAGGTGAATAATAGTGCTTCAACGCCATCTGAGCCATCCGCGCTTATAGTTTTATAAACAGCGCGTGACTTACATAACCTTTGGAATATCGTGAATGCTTTATAAAAAATAAATTCGCGCTCAGCCAACCATCTTCTTCCTCATCCGAACCTGCAAAAAAAGATACCTTTGGTTACGGTTTTGCTGCGTAGCTATAGGCTATACCAACGGCCAAACCGTAGCAATAGCTTCTGCCCTTGTCAAATTCCTCACATAATCCAAATAAATCCAAATTAAACACCCATATTAACTAAAAGACACCCTCTGGATGTAATGGAACTATTAATTTCGGCCAATTTTGCTTCTAAGTTAATGTTCCCAATTTGAAAACTCAAGAACCCTAAACATGGTGTATCCCTCAAACTACAACCAAAATCCAATTAATTATCCAGAAAGCTTTACAACATCAATCTAAACACCAACATATATTCAAAATTTGTTTAAGATTCCTAAATTAACGTAATGGAAAAAATCAAAAAAAAGTTACAAACCGTGATACTCTGTGGGATTGATTCACGCAGCCTTGGCCAATGGTAATGATTCGGTTAGCTTCAGGACATGTCCAGGAACGTGTTAGCACCCTTCAAACTCCTTGAATTGGCCTGTGATCTTGAACTCGAATTTGATTTTTTCCTTGATATTTTTACGGTTCTTGGAGGCAGAATCCTCCCTTGGTTCTATGAAATTCATCTCCTTTTATAATGTCAATTTAGGTTTTCACAAATTACTCTTGATTGAATCTGATTAAATGCTGATTGAGATTTGTTGCAATATTTGTTTTGATGCTGAAGATTTGAAGAGATTTGGAGTGATATTTGGGAAGCTTGCAAATCTGATTTTTCCCAATGAAAACGTGAACAAACTTGTACAATTTGGCCAATTTGATTTTTTTTCATTTTAATAGCCTAATAATAATAATAATTAATAGTAACAATAATAATAATAACATTAAAATACTAATATAATATATTTTTATTTAACTAAAAGAAATCAAATAATAAAAATAATAATGATAAATAACAATAATTAAAACTAATAACAATGATAATTCTATTAAAATTATTTAATAACACCAATCAATAAATATTAACCCTAAATAATAATACTAATTCTAACAAGACTATCATTACCCTAAAAATAATTCTAATATATATAATTACTAAAACCTAATTACAATGATAAACCTAATTAATCCTAATACTACCTAATAATAATCCTATTAATACTAACAATAATAATAAAAATTAATAATGCTAAATACTAATAGTTAGTTAAGATAAAAAAAAAATAGTCAAAACAAATGTTAGTAAAACCCAAAATACCCCAAAAAATGATAAAACCTTTGTAATAATTGGGCCCAACGTTTGGGTCCTAAACATCTGTTAATTACGCCCTTGTTTTAACTCAACCTGATTTATAAGAGAGCGGGTTTGACAATAGAAATGTCAAACCCATGACTCTTAATTTTGAACCTTGATGGATTAACAGACGTAGATTTGATCGGGGCAAATTTTAGGGTATGATAACAATAACCTACTAAGTTGAATTCTTCAGATCTTTTGTAAGACAAATCAACGTTAGTAGTACATTTCAGATACCTAAGAATTCTCTTAACAACAGTTAAGTGAGATTCTCTAGGATCTGATTGGAATCTAGCACACAAACAAACACTAAATAAGATGTTAGGCCTAGAAGCAGTCAGATAGAAAAGATATCTTATCATACCTCTGTATATCTTCTAATCTACCTTCTTACTTACCTCATCCTTACCTAAAATGCATGTTAGGTGCATTGGAGTTTTTGCTTCCTTACAGTCTAATAATTCAAACTTCTTCAGAAGTTCCTTGACATACTTTGTCTAATGGATGTAAGTCCCTTCAGAGGATTGGTTTATCTGAATGCCTAGAAAGTATTTTAGCTCTCCCATCATGCTCATTTCAAACTCTGCGTGCATAGACTTAGCAAAATTCTTTCCTAGAGAGGCATTAGATGTTCCAAATATAATATCATCAACATAAATTTGAAAAATTAAAATATCCTTTTTAAATGTTTTACAGAAGAGAGTTGTGTCTACTTTTCCTCTTGTGAAACCATTATCTAGAAGGCAAGAACTTAATCTTTCATACCAAGCTCTGGGAGCTTGCTTCAAACCATATAATGATTTCTTAAGTTTGAAAACATGTTCTAGAGACTTAGAGTCTCCAAAATCAGGAGGTTGGTGAACATAAACTTCTTCATCTATATAACCATTTAGAAAAACACTCTTAACATCTATCTAATACAGAGTGATGTTATTCTGAGTGGCAAATGAAATTAATAATCTTATAGACTCTAACCTGGAAACTGGTGCAAAAGTTTCATTATAATCAATACCTTCTTGTTGACTACAACCTTGAGCAACCAGTCTGGCCTTGTTTCTGACTACTTCACCTTTTTCATTTAGCTTGTTTCTGAAAACCCATTTTGTTCCAATAATGTTAAATCCTTTAGGTCTTGGAACTAGATCCCACACATCATTTCTTGTAAATTGATTTAGCTCTTCTTGCATAGCAATAATCCAATCAACATCTTCCAGAGCTTCATCAATAGAATTTTGTTCAATCAGAGACACTAATCCAAATAGAGACTCTGTGTTGTTCTTTAGAAATGATCTTGTTCTGATGGGATCATCTTTCTTTCCAATAATGACATCCTCTGGATGAGCAGAGTTGATTCTTGAGGATCTTCTGACTGTTGGTTCTTTATATATTCTGAGATTCTCTAAAGAAGCAGCAACTTTATCTTCAAAATCATTCTTTCCTCTGGGTTCTTCATGATCTGGATCAGAAATGTCTATATCTACAAAATTTTCACTCTGCTTTGGCTTTTCAATGCCAAACTTATCATCAAATCTGACATTTATTGATTCCTCAACTATAAGAGTTTCAGTATTGTATAATCTGTAGCCCTTAGAGCGTTTAGAGTATCCAAGAAGAAAACACTTCTGAGCTTTGGAATCAAACTTGTTCAGATGATCCTTAGTATTCAGAATATAACGAATACATCCAAAAGGATGGAAATATGAAATGTTGGGTTTTCTGTTCTCCCACAATACATAAGGAGTCTTATTTAGAATAGGTCTTATGGAGATTCTATTTTAAATATGACATGTTGTGTTAATTGCTTCTTCCCATAAATGTTTAGCCATATTAGTCTCATTGATCATGGTTCTGGCCATTTCTTGGAGAGTCCTATTCTTTCGTTCTACAACTCCATTTTGTTGTGGAGTTCTAGGACAAGAGAAATCATGGGAAATACCATTTTCTTTGAAATAAATTTCAAAGAATCTGTTCTCAAATTCACCACTATGATCACTTTTGACTCTTATGATTTTACACTCTTTTTCAGATTGAATATGTTTGCAGAAATCAAAGAACACAAAATGTGACTCATCCTTGTGTTTTAAGAACTTCACCGATGTCCATCTGCTATAGTCATCTACAATGACCACTCCATATTTTTTGCCTGTGATTGATGTTATTTTGACTAGACCAAATAGATCAATATGCAGAAGTTCTAAAGGCCTTGAAGAAGAAACAACATTTTTAGATTTAAAAACAGATTTTGAAAACTTCCCTTTCTGACATGCTTCACAAAGAGCATCTAATTTATATTTCAGATTAGGGAGTCCTCTGACCAGATTGAGTTTGTTAATCTGAGAAATTTTTCACATGCTAACATGACCCAATCTTCTATGCCAGACCCACTGATCTTCGTTAACAGAAAGAAGGAAAGTAACCTGCTGGTTTTTAAGATCTGAGAGATCAATCTTATAATTGTTGTTCTTTCTTTTACCTGTAAATAGGATTGAGCCATCCTTTTGACTAACAGCTCTACAGGAATTTTGATTAAAGATTATGTCATAACCATTGTCACTTAATTGACTTATGGATAATAAATTATGAGCTAATCCATCTACTAGCAGTACATTAGTTATAGAGGGGGAGTTACCAATACCAATGGTTCCAGAGCCTATGATCTTTCCCTTCTGGTTCCCTCCAAACTTTACATCTCCTCTAGATTTAACTTCCAGACTTTGGAACATAGACCTTTTTCCTGTCATGTGTCGTGAGCATCCAGAGTCCAGGTACCATGACATGTTTGTCCTTTGTGCTGTTAAGGAGATCTGCAACATGAATTATTTTATCCTTAGGTACCCACATTCTCTTGGGTCCTTTGGGGTTAGTTTTCCTCATGTTCTGATTGAACTGAGGTTTAGCATAAGAAGTATCAGAATGAGCAACAGAATATTTTTGGGTGTGTGTGACATGGAAATTCTTAGGATGTGATGTGTATTTAATATCATGTGAATGTCCATGCTGAAATTGATTATACAGAGGTTTGTATTCAATAATCATCTTGTTAAAAGGTTCTAGTTTATGTGGAACACTTCCCTCATATCCTACACCTGTTCTATGATTACCACTTACACCATATATCATAGAGGCCATCTAGCTTCTACCTATACTTCTAGATAGAAACTTCCTGAAACTCAAATCATATTCTTTAAGAATATTGTTAGTGCTTGGAATAGAAGTGTTCTGGACTGGCCCAAAGGTTGGGCCCAACATGGTTTCGGCCCAGCGAAAACCCAAGGGTCCAATAATCATCCATGGCCCAGTCTCATGCCCGAGATGTCCGTCTAAGGCACGCTCGGCAAGATGTCATCCTCGGCTAGGTCACAGGGCACCCAGCAAGATCACACGTTCCCCGTACAAGTAGACGCTCGGATATGGCGTTACTCCCAAGCGTCTAATAAGTGCCGAGGACCCTGCTCCGCGCAGGGCTCCTTCATATCCAACCCTCCGAATAGTACGGACCCCACGTGGCTCCTAAAAGACCGCGTCCTCCCTTGAACTTCGGAGCGGTTAACCAGGACAGAGGGCATACACGCACCTCCGATATTTCCGCTCAGGAAACCTGGCAGTCTCCTATTTGGGCTTGGGAATCCAACCCAATAGCGAGATCATGGCCCAGCGCTGGGGGCTATAAATACCCTCTTTAACCAGAGGGTCAGGTATTCAAATCTTTCTAACCTTTAGCTAGTACTTGCACTCGTTTGCTCGTCTTCTCACTTTGGCATCGGAGTACCTTGCAGGTACACCCCCTCCTCCTTCCTAGAAGATCCAGTCCGAGCAGCCTACGACGATTCTTCTGATCAGGTACGATCAGTGGCGCCGTCTGTGGGAAACTTGCTTCCCCGTCTTTAACAAACGAAGATCAAAGCTAATCATCTCCAATCGTCATGGCTGACAACAACAACAACATCCCAAGCGCTGACCCTTTCCTCCTTCACGAGCTGATCGAGGAATCCTCCCGCGATCTGGCTAATCGTCGTCGGGAGGATCGTCGGCGACAACGGTCCGGGCATGAAACCCAGGACACTCAGCTGTTGCAGGTCCTTCAACAGGTCCAGAACGTCGACCATGTTCCTCCCGAAGGGCACGTTCAGAACGGGGGCGGCGAGATCCGAACGACCAATGGGCCAGAACATGCCCAAAATGTGAACGAAACCGACCCCCGAGACGAGCAACATGCTTCCTCATTCACCCACACCTCTGAAAGGCGGAGGGCCCATCATGTGGAAGAGGAGGAACCGCTCAATATTCCCGAGGACGCTGACCCCATCACTGTCCGCCTGCTCAAAGAAATACAATTGACGAACAGCCTCCTCAGAATTCAGGACGACCGAATTCACGAGCTGGAAAAGACAGCGACGACGTCGTTCCTCTCCGAGGAAGCGCTACAGGTCACGCTCTTATTCTTCCTCGCGCTCACCGCCGAGAAGATACCGTCGGCGTTCCCCGTCCTCCTCAAGGTCCCCACCAAGAAGACATCGCCGCCGGAGGACTCGTTCCCGTTCTCCAACCAGGAAGAACAGGAAGAACCAGAAGCCTGAAACCGCTGAACAGAGAAGCCCCTCCCCCGAACAGGGCCGTCGGGGACCTTCCAAAGCTGCGTTGGATGACAACCGAGAGGACCCCCGACGAAACAGGCACTACAATTCACCAGGACCAAGTGACGAAGAGGACTTCCGGAGCCCTTTGTCCGGGAGCATCCGAAGAGCCCACCTCCCTCGAGGGATGGAAAAACCTCCAGTATTGGACCAATACGACGGGACCACGGACCCCGACGACCATATTCGGAGCATCGAGGCGGTCATGGATTATCACGTCGTCAGGGGCTCAATCAAATGCCGCATCTTCCCAACTACTCTCAGGAAAGGAGCGATGAATTGGTACAGGAACCTCCGTCCGAACTCCATCCACTCCTGGACCGAGCTCAAGGAACTCTTCTTGAGCCATTTCACAGCCTCCCGACGACAACCAAAATCGGAAGCCAACCTTGAGGCCGTGATACAAGGACCTAACGAACCTCTTCGGGATTACCTCGAAAGGTTCAACAAGGAGGCCGTCCAGGTACAGACAGCCGACTACATGAAGAGATACCTCCTGGAGCGGGGACTACTCCCCGGCAGTGACTTCAAAAAGGCCATTAAGATTGAGAAGGTGCACTCGATGAACGCCCTCCTCCGCAAAGCAAAGGCGTTCATCGACTTTGAAGAAGGTGAGGCAGCCGCGGTCAAAGCCTCGAGAGGCAGTGACGCTGCTCGGAGCTCAAACCTCGAGGATCCAGGGTCACACCGAGGACAAGACAAAAAGAGGGACGACAGGTCCCGAGATGTCAAAGAACGGCGAGGACCAGCGGGGCGGTTCAACGACTACACTCCTTTGAACACCTCCCGGGAGAAAATCCTGGCCGACTGCCAGAACACCGAGTTCAAAAAATCCAACATCAGGCCCCCGAAGTCAAATCCTACAAGACCGGGGACGGACAAATCCAAGTACTGCAAGTACCACAAGAGCCACGGGCATCTGACCGACGAGTGCATACATCTCAAGGATGCCATAGAGACCCTGATCAAAGAGGGCCACCTGGCGAAATACACGAAGAGGGGAGAACCCTCCAGAAGAGACGTCCCTCGAAACTCCGACGAGGGGAACTCACCAGACAGCAGGCCGCTTCAAGTTGCGCTGTCCGTAACCCGACCGGAAGATTTCATCCCTTCCGTCAGCGTGACGACGGCTTTCAGCGTCTGGGAGCATTTCCCAGCAGCAATGGTCATCTCCAACGGCGGTGACCCCGGCTCCCTCACCATCAGCTCGGTAAAAAGAAAATTCGATGAGCTGATCAGCGCCAACTCAGATTTCGCCCCAACTCTGCGGAAGTTCAAAGGGAAGTCGGACCCGATCACCTTCTACTTGGAAGAACTGCCGGGCGGCACCCCAAACGCCACAATTCCTTTACTGGTCCGAGCTAGGATGGCGAATTTCGACGTCCGGCGAGTCTTGGTCGACGAAGGCAGCTCGGTTGACATCATGTACTCCCACCTGTTCCGGACACTCCAGCTGGACGACTCGCACCTCACTCCCTATGTGGGTTCCGATCTCCAAGGCTTCAACGGTGCTACCACCAAGCCGTGGGGATACGTCGAACTGATCGTCACTTTCGGGGAAGAGGAAGCATCCAGGCAGGTCAAGACAAGGTTCTTGGTAATCGACTGCAAGACCCTCTACAACTGCATCATCAGACGTCCTACTCTGGCCAAGCTCACTGCTGTCCCCTCCACCGTGCACCTCAAGATGAAGTTCTACACCAGGCGAGGACGAGTGGTCACCATCAACGCCGACATCGAAGCGGCCAGAAGAATCTTCGACGCCTCCGTGAAGGGTTTGCAGCTGATTGCCCCTCCATCAGATCCAAACAAAAAGCCGAGGGTAGAAGACAGTCATCCGCAAGAAGATCAACATCCACCGAACGTCAGCTCCATCGACTTAGACGCTCGGTTCACTGACGAAGAGCTGAAGAATGCCGAAGAAGGAAGGCCGAATGTGACTCACCCCGTCAGGCCCGTCCCGGACGGAGACTTCGACCTCGTCCCGCTGGGCGACAACCCCGACAAAGCGGTAAAGATCGGCAAGGACATCCCAGATCTTCCGAGGAAGCAGCTCGTAGCATGTCTTCAAGCCAACGCCGACTTATTCGCCTGGAGTGCAGCCGAAATGCCCGGAATCGACCCTGAGGTCGCCTGTCACCACCTCTCCATCGACCCAGCCATGAAGGCAGTAGTTCAACGTAGGCGTCGGCAGTCTCCCGAGAAAGCGGAGGCTGCCGAGAAAGCTGTAAAAGACCTCCTAGAGGCAAATTTTATTTCCGAGGCCAAGTATTCAACTTGGCTCTCAAACGTTGTACTCGTTAAAAAATCTAATGGAAAATGGAGAATGTGTGTTGATTATACTGATGTTAACCGGGCATGCCCCAAAGATGCTTATCCTTTACCTAATATCGATAGACTGGTCGACAACTCGGCCGGTTACAAATTGTTATCGTTCATGGATGCTTATTCAGGTTACAACCAAATTCCCATGGCGAGATGCGACAAGCAGTGCACGTCATTCATGACCGAGTGGGGCAACTATTACTATAACGTAATGCCGTTCGAACTCAAGAACGCCGGGGCTACGTACCAGCGGATGATGAACAAGGTTTTCCGAGAAGAAATCGGCGACACCCTCGAGGTATACATGGACGACATGATCGTCAAATCTCGAGAAGACGTCGATCACACGGCGCACCTGGAACGAGTATTCAAACAAGCTCGATCCTGCAAGATGCGTTTCAACCCTGAGAAATGCACCTTCGGAGTACGGGCGGGCAAGTTCCTCGGTTTCTACCTGACCGAGCGAGGAATAGAAGCCAATCCCGATAAGTGCCGGGCGTTCTCGGAACTCCCTACCCCCGTCAATAAAAAATCTATCCAAGTACTAAACGGAATGCTAACGGCACTATCCCGCTTCGTCGCGAAATCCGCTCAGCATGCTCTCCCGTTCTTCAAGTTACTTCGGAAAGAAGCGACCTTTGAATGGTCCGAGGAGTGCGAGCAAGCGCTGTCCCACCTCAAACAAGTTCTCTCCAAGCCACCCGTCCTCTCCCGACCAGATAGCAACGAGATTCTGTATCTCTACCTGGCCGTCTCGGACGAAGCGGCCAGCGCGGCCTTAATCCGAGAATCTGAAGACGGGCAGAAACCAGTGTACTTCACGAGCAAAGCCCTACAAGGGCCTGAGGTGCGGTATCAACAAATAGAGAAAGTCGCCCTGGCCCTAATAACAGCTGCTAGGAGGCTCAGATACTACTTCCTCGCCCACACCATCGTCGTCCGGACCGACCAACCCATCAAGCAACTACTCAGCCGACCAGACATGGCCGGGAGAATGCTGAGATGGTCCCTCGAACTGTCCGAATTCGACTTACGATACGAAGGCAGGAAGGCACTAAAGGCCCAAGCGCTCGCTGATTTCGTGGCAGAGATGACCTCTATGTCCAGCTCCTCATCCCCTACTAGAAACAAATGGACCATCTACGTGGACGGCGCTTCGAGCAGCTCGGGAAGTGGAGCCGGCATTATCCTGGAGAATGACGAGGGACTCATCATCGAGGTATCCTTGGTCTTATCTTTTACCACATCGAACAACCAGGCTAAATACGAAGCTCTCCTAGCAGGCCTACGTCTGGCCGAGGACGTAGGAGCTCGAGAGGTCACGATTTACACCGACTCCCAGCTCGTCGCTTCCCAAGTCAGCGGCGATTACCAAGCAAAAAACGACACACTGGCCGAGTATCTCACTCTCGTCAGAGAGAAAATGAAAAAATTCTCAAAGGTCAGCGTCGAGCATATTCCCCGGGAGCACAACTCACGTGCCGACGTACTATCCAAACTTGCGAGTACGAGAAAGAAAGGTGGAAACAAGTCGGTGATCCAAGAAATCTTACCCAGACCGAGCATTAACGAGGATGCCCAAGCCCTACAGGTGCTCGCCATCGGGGACGACCATTGCTGGATGACCCCGGTTTATAACTTCCTCACCAAGAACGAACTGCCTGCCGACGCGAAGGAAGCTTCAACTATCAAGAGACGAGCCTGTTCGTACACGGTAGTCGAGAACAAACTATACCGACGGGGCTTCTCCATCCCTCTCCTCAAATGCGTCGACACATCGGCGGCATCCGAGATACTCCAAGAGCTCCACGAGGGGATCAACGGCCAGCATCTCGGTGGCCGATCACTAGCGAGGAAAGCCCTCAGAGCTGGCTCCTACTGGCCGACCATGCAGCAAGACGCCAAAGAACACGTCCGTAAATGCGACAAATGCCAGCGTCACGCCGACATGCACTTGGCTCCCCCCAACGAGCTCAAGTCTCTATCATCGCCTTGGCCTTTCTCCAAATGGGGAATGGACCTCCTCGGACCATTCCCGGTCGGCTCATTCCAAAACAAATATCTCGTGGTTGCCGTCGATTACTTCACGAAATGGATTGAAGCCGAGGCGCTCGCCAAGATCACGTCTCAAAACGTACTCCGTTTCTACAAACAAAATATACTCGCCCGGTTCGGGGTCCCTCAGGCCATAATCACCGACAACGGCACCCAGTTCACTGACAAAAAATTCCAAGAGTTTGTGGCTAAGCTCGGCACGAAGCAACACTTCACCTCAGTCGAGCACCCTCAGACTAACGGGCAAGCCGAGGCAGCTAACAGAGTCATCCTCCGAGGACTAAAGCGACGACTCGGCGAAGCCAAAAAAGCCTGGGTCGAAGAACTACATAGTGTGCTTTGGGCATATAGGACAACTCCCCACTCAAGCACGGGCGAGACTCCGTTTAGACTAACCTACGGCACCGAAGCCGTAATTCCCGTGGAAATCCGAGAACCTTCCCGGCGCACCGAGTCACCTCTCGAAGAAGAGCTCAACGACGAGGCTATGAGAGAGGAGCTCGACATGGTCGAGGAGATCCGCGCAGGATCTTCCCTCCGGGAAGCAAAATTGAAACAACAAACAGCTCTCCGCTACAACACCAAAGTTATCAAGCGTGAATTCGAAGTCGGCGCCCTAGTGCTCCGCAGGAATATGAAGGATTCGCGCGAGGGCAAACTAGCCCCAAACTGGGAAGGCCCGTACCGCGTTTACGATAAAACCGAGAACGGCGCCTACTACCTCGAGGATCTCCTCGGAGTAAGACTTGCTCGGCCTTGGAACGCTGAAAAACTCAGACGTTATTACAGTTAGACCCGATCTAACACCCCCGGACACCTGTTCCATCACAGGTGCTAACCGGGCATGGACCCGCGTCGTAGGTACGAACGCGAGAACTCCACGACAGCAACAGTCGGCTCCGACCACAAAATGGGAGGACCGACCACACGGAAGACTCTACACCTAGACCCTCCGTGGAAGTACCTGCACGGCAGAACCCCAGCTCGCGATGGGATCGTTCACGCCGCGAGGACTTGGCCATAATCATGGTCTCGTACTCGCTAACAGCGCACACCTGCTCTGCGCACCCGGACCGTATCCAACACGCCCGGGCAAACATTCTTGGCCGAGCATAGTCAACAAAAACGAACAATAGCGCAAGCATAGAGGTTACCCTTCGGAGCATACGAGGATAAATCAAAAGTTACCAAACACGAATATCTTCCCGGCATACCCGAGCGTAACCGGTTGCAAACGAAAAATATCCTAAGTATGGAGGAAACACTTCGGCTCACAAGCACAACAGAAAAGTTACCAAAATACGAGCATACAACGATAATATTTTATAGGTGCAAATAAACGAATATAGGCAGGCGAAGCTATAAAACATTAAAGCTGCCGACCAAATTGGCCGGCGATGTCCAAAGGTTACAAACAAAATACCGGGCACGCAGGCCCCCAAAAATTATCCGGGCATGACCCAACAGAAAAAGAATGGCACGCAGGCCGGAGACGACGGGCACGCAGGCCCGGAACTACACTTTCTACTCTTCGCTCCCTGGAGACTCGGGCACCAACATGCCATCCACGATCCTCAAAGAGAGCCCGACATTGTCCTCCTTCAAACCAGGGTTCAGAAGTCTCAGCTGCTGAACAGCACGCTCGAACCCGACGTCAGCCATGTCGGCCAGACTTATCTTCAGGCTATCTATCTTCTCCACAAACTCAGCCCTAGACTTTAGAGCAGCCACGTCCGGCGACTCGTCAGCCGAGGGAGCCTATTCAAGTCGAAGGTCGGCCAGCTTCTTCTTCTCCGCCGCGATCTCCGCGTCTTTCTGCTTCAGGATCACATCGATTTTCTTCTTCAACTCCTTGCGCTCGGTCTCCATGGCCTTCATTTTGTCCTCGGCCGCCTTCTTAGCCGCCTCGGCCTCCTTCAGGGCCTCGGTCGAGCCTGAGCCACCACTGGCCAACACTTGGGCCATCCCCAAGACCCTTATCACGGCGGCACTGTCGCACGCCAACTGTTTCTGAAGGGACGGGGAGTCCATCTCACTAATCCGATGAGCTTCGTCCGGTGAGGTAACCAGGGGAAACTTCTCGAAATAACCTCCGTCCTTGTAGCAGGGAGGCAACACGAAGGCACGCTCGGGACCTAGATTCAACTGATCATGACGTCCCCCCTCGGAAGGACGAGATCTCTTGGAAGACCTCTCGTCAGGGACAGCCTGCCGAGGAGATCCTGCCGAGGCTGAGTTCTCTGCAGTACCGGTCCCCTGGCTCTTCTTCTTCTGATTCCTCCTCGCATCCAGAGCCATCTTCAGGACAGTGTCCTCCTTCTCCGGCATAGCCTCTGCAAAGAAAAATAAACAAGTTAGCAAAAACGCCAGACAGAGAACACAAAGCAAGGTGAATGGACACAACCTAACAACGCCCGAGTCTCCTCGGGAGTCCGACAAGCTAGCAAAGCCTTGGTATTAATAGGCCGCTGCTCCGTGATCGGCACCCCGTCCTCGTTTAACACAGGGTTCCCATTCTTCGTCAACCAGCGCGACATAGTAAAGCTATCCACGTATTTGCAGAGAACCGAGTATGACTCCCGGTCTTGTTCATCTAAATCTTCGTCCTCCCAAGCATAGTACTTCGGAGGAGACGCAAAATGACCCTGCCACCAGAAAAACGGAAACGTCGTGCAGAACTCCCTGACCTCCTGCCCATCTTCGTCCCTCGCTATCTCCCCCTCGGCATCCCGCATAACCACCATATCGGACACCGAAGAATACGCCGTCGGACTTAGAGGGCGGACAACGAAGTATCGATCCTTAAAACCCTTCACGGAATCAGTGTACATTCCGAAGAGTTTCCGCTCGGCGTTCCTGAACGAAACCCAACTATACCGCCCGTTTGACCCCTGCCGTTGAACACGAAAACATCTTCCGAACAACGCAGTCGTTGCGCCTATTCCCAAATAACCACACACGATCTCGAATGCCTGCATAAAAGCAAAGGCATTCGGATGAATTTGGGACGGAGCCAGAGATAGAAACGCCATAACTGAAACCTGAAAATCAGAGAAAGGTAGCCGGAAGCCGAGCTCCCTGAACACGTAATCATACATCGCAAATCCATCCCCGACAAACCGAGAGCATATACGTTCGTCCTGAGACGGGCAAGTTACTTGATAATTGGGCGGATCGCCCTCCCCCAGAACCTCAATTTCTGTAAACGCCCCATCCAGAGACGCGGTGTACCGAGAAACAACCGACAGAGCTTCATCGGCTATCCAATCGAGCGCGACGGTACCTTCGTAACTGAATAACGGCATAGGGGAAACCCCTCCCTCGGCGTGTGCATCTTCGGCCGATAGAGGAGCGTCTTCCTCGGTAATTTCGACGTCGGAACTAGTCGCCGTCGAGTTGTCGGAGTCACTGGTCGTCGAGTCGGACTCCGAGTCGGATCTTGAGCTAGCGCTCGAATCTGATTCACCTGCACGCAGAAGGGAGAAGTGAATTCGATAGTTCATCAAATCCACCCTTCCACCGCAAGGCAAGCGAAAGGGTAGGGCAGGAGCAGCGGAGCCCCCGGCTAAACCCCCATCGAGGAAATATGTTCGTCAGCCGAGGACTCTCGACAGTAGTAAAAGGCACGACGTATAAACTTTAGACGAACGCGATGATCCGACACAGACGACAACTGGTCTGCGAGCCAACACAAACCCCGGGCATCGCTTAGATAACCCGAAGGAAGCGCCGACCGCGCGCCTGGCCCAACCGACACGGATAGCTATCAGTGACGGGGACCGCAAGAGTAATCCCATCGAACACTACGAGAAGATAATAAACTAGGAGGGAAACGTGAACTTACTTGCAGACATGGTGACAGCAACTGGGAAGATCCCTTCGGCGGAGTGATGGTCGGAACGACGAACAAGAATGCTGGGCAACCGAGAAATTGTTCCCTTGATCGTCCACCTAAAGCCGAGCAAGTAAACAGACAGAGGGAAATTCCCAAATGAACGTTTTCACCCCCTTTTATAGGAAAGAAGCTCGGAAGGCGAAACGTCGCACCTTCTGACAAGCGCCGTCCCCTAGACCCTAGGCCATCATTGCCTATGCCACGTCAGCGCGTGTCCCCCACGCACGACGCCTCAAGCTAGGGAAGGATCCTCGGGGAACATTGAGCAGCCGAGCACCGCCTAGGTCGCGAAATCCGAACACCATCAAAGTCACAGCTTCTTGACCAGAAAGCTCCGACTTGGGGGGCTCCTGTTCTGGACTGGCCCAAAGGTTGGGCCCAACATGGTTTCGGCCCAGCGAAACCCCAAGGGTCCAATAATCATCCATGGCTCAGTCTCATGCCCGAGATGCCCGTCTAAGGCACGCTCGGCAAGATGTCATCCTCGGCTAGGTCACAGGGCACCCAGCAAGATCACACGTTCCCCGTACAAGTAGACGCTCGGATATGGCGTTACTCCCGAGCGTCTAATAAGTGCCGAGGACCCTGCTCCGCGCAGGGCTCCTTCATATCCAACCCTCCGAATAGTACGGACCCCACGTGGCTCCTAAAAGACCGCGTCCTCCCTTGAACTTCGGAGCGGTTAACCAGGACAGAGGGCATACACGCACCTCCGATATTTCCGCTCAGGAAACCTGGCAGTCTCCTATTTGGGCTTGGGAATCCAACCCAATAGCGAGATCATGGCCCAGCGCTGGGGGCTATAAATACCCTCTTTAACCAGAGGGTCAGGTATTCAATTCTTTCTAACCTTTAGCTAGTACTTGCACTCCTTTGCTCGTCTTCTCACTTTGGCATCGGAGTACCTTGCAGGTACACCCCCCTCCTCCTTCCTAGAAGATCTAGTCCGAGCAGCCTACGACGATTCTTCTGATCAGGTACGATCAAGAAGTATCTGGACTACAAGATGTTTTTAGAGTTTCAACATCTTTTGTAAGTTTTAAAACTTTTTCTTTGAGTCCAGATTTTCTATCTCAAGTTTCTTAGTTTCAGATGCAAAGGCCTTTTTGAGACTTTTGTATTTGATACTAAGTTTACTAATTTCAAGAAGTTCTGAAATACTAGAAACAAGTTCTTCTCTAGTTAGATCAAAAAATACCTCTTCAGAATCTGAGTCAGAGGCAGATTCTTCTTCACCATCCACAGTTGCCATGAATGATATATTTTCTTGCTCATCTTCAGAGTCTGACTCTTGATCAGGGGAATCCGAGTCATCCCAAGTGGCCATCATACCTTTTTTCTTCTCAAATATTTTCTTGGGCTTTTCTCTTTGAAGCTTAGGACATTCATTCTTGAAGTATCCTGGTTCTGTGCATTCATAACAGACTATGCTTTTCTTTCCAGATCTTCTGGGTCCAGAAGATTCTCCCTTTTTCAGGTTTCTTGAAAATTTTAAATCTTCTTTGCTTGCTTTTCCAGAGTTGACTCACTCTTCTAGAAATAAGAGATAACTCATCTTCTTCTTCAGACTCTGAGTCGTCAGATCTTTCTTCTTTTGCTTGAAAAGCGTTAGTACAGTTTTTATTATTAGACTTTAAAGCTATAGATTTACCTTTCTTCTGAGGTCCATTTGCGTCAAGTTCAATTTCGTGACTCCTCAGAGCACTTATGAGCTCTTCAAGTGATATTTCATTCAGATTCTTGGCTATCTTGAAAGCTGTAACCATTGGTCCCCATCTTCTGGTTAAACTTCTGATTATCTTCTTGACATGATCAGCTTTAGTATAACCTTTGTCTAGAACTCTCAGTCCAGCTGTCAGAGTTTGGAATCTAGAAAACATTGCTTTAATATTTTCATCATCTTCCATCTTGAAAGCTTCATACTTCTAGATGAGAGCCAGAGCTTTGGTCTCCTTGACTTGAGCATTCCCTTCATGAGTCATTTTCAAAGATTTAAAAATATCATGGGTTGTTTCCCTATTAGTTATCTTCTCATACTCAGCATGAGATATAGCATTTAACAATATGGTTCTTTCTTTATGATGATTTTTGAAATCTTTCTTTTGTGCATCACTCATAGCTTGTATACTGATTTTGACTCCACCGGTTTCTGGATGTTTGTAACCATCCAACACCAAGTCCCATAGGTCAGCATCTTGACATAGAAAGTAGCTCTCTAGCCTATCTTTCCAATATTCAAAATTTTCACCATCAAAGACTGGTGGTCTATTGTATCCATTGAAGCTGTTACTACCATTATTGTTTTGTACAGTAGGAGGTGGTACTAGAGTTGCCATTTGCGTGTTTTTCTCCTCAATCTTTTGTGTAACACTGTTAAGTATTTGCACCTAGAACCAAGGCGCTCTAATGCCAATTGAAGTAGTGAAAATCACTTAGAAACGGGGGATTGAATAAGGGTTGTTTCTTTTTGGCAAATAAAAATTATGAACCCAATTATTTTTATCCTGGTTCGTTTGAACTCAAACTACCTCCAGTCCACCCTCAAGGGTGATTTACCTCCACTAATAAAAAATGATTACAATGGTTCTCCACTTAGATCAACCTCTAAGTCTTCTTGAGTCTACAGATCACAACTTGATCACTCAAGGAATTTTGGTTTACAAAGATATAATCAAATACAAGAGATTAAAGTTGCTTCTAATAAAGCTGTAATCACCAAGTGATTTTTCTCTTAAGCTTAAGTTCTATAACTCACTAAGTATACAAAAGTATGTGAGCTTGAAGATGAAGTTTGCTTGCTTTTATCAAGAGCTTTTGCGTGAGACAGAATCAGAGTATGTGTGTTGTAAATTGTAATGTAAGCTCTAGCCTTTTTCTTGGACAGACTTGTTCCTTTTATAGGCGTGAGAATGTGACTGTTGAACAGTTCTGCATTTAATGCTTTGCGTAAACAGTAAAATGTTGCATTTAATGTTTCATGCTTTTGTCAACTGCCTCGAGCCTTACATTAACTGCTACTTGTGACTTTTCCTTTTGTAGCCATACTTCCAACGTTCCTTTTGTCAGACACACAGACTATCCTTTCTAGCCTTTCATCATTTGCTTATGTTCTGGAAATGGATTTTGTGATTTTCTTTGTTCATCAGAGTTTCCAGCGTTTAGTGCAAATCAGAACTTCAGCACTTCGGACTTCAGAACCTTTTGAGCGTGATACCTCTCAGAGCTTCAGAGCTTGCTTCTCATAGTCATGTTCTGACAACTTTAAAACCATCTTCTGATGTCTTCAAGGTCATGTTCTGATGTGGTCATCCAGAAAATTTGGGTCAGAGCATCTGAAGGATGAAATGTTGCATACTCTTTTATACTTTTCCTGAAATGTAAAATGTAATCTATTAGAGTACCACACTGTCTTATACAAAATTCATATCTAATGTTATCATCAAAGCTAGAAAATATGATCAGAACATTTCATGCTCTAACAGGGATAAGGCTCTGCAGTAAACAACACTTGTCATTCATGATTCAATTGAGACAAAGCATTCAAAGAAATATTAAACAAATCTCAACGGCTACAATCCAACGGTAACAACTCATCAAGCTATATATAGATCAAACTTCAAACTTGAGTGTGTGTCCATTCGTACACCCAAAGCACATCAAGTGTGTATCCAAAATGTGTATCCATGGTGCACCTACAGAGTGATGAAAAAGAAAAACCTTGAGAGAATATATGTAGTGAGAAGCTGAGAGTAAGATCAAATCAGAATCAATCAACAATGGAGTTGTTTCCCTAAATCACCTTAAGAAGAGTTGAAGATGAAGATCAAAACAAGAAGCAACCTTACAAGAGCTGCTGCTCTTAATCTGCTTATAGAAGAAGAAGATCTCATCCAGAAGTTAAAGAAAAGAATACTACAAGATATTTGATTCTTGTATTTAAAAGTAAAACACATAGAGTTGTTGCTCATACTGTGTAATATCTTAGAAACTTCTGATTGATTGTTTAGGAACCAGAAGTGACTTCAAGTCAGTGTGTCATAAACATACGTATTGAGAATAGGAGACCATCTACTTAATTAAGAAGCACACCTATAATCTCTATAAGATAGATGAACAATATATCCAGATGGGATCACTGAACGGTTCATCATCTATTGTTAGTCACGAGCAGTTGGCTTGTGAAGGGTGAGTCACAGCAGGTAGCTGTGCAGGTTACTAGATTGATGAATGTTATATCCAGATGGGATCACCGAACGGTTCAGTCATCTAGGGGTTAGTCACTCGCGTGTAGCTTATGCACAGTTAGTCACAACAGTTGGCTGCGTAGGTTGTTAGTCACGACGGAGAATCGTGCAGATATAATCAAGTTTGATTATAGTGGATTAAGACCTCTATTGAGAGGAAAATCACCTGAAGAAGGTGGACTGGAGGTAGCCTTATTCAGAAGGTGAACCAGGATAAAAATAAACGTGTTCTTACTTTCTGTACAATTCATTTAACTTTGTTCAAGTCGTGCAAACATATTCAGAACTGTACTGAGCAAGTCAGAAGTTTGGATGATGCAAAGAAGTTAATAAGGAACATCTCATTGGTTATGAAACTCCATTCAAACATGCTTCGCCAATGCAAAAAGCATATCCAAAAGATGAGATACTCAAAGAAAGAAAATAATGTTAAGAAAGGGAAATTGTAATTGAAAAAGAACACAATTTAGTCCCCCCTTTCATGTGTTTTTCTCCACCTTCAAGCATGGCATGTGTCTTAAGACGCAATTTTCACATTTTTCCTAGAAGTGGGAAACTTCTTTGACACAAATCGTGTCTTACTATGATTCACTTGATGTGAAATCAACCAACTTGGAAATCCAATCACGTTGAAGCATTTTGCCTTCGAATGGCAGGACCTGCCACAATGATCATAGTTAATGGATTTTTGTTGAGAATTATAGTACCTTTTTTGAGTCGTATTCAGATGTTGAGACACAGGTCTTGACATCTTCTGCTTTTCTCTCTAAGGAGTCACTTTGATTCCTTGGCTTCCTGAGTCAGGACTCTTGATCTTTTTAAGGCTCTTTCCCTTCCAATGATTCCTTCCTTGCATGGGTGACCTTGTGAATGATCTTCTGCTTACTTGAGTCACGTTGCGTTGGTATGATTTAGAAAACACACCTTCTTCTTTACAACTTTCAATGATTTCCAAGAGCTATTTTTCTCATCTTGTAGTAAAACACACCTTCTTCTTTACCTTCTTTCGAAGCCTCTCGTTCTCCAAACAAGTTTATGAGAATCATGCTACCATTTCGTTTATCGTAAGTTCACCTACATAAGTCTCAGTATCATATTTTTTTCTAATTCCACAATCGATCCCCAGGTCCTTGTTACTCCATTCTCTTGTCTAACCCTTTCTCGTGACCATGACTGTCTCATGCTTCTTGAGGTATATGATTTTATTAGTTTCTTCATACCCTTCATTATTTAGCCTGGAGTTCCCTATATTGTTGAATTGTTCTCTCGGCACAGTCAGATCATCGAATGAGCTTTCAGCAGTTGTCTCTTTCTTGGTTCTGGATATTAGAGTTACATTCATACCTCATTCGCTTGTATGTTGAGACATTTGATGTGACATCATAGATATAGTCTAGGAATGAATGGAGTCCAGAGATGACTTGTTTTCTTCATTTAGCCCTGGACTGCTCATGTTAGTTGTCATTCTTTCTCCTTGAACAGTTTCCTCCCGGGAGGTGAACCCAGTGTCATGCATTCTGATTAAATCTTGAACTTTGTTAAGCTCACATTGAAGGTATCTAATCTCTTCTTCCTGTTTAGAGATAGTCCTCAGCTGTTCTTACTTCTCTTTATTCAGTTGTCGCACTAGATCCTTCTGTTCCTCCCCTCTTTCGAACAATTCAACATTTGTGCAACATAGCTCTCTGAATAATGCAAATTAATCATTATATGCCTAATTATTCTCATTATCTTCCCGCATGCAGGTTAAGGCATTCACATGTTTAACAGATTCATCTTCAAGGTCACTGTCAGAGTCTTTTTCAGGCTAGGCCACAGATAGACCTTTCTTCTGTCTTTTGAGGAATGTAGGACATTCAGGTTTGATGTGTCCAAAACCTCCACATTCATAACATTGTATACCTTTTTCATATGTGGGCTTCTCTTCAGACTTACTTTTCCAGCATTATGTGAGTTTTGAATGTCAGATGAGTTGTTCTGGACATTTGATCTTGGATATCTGCACATCTGCTTCATCACTCAATTGAATTTTCTTCAAGAAGAATTATTTCATCGGATAACCCTTCATCAAAATCCATGTCACATTCCATCAATGTTCTTGAAGAACATACCTTCCAGCTAAATGTTATTTGGAACATCTTCCATAGAGTAGCCGTGTAGACGACGGGCTAGAGATGGATTATAACTGATTCTTCCCTTAGTTCCAATAAGGGGTACATTGGGATAATTGTCGCAACGGTCAAAGATGATGATTCCAACATTGCTGTGTTCACACCAGTTGATGTCGGTATGAGTGAAGTACATGATTTTCTCTAACCACCAGAGACCATCCTTTATGTCCCAGAAAGTGCAAGTCTTGGGCCCGTGTGAGGTGAACCATTAGTATAACAACGGTACACAGCCGGTTATGACTACTCTTTGCTATAGGTTCCTTGAACGTATGGATTGATAAGCATCTGCAAGCAGGGTAGGAAATGGGTTTCCGATCAAGAAGATCTTGATTTCATTGATGTCGACGAAGTTGTCAACGTTAGGAAACATAAATAGTCCGTAGATGAGCAATGCCAAAATATCTTCTGATCGAAAAAATTGCAAGTGCACTATTTTTACGATGTAGTAATAAAAAGGTGAAATCCAAGTATCGATCTCGAGGATTGCGTAGGAAATATAAGTTATTATAATGAGTCAATTAAACAAAAGAACATAGGGGTGTTTTTGCTTATCAATGAAATAAGTTGAAATAAAACAAATAAGCTGAAATTAAAGTTGAGTTTTTTATAATATGAGAATAATGCCAAGGTAAGGTGTGTGATTTACTCTATAACTCCTCTGGATTAAGATCTCTTTAACAAGTTCATGAAATTAAATTATTTATTCTTAAGGATGTTTTCCTAAGTCCTTGGTGAAAACCTTTTGGTTTATAATCCTATTACCTAAGTCCTTAGAGAAATAGGAGAAAACCAAATCTTTGATTAATCAAGAATTTCTAAATAACCTTACGGTATCCCTAGTCATAGGTGATAACTACAAGGTTCAATTGTATACAAACCTTAACAATCGTAGTCCTACAAATTGTTAACCACAAAACAATCCTTATTGATCATATAAAGAAAGCGTTAAAAACATTATACAATCGAATTGAATAATAAGAACATTTGATTAACGAAATACCAAATCCAGAGTTATCACAGATCAAATCAGGGACACCCCCTAGCATTGGGGGGGTTTAGCCTCTCATAATATTCAAGAAACACAAAACAAAGAATTTAGACATTACAAAGATAATTGAGAACTTTGATCTTCAAGGGTGTCCACCGTTGAATCTCTCCGTCTCCGAAACCCTCGATGAAGCTATCTTCTCCTCTTTTGGAATTCTATCGTTTGATGCAAAAAAGTGCCTTCTCCTTGTCTCTAAAATTACTTTTAACCTCTCTAGGTTTTCAGGTCCAAGACAGAATACCAAAAATGCCCCCGGTACTTTAAAAATATCAAAACATAAAAAATCAGAATTTCCGTCCGCACTAGCTGACACGGCCGTGTCACTTGACACGGGCAGACCGTGTCAGCTTCTGCCAGTTGGGGAAAATGCTTCAGGAGGTCTGACTCGGCCGTGTCAGGTGACACAGGCTGCCCGTGTCAGCCTCTGCCTATCCACTCAATTTTTGCACTTCTTTAGCTTTTCGTGTACCACTTGGACTTGAGATCTTCCTTCAATCCAAAGCCAACCTAAAAGGATTACCAAACGAGATCAAAAGCACCTAATAGACCAAGATAAATGGCACAAAAACAAAATGCAAACACGTTAACTATAACTAAATGAATCAAAGCAAAACACCTAAAAACAACCACAAAGTGTTACCAAGTATGACGATCTTATGCTGAATTCAAGATGAAATTAAGTATAAATGGTGACCGATCACAACCCCAAACTTATCTCATTGCTTTTCCTCAAGCGATGCAAGCGATCAAACAAAGGTCACCTTGAATTTAACTTCCCCACAACATAGTCGATATCTTTCGCAACTTGATTCCCTTCCTTGATTCAACTTTTGGGCTTATCGCGCCTTGTTGTCCATCACACTTCCCATCAAAGTGTATTTCACCTGCAAAATTTTCACACTTCTCACAATGTCTCTCGAAGTTAGAGTGTTTTTCGCTCAAATCACAATATGCAATATCAACCCTTGACTTTGCGAACCTCCTACTTTCACTACACAAAAAGAATTCACACACTTTTGTGGACTTTTTAGGTTGTAATGGGGCTGAGGCGGTAGGTAGGATAAACAAGGAATGGGTACGCATTGGTTTTTTTTCCTGTACTTATGTTATTCTTCTCATCTTTGTGTTCATGTATGTTTGGGGGTTTCTTCTTAGACTCTCTGTTTCTTATCGAATTTCCTGATGTTCAACATCGATCGAGTCTTTCAAATCTTTTTGAGCAAGTGTTTCAAACTACTTTTTCTTTTCCTTTTCTTCTCTTATTTTTTCTTTCCTCCTTTTTTCTTTTGATTTACACACTTTTCTTTTCTCTTTTGTTTTATTTGCACACTTGCCCTTTATTTTCTTAAGCACCACCCCAAACTTACAATTTCACATGGATTCAAGAGAAACAACAACGATAAGTGCTAAATGAACATGGTAGACATATGGTTAAGGATGACATGAGTGGGGGAAAAACAAACAAGGGGGAATGGATCAACGGGTTACACGAAGGATTCAATAAAATAAAATAACGGAAGACAAGGCTCGGGGAAAAAAAACAAACAAGTGCCTCAGTGTGTGATTTCACATTCGTACTGTGTCAGTAGAACAAACGCAAAATTAGAGAGATAAAGCCATACCTGATTTCGCTCTCATGGTGATCTTTTACATGTGTTTAGCTCTTTCTATTCCTCACCAAGTAGGTTAAGTTTGCAGCTTCCACACACCCTTCATGTCGCGTGACTTTTCTTTCCGGCTTGATTTTTCCACTTAACTTCTCAGTTCAATTCTCCAAGTTTTGTCCGACATTTTTCAGCTACATCCACTTCCAAAGTGCCTCGAAGAGTTAAATTTGGGTTTTATCGTTCATCCACTCACTACTCATTTAATCATGCCTTCGAAACCAATCTTCAACCTGTTACACTTTGGAAAAAATTTGAAAACACAAACCTCATAAGAAAACACACTAAATAAAAATAAAATAAACTCAAGCAAGAAAACAATAAAAGTAAAATCCCTCCCCCACTTGCACTAAACATTGTCCCCAATGTTTTCGTACACGCGAGAGACGATTTACAGAGCAATCAGTGTGGAGGAGGATGGGGGAAATGCAACATCAATTGTTGCATCATTTGGTTCATGCTAGATAGCATTTCACCTTGCCGGGTTTGCTCGGCGCCCTGTCGGAACAGCTCATTTCCTTGACGGGTTTGTTCGGCCCTAAGCTCGGCAACTTCTCCTTGCAACCAACTCCACTCCTCTGGAGTGTGTGATGGACGCTGCCTACCCCCGTGCGATGATTCACCCATATTCAAATGAATATGCTCGCCCTCCATAGGAATGTCCTCTCCTGGAACAAACTGGATGTCGGAATCGAAATTTCATAAAGCCAGTTTTCACGATCAATAGTGGATGTTCTTGCTGGGTCGGGTAGGTGCATGATCACTTTCTTTAACGCCTTGTATCCATACTTATTTCCCTGTTTTTCAATCATAAGCTGATTAATCAAAGCATGCATATCAAGTTTAGCCATACCTGAAATTTTGGTATCCTGATTCACCACGAGATCATAACCTACAAACTGGGCGATTTGAGTGATTATTCCACTAACGGAAATATCGCCAGACACAACTTTACCGAATTTACTCAAATGTGCAGCCACAAATGCGGCGACATTTACCGGGTTCCCTTCTGTCATCAAATGCATGAGAAAAAAATCTGCTTGGGAGATTACTCCCGTGCTATAACCCCTGCCAAACATAGAATAAGCCATACATTTTTGAACATACCGGAAGCATGGGTTTTGAATCTGCATTGCCTTCGCACCCTTAGCTTCGTATTCTTGCTGTCCAGTGATATCTTTCCAAAACTTGGATGGATAGAAAGACTTGGGAAAATATCCCGTTCCATCAACAGGTATATTGAGGACAACAACCAACTCCTCTAAAGTCAAATGATACTCTTTGTTGAAGAGATTGAAAGTCAGAGCACTTGTGCATATAGGGACAACACCCTCCAATTCTGTATGTACTGTGTACTCAACAGTAATTAGAAACTCAATGGTAATTCGTTCATAGGAGGGTGTGTCATTTCGCATAAAGTCTAGCAACCCTAAATTATTCACCAATCTATAAACATCATCAGCAAGACCTAAGTCAGTTAGAGTTTTAGCACAGAGATACCTATTCGGAACAATTTTCCATTGGATGTGACGAGAGTACCGAACCTCATGCTCCTGTTGCTTGAAAGAGATGTTGTGAGCATTTGTTACTGCTGAGGTAGCCTGACCGCGCTTGGTTCGAGACCGTGATGGTTCACCCATCGGTTGCTTTCCTTTTGCCGGACGCTTTGGGGGTATTTTGGGCAACCTACAAAAATTCGAAACTTGAAATTTGGAGTTAGGAAAAACAGTAACCATAGACGTGAAGAGCATGAGATTTGGGACACTTTTTGTGAAGGTGATATGGTGGTATCGTGAATTTTGAGGGAGATGGATGAAGGTTTTTGAATGGGTTTTAATGGAGGAATGAGGGTTTTTGTGAGAGAGATGGAATGAAGAAGAAGAAGATGTGGAAGATAATGAAGAGAGAGAGGAAATAGTGGGGTAATGGGTTTTAGTGGTGGGCCCCTCCAACTTAAGAAAGAAGAGAATTTTTTTGAAAAAATTCCGGAGGCCGTGACACGGCCGTGTCGTCTGACATGGGCAGACCGTGTCACCCTCTGTTTCCCTCTTCTCCTTTTTTTCCATTTAGTGACGCTCAGCCTGACACGGCCGTGTCAGAGGACACGGGCAGACCGTGTTAGGCTCTGTTACCCAAAATTTTCTTCTTTTTCTCTGTGCTTGCTCTTTCTTCTCCCTTCATTCCTTGATGGTTATGCAAAAACATAAGCAAAACAAAAGGAAAACATTAGAAAACACGTGAGTTGCCTCCCACAAAGCGCTTTGTTTAACGTCGCATGGCTCAACGGTCGCTCATCTCATCAAGTGAGACGAACCTGTTCGATTGTTACCGCTCCTTGTCCATTATTATAGGGTTTCAACCTTTGCCTATTCACTTTGAAAGTGTCTCCAATTTTATCATTCCTCAACTCTATAGCCCCATGAGGGAATATTTTGTGCACCACGAACGGTCCAAACCATCTTGACTTTAGTTTTCCAGGGAATAGTTTTAACCTGGAATTAAACAACAACACCAATTGCCCTTCCCAAAATTCCTTCTTCTGAATCTTTTGATCATGCCATTTTTTTGTTGTTTCTTTATAAATTTTGGCATTCTCATAGGCTTGATTCCGGAACTCTTCTAATTCATGGAGTTGAAGAATTCGGGACTCTCCAACTTTCACGATATCATAATTAAGGAGTTTGGAAGCCCAAAATGACTTGTGCTCAAGTTCTAGTGGTAGATGGCAAGCTTTACCATAGACTAACTGATAGGGAAACATACCTATAGGAGTTTTAAATGCTGTTTTGTATGCCCATAGTGCATCATCAAGCTTCAAAGACCAATCTTTTCTCGAGGCGCTTACAGTCTTTTCGAGAATATGCTTGATTTGCCTGTTCGATACCTCCACTCGACCACTAGTCTGAGGATGATATGCAGTTGCAATCTTGTTCATCACATTGTAATTCTTCAGTAGATTCTCCATCAACTTGTTCAATAAGTGGGTGCCTTCATCGCTTATGAGTGCTCTGGGTACCCCAAATCTTGAGAAAATGTTGTTCTTGAGGAAATTTACTACTACCTTAGCATCATTTGTAGGTAGAGCTACTGCTTCAACCCACTTTGAGACATAGTCAACAACTACGAGGA
Organism: Vicia villosa; assembly: GCF_029867415.1. Lineage (NCBI taxonomy): Eukaryota > Viridiplantae > Streptophyta > Magnoliopsida > Fabales > Fabaceae > Vicia > Vicia villosa. Next base: position 62,055,875 of record NC_081185.1, on the reverse strand, counting down.
TGTAGTTCTTCCCAAATGATGGTGGGAATGGTCCCATGAAATCAATGCCCCACACATCAAACAATTCAACTTCAAGTATACCCTTCTGAGGCATCTGATTACTCTTGGATATATTGCCCTTTCTTTGACACCTGTCGCATTCTTTCACAATGCTTTGAGCATCTTTGAATAAAGTCGGCCAATATAATCCGGATTGTAGGACTTTTGCAGCAGTTCTATCACCACTGAAATGTCCTCCATACTCGGAGTCATGGCATGGTTTTAGCACATCCCTTTGTTCTCCCTCTGGTATTCATCTTCTAACCAATCCATCTAATCCCTTTTTTACAGGAATGGATCATCCAAAAAGTAAAACCTGCAATCATGCAAAAACGTTCTCTTTCGGTTATAATCAAAATCGTCAGGGATGATACCACCTACCAGATAGTTCGAATAGTCGACGACCCAAGGTACACCAATAACAGCGAGGATTTTTTCATCGGCGAACTCATCCTTTATTGGGCGTGTTTTTTCAGTTTCCTCGATCGGTGACATTCGAGAAAGGTGATCTGCTATAGTATTTTCACACCCTTTCTTGTCACGAATTTCAACATCGAACTCCTGGAGAAGTAGGATCTGTAACACCCTTCTAAACCCCACGGAAATTTAAAAAATAATTCAGAGAAAACATGAAAACAAGAGTGCCACAATTCCAATTAAAACAAATTTATCATAAATTCATTGTCATGCTTTCACTAAGGAACGATTCATCATAATACATAAACATCTCATGTTAACACAACGGAAAATTCATCATTCGGATAAGCATAACATCATATATGCAGTATCCCACAGAATTAATACAATAACAACACGATAGAGTATCATTATAAATTCTAAACTAGCGTTCCCCCAGTGTTACAATATCAGAGCATGACACCTGACGCTACACTAATACACTGACTTATGAGCTAATCCTCACCAAGTCGAAAGCAGATATCCTCAATCTGAAAAATGTCAACAGTAAGGGTGAGTCTCATTCACAATTAACAAATTTTATCGAATCATAAACAATAACACATCATAGTCACATTATTCACCCAATTTCATTCTATTCAGATTGGCAGGAAGTACTCATCAACACACAACAACAAAAAGAACACATTACCAAAAGACAACACCATAATTCATCCAAACAAATCATAACAATTACGCCATCATCACATATTATAACATTGGACAATCTTCCATTCATGTTATAATCATACAAGTAGCCTAATGCAAATGCAGCTATATGCATGTGGTACCAAACATGGGATAACCCATCTCACCGATCCACCACCATAAAGATTCGGCTACTTCTCTCACCAATTCCACACAATGGGAATTAGCTACCGCTGTCCCACCACCATAAGGGATACAACCCACAACATGATTATGAAATGCATGTATCAACCATAACATGCTCATCATCAACATTAAACAGCCAAATGTCATACTCATCAACCACCATAATAATCAATAGCCACACACAGTTATGCTATTTCTCATCCATAATAAATTACATATTTTACACCAACAATATATGTATCACAAAATACCAATTACAACCACAACATCATAACAGGAAAATCATTCATTAATATGCCTGTGCGCATAAACTACCACACAGTGCAACAACGATAGCACCCTTCACAATCGTGTACCAAGTACAACAAAGCAACCCATCAACAACAGAGCATTTACCTCATCATTCATCAAAACACATGATAACCATATTTACCATGAACAACATCCATTTGCATAACAAGCAAGAGCAATCATATTATAACAACACACACCATTGCACATATTCCATTATGCAAACAACAATCATTGCACCTCATCAACTATGCAAAACCATAATAACCGCATTTGGAGAAAACGATACTTTACAAAATAAAATCAAATTATTTTTGTTTTATTTATTTCATATGGTACAGCATTCAATTTAAGGAACAACGTCCAAAACGGCGTCTAAAACGGACTTAAGGTTTGAAAGTTACGCATATTTACATTTTTCAAAGAAAATAATTATCGCTACAGCACGCGGCGCCACCCACAGTCCGCAGCGCGTAACGAATATAAAACACGCCTTCACGGTGCAAACAAAGGTTTGCAGCGCGGAACGAGAAAATCACTTCGCCTTCGCGGCGCGCACCTACCTTCGCGGCGCGAACTAGTAAAAGTCAGAGCTTTCATCGCAATTGACAGCATTATGGGATCTACCCCAAAATCCCCAAAACCAAAACCAAGTTATGTCATGAACCTCAAATACCACCATATCAGCCACATACATGTTATAACACAATTATAACACACAAAGAGGATCATTTAATCATCATAACATTCATATAATCATATAATTCATCAAATCATACAATCCCCTCAAAATCATCCCAAAACCCCAATCCATCATATAACCAATTGACACAAACAATGCATCTAAATCAGTCCTATTACATATAATACGATAAAAGATATTAACCAGAAGAGTCCCCCCTTACCTTAGCCAAGGATCTTGATTAGCCCTCTTCCTCTTCTGTTCCTCTTTCACGTATCAGCACTTCTACTCTTCTGCTCCTCTTTCACATCTATTTTCCTTTTTTCCTCAATTCCTTATTTTTATGAAAATAGATTTTAATTTAGTAAAAGGCCTACTAACATAGCACCCCCTCTTTACTAACACCATATTAAGCCCAATAACCTCTTTTTCCACAATTCTTCAATTAAATCCAATCAAATGCCAACTAATTTCAAATAAATAATTTAATTCCAAATTAAATCAATTAATGAAAATATGGGGTGTTACAACTCTCCCCCACTAAAAGAGTTTTCGTCCTCGAAAATATTCTTTAATCAAAGAGTTCCGAATATGAGTCTTTCATCTAGCTCTCCTGTTCCCATGTAACATTTCCATCCATCAATCCTCAAAAATCCATCTAACATAACCAACAGGAAACACATCTCACGCACTCAATCTCGGCTCTTACGTCGCACTTGACTACCCAAAGGTGTACCACTCGCTATATCTCAAAAAAAAGTTAACAATAGTAGAACATTGAGGTACAACCCATACAATGCGCTTAATAACCGAATAATATAATTACACAACCATGGTATGACCACATTGATCAACACTACAGTAATGCATTCCATCTACCAAACGTACCAACCTTAGACACACTCTTCCATCTCAGCGATAAAATAATACTTATACTTTTCACCAACTGCTTCCTTCGAGAAACTCAATACTCATATTCCTACACCATTGAATTCCAATTATCTGTCTCCTCTTAAGTCACACCATCAATTATCCAACACGTTACATTCCGCTTTTGCTTCACTATTCTGATTACTCATTACAACCATCATTACACATTAGACTTCTGAGTCATACCCAACTCTGGCCTTTTTTACTCATTCGTTCAAGAGTCATTCTTTACCATCCATGGTATTAATTTACCACTCAGCAATACTTACACATACTAAAACAAATTTCTGAGTTACTACATCTATTAAAACTTTCCCACCATCAAAACAAGTACACACAAGTAATTATAATCACACTCGTCAGTCTCAATACACCATTCCTTACATAATAGCTCAGACTGAATCCCACTCTTCTTTAAGAATTAAATCAACTTCGTCCTTCATGGAGTATAATTCCTCATTATATCTGGAATATACAATATCACCTTATTAACAGCACAAAATTATTACAGCATCATATAACATCAACTCTTCGTTTTAATTTCGACGAGTACATACTCGTTAACCACGTAGAACCATAATAACATATTCATCATCTCGACAATTATTCAAAAGATTTATAATTCCTCGACACGACATCCTTACATCCACTGGATTCTAAATCCAACATATAGATCAATACATATTCTCTATGTAGGCTTCCGACATACTAGTCCCTCACTGCCCACGAGTAGTACTTGCACACTACTCCACATCACACTTTCGCTGCGCGACTCTGATTACCCGCCTTAAGTCATCATCCAATATATTGTACTCTTTTGTATTCACTTCTTCATAAGTTCACACAACATGGTGAGTGATTATCCTCACGGCTTAATATCCACCACAACTTATACCATTAAGGTAACAAAACAAGTTCATCCCATCTATATGATTTCCGTCTACTACCAACAAGAGATTAAGGGTGATCAAGTCCTCAATTTGTCAATAGATAGTCGACAACCATATTTAAGCATAAACTGTCGTTACTACATAATAGTGTCCTTCCTGAGTTTGCACTCAAACTCATTAATATCATCATAATCCAATAATTCACTTTGAGTCTTTACAACTAGCACACTTCCTTCTCATTGGATCTTTTCGGTGAGACACCAATGTCCAAACATTTTACGCAATCCGCTTCACAGTCACTTAGCATCACATACTTGTTAAGTACTTTCAAACTTCATAATCATTAATGTACTCGTACATTATATTCATTCCGTCCCAAATCAAAATTCTCATCTTAGCAAAAGACCGCGACAACATTCATAACTCATGGTATTACTCTAAATCCCATGACATCTTTCGCGCCGAAATATCATTCCACTCAAAATCTCAACAAAGTCTTCCTCACGTCAATAAGTTCCAGGAATCCTCTATAATTTTTCTTCTGTACATGTCGTTGCTTCGGCATCATAAATACGACTTCGATCATTCTAAAGTTATTTCATCTTTACTACTAATTCACTCCTCACTAAATCCATCGACACTCAAATCATCTTTATTACCGAATATCACATCAACTTATTCATCAACAACATGTTCTACTCAACTTCGTTCCAAACAATCGCGGTAATAGGCATTCTTATTCAACCAGTTTCACGCTTCCTTAACCGACTTCAGAATATCTCCTCATAGGATCAATCTACTGTATTTATAACTCTCCCATAAGGTTAACATAATCTCTCCTCTTCGTAGATTCAAACAGCACATTAATCCGACACTCGGAACTCAAGATATGAATTTTCCAACGTCATCCAAAATGAAACATCGACATCATGCAGCGACGCTCTATACGGTATTCCCAAAACTCTTCAAATGGTATATTCAATTATTAAAATTACTTCTCAACAACCTTCTAATTATTCCTTCAATCCGTCCAACTCTGACACTTACATCCCGTGCAGTACTAACAAACAAGTCTGGTTCTAAGAACAAGAGTAACCGCAACATTTCCTCTTTCCAACACTATCCTGTCGCAATTAAATATGTTACAGCTGCTGCAACCATTTTTATAACAAAGTTTATCTCATTAGCTTTCCGTCGCTTCAAACGGGGCTCAAATCGGATGTCCAGAATTCCAGTTATGAATTTTCAAAGTTCTGCAGCTATTCAGAAATTTTCATGCGTTTTGCTTACGAAAATCTCACTCCAAAACTCATTCTCTTCAACTCGATCACATTCCAAACAGCCCCTTGTCATATCTCTTCACTTCCGAACATTTTCATAACTTGAGCAACACATCCCATCGCCGAAGTGCGATTTCTGGAACATTACGACATCAATCCTCTTTGCAAAGCTGAACCTCTTCTGAGACGTAAGGCTACTCAACTGACAACTTCGCAGCACACCAACAGAGCTGACACATTGCAACCCCCTAATTTCCCTCTCCTACAATAATTATCAATTACCTCCAATCATCTTCCTTCAAGATGTTCCAACTCAATTACCAATCAAGTCCTAATTTCAAGTCACCTTCGATTCGGAAAACAACAACTCCAACAACGCTTGCACTGTTGCTAACAATAACCCACTGAATCAATCGTCTTACAACTGAAACATAACCGAGAAGTGAAGCTTATCCCCCACTTGTTTCAAACCAACTTCTGCAACAAACAACCAAGTACCGACAGTGATTCTCTCACATGTTGCGTACCAAGGGATAATATGCCGACAATATTCAACTGTCGTGCAACTCAACTGACTCAACAATTGGCCGGACGGACCGACCTGCTCTGATACCACTATTGTAACACCCTTCTAAACCCCACGGAAATTTAAAAAATAATTCAGAGAAAACATGAAAACAAGAGTGCCACAATTCCAATTAAAACAAATTTATCATAAATTCATTGTCATGCTTTCACTAAGGAACGATTCATCATAATACATAAACATCTCATGTTAACACAGTGGAAAATTCATCATTCGGATAAGCATAACATCATCTATGCAGTATCCCACAGAATTAATACAATAACAACACGATAGAGTATCATTATAAATTCTAAACTAGCGTTCCCCCAGTGTTACAATATCAGAGCATGACACCTGACGCTACACTAATACACTGACTTATGAGCTAATCCTCACCAAGTCGAAAGCAGCTATCCTCAATTTGAAAAATGTCAACAGTAAGGGTGAGTCTTATTCACAATTAACAAATGTTATCGAATCATAAACAATAACACATCATAGTCACATTATTCACCCAATTTCATTCTATTCAGATTGGCAGGAAGTACTCTGTAACACCCCTCTAATACCCCACGGCAATTAACAAAATTAAATCAGAGTAAACATGCAAAGGGTGTCACAATTCAAAAATAAAAGAAAAACACACGTTTGGCTTATGTCATGCAATCACTGAAACATCTGAATTATAACTCATTAGATAAAAATCATGTTACACAGCGGAATCAAATCATCAAGTCAACATTACATCGTTAATGTATCAGACTTCAAATAAATAAACAATAGAGTTATAATCAAAACTCAAAACATCGCGTTCCCAGTGTTACATCTATCAGAGCATGACACCGACACAACAACTAAACCGACTTATGAGCTAATCCTCACCAAGTCGAAAGCAGCTATCCTCAATCTGAAAATATCAACAGTAAGGGTGAGTCTCATCACAGTTAACAAATGTTATTGCATCTTAAATAACAACACATCATAGTTTATCATTCACCCAATTACATCATATTCAGATCATCAGGAACATCCATTGTTTACACAAACATCATCAGAAAAACATCTTTCATACAGACAATCATACCCAACACTAATTCAACAAAAACACGCAAGCAACACATCATCAATATTTATAACACTGGAATACTTCCAATCATGTTATAAAAAAAAATATGCATATGTATGAACTGACACTATGCATGTGGTACCAACATCGTCAAATGGGAATAACCCATGACCGATCCAACATCATCCAGATACGGCCCTGCCAGCACAGATTCCATACAATGGGAATCATGCCCTTCACTGATCCAACACACCCTTATGGATACAGTATCATCAATGAACATGAATGAATGCAACATATACAACATACTTATACCATCGTCAAGTCTAATGAGTAACATCATCAAATACTCATTTCATCATCATCATAAACATCATCATCATCATCATCAAAGTATGTTTATATACATTAGCATCATTCAATACAATCAACCATCATCATCATCATCATCATCATTAAAGAACATACATGTGTCTACATCAATCATCATCATTAGTAAGAAGAACACACATGTACCCACATCATTCCAAAACAAATCAATCAACATCATACAATTCTCTACAAATCGTCACATCATAATGTTTTCAAAACAACATCTTATATTGTCGCATTTCATCATATATGTCAACAATACATCATCCAATCAAACAAATCGTCACATGATTAATATTTCAACATAGCATGTATTTAACACATCTCATCGCATATATGTACAATACATCATTCATCAAGAAATAAAATCATATTAAAAATAATTGGATTCACACCTCATTTCATCATTTAAACACGTAGGTTATCTCATAAGATTCATCGTGCTCGAAACGGCACTAAAAACGGACCTACGGTTCGAAAGTTACACATCATTTAACTTTTCCAAGAAAACAACTAACGCTACAGCACGCGGCGCAACCAAAGTTCGCGGCGCGACCTGAACCACAAAAACACGTTCGCGGCGCCAACCTATGCACGCGGCGCGGAACGAGAAAAAGTTACGCCTTCGCGGCGCCAACACAGGGACGCGGCGCGAACTGGCGATTTCACAGACTATCGGGTCTGCGTCAGATCCTGCGATCTGACTCAATCTGAGTCCAAAACCGTCTCTAAACGTCATATATAGGCAGTTAATCACCAATTGCATCATTATTCATCATCACACATCAAAACAACACATAATCAACCAATAATCCATGCAATTTTCATCAATTCATAACCTCCCTAAACCTAACATATGATCCAATTGACTCAACAACATCCCTAATCAATATTATTATCTAAGAACACGATAATAGATGATAACCAGAGAGTCCCCCCTTACCTTAGCCAAGAGTTCTTGATCTTTGGTCCTCTCCCTCTTTGGTTCCTCTTTACGTTCCTCAGCTCTTCTCTTCCACTTCTCATTTTTCACGTTCTGACTCTTTTCCTCCTTTTCCAATTTTCCTTATTTCCTTTATTTTATGAAAACATATAATAATTAGTAATGGGCTTACTCACTTAGCACCCCCATACTACTAATCTCACCATCCAGCCCAATGGCCCTTAATCCGTAATTCTCCAATAATTCAACAAAATACCAAATAATTCTAAATAATAATTTAATTTCCGATTAAATTAAAATTAGAAAATATGGGGTGTTACAACTCTCCCCCACTAAAAGAGTTTTCGTCCTCGAAAACATACCTCAAGTAACCAGCTCGTATAAGAGTCCTTCACCTGACTCTCCAGCTCCCAATTAATAGTACCATCAGTCAATCCCAATTAACATAACCAACAGGAAACATGTTTCATACATTCCAATCCCAGTTCTTACGTCACATTTGACCATCCAAGGTGTACCACTCATAATATTTCCAAAAGGATAACAACAATAGAACTTGAGGTACAACCTATACCATACGCTCAACAATTGAGTAATACAATTAAACAATCCATAGTATGATCAAACTTGATCCACAATGCAGTAATGCATTCCATCTACCAACATACCAACCTCAGACACACTCTTCCATCTGAGCGATAAAACAATACTTACACTTTTCACCAGCTGCTTCCTTCAAGAAACTCAACAATAATATTCATATATCGTCGGATTTCAACTTTCTGACTCCTCTTAAGTCACACCAGCAATTATCCAACACGTTACATTCCGCTTTTCCGCATTACTCTGATTACCCATCACAATCATCTATACCAAATAGATTTTCTGAGTTTTACCCGATTCCGACTCTCTCTTTACTAATTCGTTCAAGAATCATTCTTCATCATTCATGGTACCAATTTACCACTTAGCAATACTTACTCGTACTCAAAACAAATTCTTGAATTACTACATCTATTAAAACATTCTAACCATCAGAACGAGTATACACAAGCAATTATAATCACACTCATCAGCTTCAATACACAATTTCTTACAAAACAACTCAAATTGAGTTTCGCTCTTTTCTAAGAATTAAATCAATTCCTCCCTTCATAGAGTATAATTCCTCATTATATTTGGAATCTACAATAACCCCTTGACAACAACAGAAAATTATTACAACGTCACATAGCATCAACTCTTCGTTTTAATTCCGCCGAATACATACTCGTTAACAATGTACAATCGTAATAACATATTCATCATCTCGGCAATTATTCAAAGAGTTACAATTCTTCGACACGACATCCTTACATCCACTGGATTCTAATTTCACCACATAGATCAACACATATTCTCTATGTAGGCTTCCGGCATATTAATTCTTCACTTGCCACAAGTAGTACTCATAACACTACTCTACATCACACCTTCGCTGCGCGACTCTGATTACCCGCCTTAAGTCATTTGCCCCTCATGTCGCACTCTTCCATATTCACTTCTTCATAAGTCCACACAACATAGTGAGTGATTATTCTCACGGCTTAGTATTCATCACATATTATACCATTAAGGTAACAAAACAAGTTCATCTCATTTATATGATTTCCGTCTACTACCAACAAGAGATTTAGGGTGATCAAGTCCTAAATTTGTCAATATTAGTTGAAAATCATACTTAAGCATAAACCGTCGTTACTACATAATAGTGTCCCTTCCGAGTTTGCACCCAAACTCATTAACATCGTCATAATCCAATAATTCACTACGGTGTCCTTCTTCTAGGATATTCTTCAGAAGCTCAAAACATCAGTTACGCAAATCCAATCACTCAACCTCATTATACTATTCTCGTCGATTCCGAATTCACCGCCTTTACCTTGGTAATTCAAAATCAACTTATCGATCAACTCATCATCATCTTTCTGACCTTCTCTAATCTCTTCAAGAATACCACTAGTCACCTGCTAGCATACCCAATCTAACACTATTAGGAGTGCCTTCACATACCAACTCAAGTCTTAAAATTGTCCCATTAAATCCAACTCATTCATCATTAGCACCGACATATTTAAAGACTTCCTACGCAACACAATAGCACCACATTTTCCCTACCAGGATGATAATTCAAACCAAGATCATAATCCTTAAAAAAAAAATATACTCTAACCATCTCTGCTGCTTCATATTAAGTCTTTTCTGATCAAAGAGGTACTTCAACTCTTATGATCACTAAACACTTCGAATCTTGAACCATACAATTAACCTGCACGACCAAAACAACATTCATAACTCGTGGTTTAATCCGAATTCCATCTTTACTACTAATTCTCTTCTCACTAAAATCCATCGGTACTCAAGTCATCTTTATCACCGAACATCTCGTCAATTAATTCGTCGACAACATATTCTACTCAATTCTGTTTCAAACAATCGCGGTAGTAGGCATTCTTATTCAACAAGTTTCACGCTTCCTTAACCAACTTCACAATATCCCCTTATAGGATCAATCTACTGTATTCATAACTCTTCCATAAGGTAGAACATAATTCCACCTCTTCGTAGATTCAAACGGCACCTTAATCCGACACTCGAAACTCAAGATATGAATTTCCCAATCATTGCCCAAAAAATGCAACACTGACATCATGCAGCGACACTCTATACAATATATCCAAAGCTCCTCAATTGATAAATTCAATTCTTAAAATTACTCCTCAACAAGCCTTCTAATTATTCCTTCAATCCGTTCAACACTGACACTGATATCCCGTGCAGTACCAATAAACAAGTCTAGTTATAAGAACAAGAGTAACTGTAACTTCACTTCTTTCCAACGTCATTCTGTCCCGATTAATCATGTTAAAGCTGCTGCAATCATTTTTATAACAAAGTTCATCTCGTTAGCTTTCCGACGCTTCAAACGGAACTCAATTCGGATACCCGGAACTCCAGTTATGAATTTTCGAAGTTCCGCAGCTATTCAACAATTTTCCTGCGTTTTGCTTACGAAAATCTCACTCCAACACTCATTCTCTTCAATTCGATCGCATTCCAAACAGCCCCTTATCATATCTCTTTACTTCCAAACATTCTTATAACTTGAGCAACACCTCCCATCGCCGAAGCGCAATTTCTGGAACATTACGACAACAATCCTCTTTGCAAACTTGCAGCTGAACCTCTTCCGAGACGCACGGCTACTCAACTGACAACTTCGCAGCCCATCAGCAGAGCTGATACATTACAACCTCTTAATTTCCCTCTCCTACAAATAATCATCAATTACCTCTAATCATTTTCCTTCCAGATGTTCCAACTTAACTACCAGTCAAATCTTAATTCCAAGTCACCTTCGATGCGGAAAACAACAATTCCAACATCACCTGCACTCTTGCAAACCACGGCCTACAAAATCAATCATCTCACAACTGAAACATAACCGAGAAGCTAAGCTTCTCCCCCACTTGTTTCAAACCAACTTCAACAACAAACAACCAGGTACCGACAGTGATTCACTCACATGTCGCGTACCAAGGGATAATATGCCGACAATATTCAACTGTCGTGCAACTCAACTGACTCAACAATTGGCCGGACGGACCGACCTGCTCTGATACCACTATTGTAACACCCCTCTAATACCCCACGGCAATTAACAAAATTAAATCAGAGTAAACATGCAAAGGGTGTCACAATTCAAAAATAAAAGAAAAACACACGTTTGGCTTATGTCATGCAATCACTGAAACATCTGAATTATAACTCATTAGATAAAAATCATGTTACACAGCGGAATCAAATCATCAAGTCAACATTACATCGTTAATGTATCAGACTTCAAATAAATAAACAATAGAGTTATAATCAAAACTCAAAACATCGCGTTCCCAGTGTTACATCTATCAGAGCATGACACCGACACAACAACTAAACCGACTTATGAGCTAATCCTCACCAAGTCGAAAGCAGCTATCCTCAATCTGAAAATATCAACAGTAAGGGTGAGTCTCATCACAGTTAACAAATGTTATTGCATCTTAAATAACAACACATCATAGTTTATCATTCACCCAATTACATCATATTCAGATCATCAGGAACATCCATTGTTTACACAAACATCATCAGAAAAACATCTTTCATACAGACAATCATACCCAACACTAATTCAACAAAAACACGCAAGCAACACATCATCAATATTTATAACACTGGAATACTTCCAATCATGTTATAAAAAAAAATATGCATATGTATGAACTGACACTATGCATGTGGTACCAACATCGTCAAATGGGAATAACCCATGACCGATCCAACATCATCCAGATACGGCCCTGCCAGCACAGATTCCACACAATGGGAATCATGCCCTTCACTGATCCAACACACCCTTATGGATACAGTATCATCAATGAACATGAATGAATGCAACATATACAACATACTTATACCATCGTCAAGTCTAATGAGTAACATCATCAAATACTCATTTCATCATCATCATTAACATCATCATCATCATCATCAAAGTATGTTTATATACATTAGCATCATTCAATACAATCAACCATCATCATCATCATCATCATCATCATTAAAGAACATACATGTGTCTACATCAATCATCATCATTAGTAAGAAGAACACACATGTACCCACATCATTCCAAAACAAATCAATCAACATCATACAATTCTCTACAAATCGTCACATCATAATGTTTTCAAAACAACATCTTATATTGTCGCATTTCATCATATATGTCAACAATACATCATCCAATCAAACAAATCGTCACATGATTAATATTTCAACATAGCATGTATTTAACACATCTCATCGCATATATGTACAATACATCATTCATCAAGAAATAAAATCATATTAAAAATAATTGGATTCACACCTCATTTCATCATTTAAACACGTAGGTTATCTCATAAGATTCATCGTGCTCGAAACGACACTAAAAACGGACCTACGGTTCGAAAGTTACACATCATTTAACTTTTCCAAGAAAACAACTAACGCTACAGCACGCGGCGCAACCAAAGTTCGCGGCGCGACCTGAACCACAAAAACACGTTCGCGGCGCCAACCTATGCACGCGGCGCGGAACGAGAAAAAGTTACGCCTTCGCGGCGCCAACACAGGGACGCGGCGCGAACTGGCGATTTCACAGACTATCGGGTCTGCGTCAGATCCTGCGATCTGACTCAATCTGAGTCCAAAACCGTCTCTAAACGTCATATATAGGCAGTTAATCACCAATTGCATCATTATTCATCATCACACATCAAAACAACACATAATCAACCAATAATCCATGCAATTTTCATCAATTCATAACCTCCCTAAACCTAACATATGATCCAATTGACTCAACAACATCCCTAATCAATATTATTATCTAAGAACACGATAATAGATGATAACCAGAGAGTCCCCCCTTACCTTAGCCAAGAGTTCTTGATCTTTGGTCCTCTCCCTCTTTGGTTCCTCTTTACGTTCCTCAGCTCTTCTCTTCCACTTCTCATTTTTCACGTTCTGACTCTTTTCCTCCTTTTCCAATTTTCCTTATTTCCTTTATTTTATGAAAACATATAATAATTAGTAATGGGCTTACTCACTTAGCACCCCCATACTACTAATCTCACCATCCAGCCCAATGGCCCTTAATCCGTAATTCTCCAATAATTCAACAAAATACCAAATAATTCTAAATAATAATTTAATTTCCGATTAAATTAAAATTAGAAAATATGGGGTGTTACATACTCATCAACACACAACAACAGAAAGAACACAATACCAAAAGACAACACCATAATTCATCCAAACAAATCATAACAATTACGCCATCATCACATATTATAACATTGGACAATCTTCCATTCATGTTATAATCATACAAGTAGCCTAATGCAAATGCAGCTATATGCATGTGGTACCAAACATGGGATAACCCATCTCACCGATCGACCACCATAAACATTCGGCTACTTCTCTCACCAATTCCACACAATGGGAATTAGCTACCACTGTCCCACCACCATAAGGGATTCAGCCCATAACATGATTATGAAATGCATGTATCAACCATAACATGCTCATCATCAACATTAAACAGCCAAATGTCATACTCATCAACCACCATAATAATCAATAGCCACACACAGTTATGCTATTTCTCATCCATAATAAAATACATATTTTACACCAACAATATATGTATAACAAAACACTAATTACTACCACAAGATCATAACAGGCAAATCATTCATTAATATGCCTGTGCGCATAAACCACCACACAGTGCAACAACGATAGCACCCCTCACAATCGTGTACCAAGTACAACAAAGCAACCCATCAACAACAGAGCATTTACCTCATCATTCATCAAAACACATGATAACCATATTTACCATGAACAACATCCATTTGCATAACAAGCCGGAGCAATCATATTATAACAACACACACCATTGCACATATTCCATTATGCAAACAACAATCATTGCACCTCATCAACTATGCAAAACCATAATAACCACATTTGGAGAAAACAATACTTTTCAAAATAAAATCAAGTTATAGTTGTTTTATTTATTTCATATGGTAGAGCATTCAATTTAAGGAACAACGTCCAAAACGGCGTCTAAAACGGACTTAAGGTTTGAAAGGTACGCATATTTACATTTTTCAAAGAAAATAATTATCGCTACAGCACGCGGCGCCACCCACAATCCGCAGCGCGTAACGAATAGAAAACACGCCTTCGCGGCGCAAACAAAGGTTCGCGGCGCGGAACGAGAAAATCACTACGCCTTCGCGACGCGCACCTACCTTCGCGGCGCAAACTGGCAAAAGTCAGACCTTTCATCGCAATTGACAGCAATACGGGATCTACCCCAAAACCAAAACCAAGTTATGTCATGAACCTCAAATACCACCATATCAGCCACATACATGTTATAACACAATTATAACACACAAAGAGGATCATTTAATTATCATAACAATCATATAATCATATAATTCATCAAATCATACAATCCCCTCAAAATCATCCCAAAACCCCAATCCATCATATAACCAATTGACACAAACAATGCATCTAAATCAGTCCTATTACCTATAATATGATAAAAGATAGGGTTAATAGACATTTTCCCCCCTGCCATATAGGCGAGATTCGGTTTACCCCCCTATTAATTTATTTTTTTTGGATTAGCCCCCTGTATTTTTAGGGTACCCCCCTAAGCGTGTAAAAAACAGTGAAAAACCAGGGGGGTAAATAAAAAAAAACAAGTTTACAGGGGGGGTCCTAGGGGGGTAAATCATAGAGCTTTTTATATTTCAAGGGGGCAATCCAAAAAAAAATATTAATAGGGAGGTAAACCGAATCTCGCCTATACGGCAGGGGGGCAAATGTCTATTAACCCTAAAAGATATTAACCGGAAGAGTCCCCCCTTACCTTAGCCAAGGATCTTGATTAGCCCTCTTCCTCTTCTGTTCCTCTTTCACGTATCAGCACTACTACTCTTCTGCTCTTCTTTCACATCTATTTTCCTTTTTTCCTCAATTCCTTATTTTTATGAAAATAGATTTTAATTTAGTAAAAGGCCTACTAACATAGCACCCCCTCTTTACTAACACCACATTAAGCCCAATAACCTCTTTTTCCACAATTCTTCAATTAAATCCAATCAAATGCCAACTAATTTCAAATAAATAATTTAATTCCAAATTAAATCAATTAATGAAAATTTGGGGTGTTACAGGATCCATCTCAGAAGTCTTGGCTTAGAGTCCTATTTAGCAAAAAGATACTTCAAAGCAGCATGGTCAGTATAAACAATAACTCAGGAACCCAACAAATATTGCCTGAATTTGTCAAATGCATAGACAACGGCTAACAATTGGTGCCGACACTAATTTATTCTTTATTGTTTCAAATGCCACGACACACTCACTATCAAAGACAAAAGCTTTTTCCTTAACCAAGAGAGTAGTTAAAGGTTTTTCTATCTTAGAAAAGTCTCTTATGAACCTGCGGTAGAAACCCGCATGCCCTAAGAAACTTCGAATACCGTATGATTAAAAAAATTCTCATGGACCTATTCAAATATTTTTATATATTACTTGATTTATTTAGATTTTAGATGAATAAAAATCCAAATAAAATAAATAAATGTCATAAAAATAAGTGAAAGATTGGTCAATTAATTTTTTTGTGCATTTCTCAAAAACTTAGGCCCATTAACTTAAAAGTCCAAGATTGGTCAATTAATTTTTTTGTGCATTTCTCAATTTTTAGCCAACTTGTGCAATCCATAACTTTCTTAATTTTGATCAAATGAATGTGTTATAGGACTTTCTAGAAAGCTCAAGATGTTCTCTAAATTGAATCTTTCATGTTCCTGTATATTTCATTTGAAAAAAATTGACTTTTGGTTGACTTTTCAAAAGACCTATAATGTTTTGACTTGTATCTCGTTAGCGGAAGCATTTCTTGACCTCGGGCCCAAGATCAAAGTTGTAGAGAATCGAATTTCCTTGAGAATGAGCTTTGGTTGGGGAATTTCTAAGAAAGTACAAGAGAGATATGATCAGTCAAAGTTGAGTTGACTTTCTCCTTAAAACCCTAATTTAGCAACTTATCCTTTTGTGGATTTTTGATCTTTTCTTGATAGATCATGACCAACATTTGATCAAATGATGAATCTAACATTAGAATGTTGATGTAACCAAAAATCTGAAGTTTTGACTGTACTTTGACCATAGTTGACTTCTAGGTCAAACTAGTCGACTATTAATCATTTGAGCAGTTGATCGATCAATCTTGTGAACCAGAGTTTGAAACTTGGTGTGAGGATTCTCTGAGGCATATGAGAGGCCATGAAGTCCACTTGAAGTATCGAAAGTTGATTTTATTTTGAAAAGATCAAAACCCTAGTTTGTGGGCTGTTGTTTCGGAGAGTGTACAGTCAGTCAAGTCTTGAGCTTCTGATATTCAAATGCGCTTGAGTATAAAATGTGGTGGGTAAATTTTGGGGTATGACAGAGAGAGACTGCATGCTTCCTTCTTGTCTATCTTTAAGCATTTGAAAGTTAGATGGACTGAAATATGAATAAATATGTTGGGAAAATTTTGGTGTATCACACTTGGTATTAATAGAATTATTCCCGGTGAAACTATTCTTGATCCATTGATCTTGTTTTTAAACCTTGGTGTTATGAGACGAATTATTCCCGGTGAAACTTCATTTAACCCCATTAGGTATTTTAAAGCTTAACCTTTTAAAACTTATTAGGTATTTTAAAGCCTAATTCTTTGTCCAAAATTGTTAAGTATTTTAAAGCTTAACCTTTTAAACTTATTAGGTATTCTAAAGCCCAATCTCCTTTAAAACTTGTTAAGTATTTTAAAGCTTAACCCTCTTTTAAAAATTTGTGAGTATTTTAAAGCTCACACCCAAAAAGATTTTGGCCACTTTGGCCCCCTTTTTCCTTTTTAAAAAAAAGAGGAACTATAGAAGCTCCGACTTCCCTATTGCACCTAAGGGGTATGTAGTCCTAAGATGCGATATCCTATCGAGCTCACTTTCAAAACCTTCTCTTCCCATCCCCACCCTCTATTTCAAACAAGTTTTTCACATAGGATTTTCACAAAAAATATTATTTATAAACAAAAGATAATAACACAAAAACAAAGAGGTTCCCATGAAGTACCATGGATATGAGGGGTGCTTAAAACCTCCCCCTTGTATAACAAACCATCCGTAGCCAGATCTCTGATAAGATTATTAGTTTTGATTTTAAAAACTTTTGTGGGTTTTATTCGCTCTTTCACCCATTCCTTTTTGGAAACAATAAAGCGCAGTGGCAACTCTGATTAAAATGAGTTAAGTCTTCCTATGACTCTAGTCTCACCAAATCCATCGCTACACAATGGAATAAGAGTAGTTTCACCAGGAATAATTCTTATCTTAGTACCAAGGTTTTAAAACAAAGGAGTTGGTTGAGCTTTAACAATACAAAACCAAATAAAAAAAATGGGACCAGTCTTAACAATACAAGGTCAATGGACTAAGAGTAGTTTCACCGGGAATAATTCTCCTCTTAGTACCAAGGTTTCAAAACAAAAGGTTGGTTGCGCTTTAACAATACAAAACCAAGGGTGGGTTTAAAAAGGTTGAGCTTTAACAATACAAAACCGTTTTTAAATAAGTGAAAAAGCTTTAATTATACTTTAACACAAAATAAAAGAGATTTGGAAAAGAATTTCAGGTATCCTTTGGATATTTCAACAAACAACTTAAGTAATCAATCAATGGATACCTCAAGTTAATGTGTGATAACATGTCTCACAAAATACAAACAAGTAAGTATGATAATCATCAATGATAATGGGCAAGGATGTATATACCTATGGATTAATTCATGTATGAATGATGGATAATGAATATGAAACTCATGCATGTGGATTAGATAAACAAAATATATACAAATGACAATACAATGGATTACAAGTACAAAACACAAGTATATAGAAAAGACAGTGACCAAGATAAATAAGTCACATTTAACATGAGTAAACAAAGTTCCAACTATTTTTGGAATCAGTTGAAATTAACACCTAAACCTAATTGATTTTTAATGATTAAATACCAAATTCTAAAGGAGAATTGGTCTAAGGGTACATGGAAATGTCAAAGACACATTCTCCTAACCCTAAACATATATTTACAAATTTACACAAAATTAATTTGAAAAAAATATTTAAAAGAAATGATTTTTTTGTTGATTTTTTAACATTTAAAAGACATGTTTTTGTTTAATTTTTTAATGATGAAATAATAAATATTTTTGAGTTTTTTATTCTTGATAATAAAATAGGCAACATAAATAAACCATACAAAAAAGAACAAGTTAAAAAAGGTAACTTTTCTATTTGTTATGATTTTTCAATGTTTGATGAAAAAAGAGATAAAACTAGTCTTAAAAATATAAACATGGCCTTGCTATGGTTTGAACTCAGGACCTTCACTTCATTGGCTCAAAACAAGACCGCTAGGCCAAGCGCCAGTTCGTGATCATGAGTCCCATGCAGTCAATAATATATGAAAACTTGTTCTGAATGGTTAACATAAAAAAATAAAACACAAAAGTGCAAAAAGGGGTAGATCGAACCCACACCCTTGGAGAGGAAAGAATTAAGATGCGCGCGCTTGCCAATTATGCTGTAACGATGTAATCGTTAGTGAAACGCCCACCAATAGTTATAAAATAAACATTATTTTTAAAAAAAAAAAAAGAGAGAAGATCTTCATCTACTTCGTTCCAGCAAAAATAACAATGGCCATGGCATAAATTCAAATATTCTCAAATCTCAACCATTTTGGACAAAGTAAAGCGTATTCCACTCAGAATTCATACACGAATCCAACCATGTGCATATCATTCATTTATTTAAACTCAAACTCATGAATTTCATGAAAAAACATAAGAACCCTAATTTTTCAAAATCAAATTAAACAGTATACATTATGAATTAATGACTAAAACCAGAGGGCTTTTGATCTTTAGAAAATTCTAAACAAGATAGAATAGAGCTTCATTCAAAATGGTACTTAAATGAATGATTTCGAGTTTTAAAAGTGCACCTCTGAGTTGGGATCGATTTCAGTAATGGGAGTGTTACAGAGCAAGTTTGATGATCTGAGTAGCTTCCCTTGACCTCCCTGAAGCTGATAGAATGCTTAGAATGGATTAAGGATGCCTGCAGCTTCAAACCCAATACCTCTTGCAAGTGAAGCAAGTGACAATGGTGGATTTTGTTTTGATGATTACAGTTGTAATTTTAGGACTTGGATAGCTTCTATGAATGATATATGAGGTGTTTGGATGATTGAAAAAGTCTGAAGTAGCCTGAATTGCTCAATTGACTCTATGAGCTTAAGGTAAGTGTAAAAATGGAGGGTAATGATTTTGTGGGTACAGTCCTAAAGTGAGGGTTGCTACAGCTTCAATGAAGTGTATAGACTCTATTTAGAATCTTACTTGCCACTCAGAAACTCTCTAACTCAAAATGGCTCTCTAAATGCAAGAACACAAAAAATGGAGTTTTGGATCATATGGTGACTTGGAGATTTCTTTTGTGTTTGAACATGGAAGCAAGGCCCTCTATTTATAGGACAGGATTAGGTTTTTTGGAGGGAAAATCTCATAATATGGAGCTCCCATGTGATAGTTGTACCACATTGCTTATCCATGAAGTTATGTGAAAGTTATGGTTTCAATGGAAGGTACAAGGTTTTAAGCATGCTTATGTGATCTTGTTTTGAACTTTAGAGGTTTTCTTGTGGTGTTTAACTTGCTTTTGCTGCAGAAGAAACATGTTTAGAGGCTCAATGCAAGAGTGGTTGGATTAAAGCCTCTTTACAAGAATGGAAGCGTGATCTTTATGCCATTAATGGAATGATCACTTGGATAATGCCTTAAACATTTGGATTATAACTTAAAAGCAAGTTTAATCTTCTGCTTTTGGTTCCTTGAACAAGTAAAAGGAGCTGCAAGAAAGTAATCTTTTCATTTGGAGTAGTTTTGGTTCATAACTCCTGTAAGTATCAGATACGCCTAAGAGGGGGTGAATTAGATTTTCAAAAAATCAATCAGTTTTATGAGAATATTTTTAATAATTTTTGGTTAAGTGTTTGAAGGTTTTTGAATGGTTCTTTTCTTTTCTTGGTAATAGTGATGAAAGCAATAAAATGCGGAAAGGTAAAGAACGCAAGGATATATACTGGTTCCCCTCACAATCTGAAAGTACTCCAGTCCCCTTTCAAACACGAAAGAGATTTCACTATAGATAGAATTATTGTACTAGCCTGTGCTTACTATCTAACCTATAGGGTGATCAAAGGTTCTTAACACCTTTAAGATCAAAACAACACTAATGTGAATGAAGAACAATCCTCTTCAAAACGCAACACTTACTTCGAACAATCCTGGATAGTAAGGAAAAAGAAAAATATCTTTGAATGATACAAGAATTTATGAAGATGAATAATATATCAATCTTGGATTGATCTTCCCTTTCAAATAAAAAATTTCATAAGGATAAGTTAGTGCTCAATGTATATGAATGTATGAGAATATTTTTTTGAAATGATATGTAGCAATGTAGAAAATTTCTCAATGAAATTTGAATAATATGGAACACTTTGTTTGAAAATATTTGTGAGATAAAGGTTGTGAATATTATGAAAGAGGTAAAGTATAAAATCTGAAATGTATAGTATATATAGGTGACTTTACACCTTTTAGAATGGTTGCATTTTGATGGAACAATGGAATGGTTAAAGGCTTGAAAGCCAAATTCGTTTGGATTCAAAACAGCCTGAAAAAGTGCCACTGGTTCAGATGTAACCGGTTACCTAAAGGATGTAACCGGTTACATGGTTACGTTATGCCCAAAAATTTCAAAATCACGACCATGTAACCGGTTACCTAAATGATGTAACCGGTTACATCATGTTGAAAAAGATCAATAACAAAAGATGAAAAGCTACAGCAATGTAATCGGTTACATGATTTTGGTAACCGATTACATCATACAAAAGATGCTTAAAAACGTATTTTAAAAGGGCTAAGATTTTATGGTCTGCATTTGTATGAAACTTTGATAATGCATTTGTATGAAAGTTTAACTTTTAAGCACTAAACAATATCAATGTAAAAGAGTTTTAGTTTTGTACTAATATTTGAAGATCAATCAAACCAAGTCTTTAATCTTCATGAAAGTTGTAAGTCTTGATTTTCTATCCATTTGTCTTTGCTCATCCTTTTTGAAATATGTTGTCTTCATCAAAACTAAGTCTTCAAGTAATTTTGGAGAAGCTTGAAAATACATTCTCCCCCTTTTTGATGATGACAACCAATGTGTATTTGAACTTTGTTATTTTTGGCCAATTGTACATGCTCCCCCTATCTTGATAGCCTTCTTTTATATATGGCCTTTCTTGATTTATATATAGGGCTGCACAATTTTATGGATACAAACAATATACAGCAAATACATGTCTCTTATCCCCCTTTGGAATTATCAAAAAGGGTGGGGAAAAAGATCATAGTAAAGAGATAATTATATATAAAACACACAACTAATTTATAAAGCAAGACATAGTCATACATAGGAAGCAAAAGTACTATATTGTTTTGAGCATAAGAACTTAAAAATAGAGATACGATATAAAACATAATATGAAACATAATATAAATCACAAAGAAATTTTCCTAAGCTTGATCTTCATCCATTTCTTCTTCATTGTCTTCCTCATTTTCTCCTTGGATTTGGTTTTGGTTGGCAAGAGCGGCTAGGAATTCGGAACGGAGATTGTCAAAGCGAGTGTTGATGTTGAGGTTGATGCGTTCTTCCATACTACGCATATGATGGTAAAGAAACTAATGTGTGTAACCACATTCCGGAATAGGATTTGGATTTGAAACCATATTAGGAGGAGGAGGAGGAGGAGGAGGTTGCTCAATGTGCTTATAGATTCCATCAACATCCTTAAAAATTCCCATTTTCTTGTTTGCGGCCTTGACACTTATCTCACAAGCTCTAGCGGTCATCTCAACAAAAGGTTCTCTATTCAATGGAACCTCACAATATTCCAAAAGGCAGGAAATAAGATGAGCATACGGAAGGCTACCTCGAAGATTTCATTGATGAAGCATGTAATGCATAACCACATACGCCCAATTAACTTTGATGTGGTTTTTAATTGCAAAGATGAGCTGCATATCAATATCACTAATTTTGGAATGGTTAGAGTGTTTTGGGAGCATAATATAGGCTATCAAGTAGTGTAACATACGATCACTAACGGAAAGTGTAGCGGAATAAAGATGAACACGGTCCGAGGACGCGTTCCGACTTGCTAGTTCCTGCTCAGAGACATGACTAATGGTGAAATAGTAAGCATACTTTTTATAATTTTCAAACCCTTCTTCGTCACATACAACATTATGTAGAATACGGACACCTTCGGTGGGTAAGCCTAGACAATTTCCAAATTCCTATAAGCTTAAAACCATGTCAGTTTTCTTAACAATAGCAGTTAAAGTGCAGTTCCTAGAGATTGAAAGTTTAGCATAAAAGTCCTTGGCTAGGTCAGGATACACAATAGCAGAAGTTTCAATAAAGTCCTTAATTCCGTGAAACCTTAGTAAAGGATGAAAATGGAAGCTATCGGAAGGGAAGGATTCAAGGTTATCGTATTTTACCGAGGTGAGAGCTCTATTCCGGAATGGAAATTGGATCCTCTTTTGCATCAAAGTGGGTTGAGGAGCTTCTTCATCTGAATTAATTAGAGGGTTTGAAGTACCTTCTCCCATTTTTGCCTTGCCTTTGGAATCTCTTTTTGAAGGTGCCATTGATGAAGCTTGGAAGAGTTAGGGTTTTGGAAGGAGAAGATGGTGTTTCACGTTTTGTGTTGAAGAGGTGTGAAAAAGTGATTCTAAATTGGCTTATTTGGTAAATGAGTAGATAAAAGTGATTTTATAGGAGTATAATATAAGTGGGTAATTTAAGAGAGATGTGGGTATTTGGTGAAATGTGAGTGTATATTAAAGATATGTTGATAGCACTTGTATTGTCGCATCGAAGAGGAATGCATCCGAGATCAAGTTCGTAGTCACGAAGTTGTTGCTTAAGCCAAAGAATTTGTGCACAACAACTACCCGCTGCTATGTATTCTGCTTCGGCCGTGCTAAGAGCAACACATGCTTTCTTTTTACAAGCCCATGATACTAATGCATTTCCAAGAATGTGACAAGTGCCACTTGTGCTTTTACGATCAGTTTTACAACCTGCATAATCCGCGTCAGAATAACCAATTAAATCGCAAACACTACCGTTAGGATACCATAAGCCGACATTGGTTGTTCCTTTGAGATACTTCAAGATCCTTTTTACTGCCATGAAATGTGATTCCTTTGGATTTGCTTGAAAGCGAGCACAGAGACAAACACTGAACATTATGTCAGGACGGCTTGCCGTCAAATACAATAAGGAACCAATCATACCTCGATACTTAGTAATATCAATTGGAGTACCAGATTCATCTATCAACATATGTACCGGAGCCCGTTGGAGTATTCATTTCTTTACAGTTATCCATATCAAACTTTTTCAATAACTCTTTGCAATACTTGGATTGGTTGATGAAGATTCCATCTTTGAGTTGCTTAATTTGTAATCCAAGAAAATAGTTCATCTTTCCCATCATAGACATCTCAAATTCTCCTTGCATCATTAATGAAAATTCCTCACACATTTCTTTTTTAGTCGATCCAAAAATGATATCATCAACATAGACTTGAACCAATAAAGTGTTACTTTTTATTTTCTTAATGAACAAAGTTTTATCAACCTTACCCTTTTCGAAAACTTTTTCACACAAAAATTGGTAAGTCTGTCATACCATGCTCTTGGTGCTTGTTTTAAGCCATAAAGAGCCTTTCTCAACTTAAAGACATGTGAAGGATTTTTGAAGTCTTCGAATCCCGTGGGGTTGTTTGACATAGACTTCTTCATTGATGTAACCATTCAAGAAAGTGCTTTTGACGTCCATTTGATAAAGCTGAAAATTTAATGAACATGCATATGCAAGTAAAAGGCGAATAGCTTCTAACCTTGCAACCAGAGCAAATGTTTCTTCAAAGTCGATTCCTTCTTCTTGATTATAACATTGGGCCACCAATCTTGCTTTGTTTCGAACAATTATACCATTCTCATCAAGTTTGTTCTTAAACACCCATCGGGTACATATGATGTGTTTATTACTTGGTCTAGGAACAAGTTCCCAAACTTGATTTCTCTCGAATTGATTTAATTCTTCTTGCATTGAATTTATCCATTGATCGTCTCCTAAGGTTTCATCAACTTTGGAAGGTTCAATTTGAGAAACAAAAGCCATGTGTAAGCAAGCATCTTTGAGATTTAATATTGCTGAAACTCCTTGGCTAATATCACTAATAATTTTATCAATAGGATGGTCTCTATGAGTTCTCCATTCTTTTGGTAGATCATTGGTGTTTGATTCTTGTTGTACACTTTCTTGTTGAATTTTCGGTGCCTTCACAATTGTATCATTTAAAAGTTCTTCCGTGGGTAAATCTAAAGGATCATCATCATCATCACACACAACAATTTCCTCCTTAGAGGTGTTAGTTTCATCAAAGGATACATGCATCGATTCTTAAATAGTTAAAGTTCTTTTATTATAAATTCTATATGCTTTACTAGAAAGAGAATAACCAAGAATTATACCTTCGTCGGATTTCTCATCAAACTTACCAAGATTGTCTTTGTCATTGTTGAGAACAAAGAACTTCCATCCAAAAATGTGAAAGTGAGCAATGTTTGGCTTTCTTCCTTTGAAGAGTTCATATGGAGTCTTCTTTAAGATAGGTCTAATGATTACACGATTTCTAACATAACATGCCGTGCTAACCGCATCCGCCCAAAAGTACTTAGGAAGATTTGCATCACTAAGCATTGTTCTTGCAAGTTTCACTAGAAAACTATTCTTTCTTTCAACTACTCCATTTTGTTGTGGAGTTCTTGGTGCTGAAAAATTATGAGAGATACCATGTTCTTCACAAAATTCTTCAAATGATGCATTTTGAAATTCTCCACCATGATCACTTCTTATGGATACAATCTTTAGTGATTTTTCATTTTAGATTTGTTTTGCATACTTCTTAAAGCCTTTAAAAGCATCACTTTTCTGCACAAGAAACAAAGTCCAAGAATATCTAGAAAAATCATCAACAATAACTAAAGCGTATACATTACCTCCGAAGCTTCTTGTCCTTGATGGACCAAATAAATCCATATGCAACAATTGTAGTGGTCTTGTTATAGACACCACATTCTTTGGTTTGAAAGATGATTTGGTTTGTTTTCCCTTTTGACAAGCATCATATAATTTATCTTTGACAAACTTTATCTTAGGTAAGCCAACAACAAGATCATGTTTGGTTAACTTATTTAAATGATACATATGAATATGGGCTGCTCTTTTATGCCATAACCATGATTCATTATTATTGTTTACCAAAAGACATTTTACTTTCAAAGATAAATCATTTAAAGAAATCATAAAAATGTTATTAATTCTTGTACCTTTGAGTTTTACCTTATTGGTGACTTCATCAATGATCAAGCATTCCTCTTTAGTAAATTTGATCTTGAAGCCTTTGTCACAAAGTTGGCTAATGCTAAGATTATGCTTTAGTCCTTCAACATAAAGAACATCTTCAATGGATGTGAAAGGTGGTGCACCAACTTTACCTTTGCCAAGGATCCTTCCCTTATTATTATCTCCATAAGTGACATAACCCTTGGCCTTTAGTTTAAGATGTGAAAATTGATTTAAGTCTCCCGTCATATGCTTTGAACAACCACTATCTAGATACCATAGGTTTGAAGTGGTCTTCAAGCAAGCCTACAAAACAAATTAAGTTTTGTTAGGTACCCAAGTGGCTTTGGGTCCATCATAGTTAGTTCCTTTCTTAACCCACACATAATGCCCACTTGGTACACTAAAGTTTCTTACATAGCAAGCATTGGGTGTGTGACCAATAATACCACAATAAAAACAAGTAGGTTCAAAGTTACTTCTATATCTAGGAGGATAATATTTCTTCTTAACAAAGTTTTTCCTTTTAGGATAATGTTGCATTACTTTAGACTTGTTCACTTTCTCTTGAATTGGTTGGTTACTAGCCTTGACAAAGATAGTCTTGTTGGAACTTGGTTGATCAAATTTTGAAAAGCCAAGTCCACTTTTATCATTGGAGTATCTTTGTGTGCTAAGAAAAATTTCCAATCCAATTTGTCCCTTTTCATATCTTTATAAAACACGTTTTAATTGAACAACTTGGAAGGAAAGTGATTAACAATTCTTGCATGCAACATTATCTTTTTGAACACTAATCATTTTTTCTTTTTCATTTTTATGTTCTTCTTCAATTTTTTTAAACTTTTCTTCTAAAGATGATATTATTTTCTTGATATGAGATAGTTTTATAGAGAATTTTGCACTCTTTTAATAATTCATCTATTGCACCTTGGCACCATTATCAAAAAGAGAATCATCATAACTAACCTCGCCTTCTTCATCATCTAAGTGGTGTGATGCCATTAGTGCTAGATTTGCACTTTCGTCACTATCTGAGTCTGATGAGGAACTTACTTCATTATCTTCCTACGCAATGTAAGCCTTTTTATTTTTGAACTCCTTTTTGCCTTTGAATCCATTTTCCTTAGAAAGTTTTAGACATTCCGGATTTATGTATCCTTGTTTCCCACAATCATAGCATGTAACTTCTTGCGTTGAAGTGGATGCTTCTTTATCCTTATTCTTTGAGAATTTCTTTCTTTTGACATAGTTAGCATTATTAATATTATTTTTATGACCAAAAAATTTTCCTAACCTTTTTACAAGAAGCAAGAAGTTTTCATCTTCATCCGATTCATCTTTCATTTGGCTTTCTTTTGAATCTACCTTTAATGGGATGCCTTTGGATTTCTTCTCTAAGTTCTCATGCTTTTCCAATCTTCCAAGTTCCGTCTCATATTCTTGAAGCTTTCCAAACAATGTTGCGGAAGTTAATTTTGACAGATTTTTCTTTTCGGATATTGCCGTCACTTTTGGTTGCCACTCCCTTGTTAAAGATCTGAGCACCTTAAGATTAAGTTCTTCGGTAGTGAGGGTCTTACCAAGTGCCTTCAAGTGATTTGTCAAATGTACGAATCGTTTTTGCAAATCAAGAATAGTTTCTCCGGGTTTCATTTTAAACAGTTCGTACTCTTGACTTAAAGTATTCAATCTTGATCTTTTAATTTCAGTGGTACCTTCATGAGTTTCTACAAGAGTATTCCATATTTCCTTTGCCGATATACATGTCGATACTCGGAAAAATTCATCCATACTAAGAGCACTTTGAAGAAGATTGATAGCCTTTTTGTCAGCAAGAACCTTCTTTCTATCGTTATCATCCCATGACAATTTAGGTTTATTTGATCCAACACCATCGACGACAGTTACAGGAACATGAGGACCTTCTAGGACAACCTCCCATACTTCTTCTCCTTGTGCTTCTAAATGAGCCATCATTCGGATTTTCCAAAAGTTAAAATATTCACCACAAAACAATGGAGGCTTTTTGTTACTACCACCATCTTTGAAAACCGGATTTGCGAAAGCCATTATGGATCTTTAGGAACAAGTTACCTGTAAATTGCTCTGATGCCAAATGTAAATATCATATACGCCTAAGAGAGGGGGGTGAATTAGGTTTTCAAAAAATCAATCGGTTTTATGGGAATACTTCTAATAATTTTTGGTTAAGTGTTTGAAGGTTTTTGAATGGTTCTTTTCTTTTCTTGGTAATAGTGATGAAAGCGATAAAATGCGGAAAGGTAAAGAACACAAGGATATACACTGGTTCCCTTCACAATCCGAGAGTACTCCAGTCCCCTTTCAAACACGAAAGAGATTTCACTATAGATAGAATTAATGTACAAGCCTATGCTTGCTATCTAACCTATAGGGTGATCAAAGGTTCTTAACACCTTTAAGATCAAAACAACACTAATGTGAATGAAGAACAATCCTCTTCAAAACACAACACTTACTTCCAACAATCCTGGATAGTAAGGAAAAAGAAAAATATCTTTGAATGATACAAGAATTTATGAAGATGAATAATATATCAATCTTAGATTGATCTTCCCTTTCACATAAAACAATTCACAAGGATAGGTTAGTTCTCAATGTATATGAATGTATGAGAATATTTTTCTTAAATGATATATAGCAATGCAGAAAATTTCTCAATGAAATTTGAATAATATGGAACACTTTGAAAATATTTGTAAGATAAAGGTTGTGAATATTATGAAAGAGGTCAAGTATAAAATTTGAAATGTATAGTATATATAGGTCACTTTACACCTTTTATAATGGTTTCATTTTGATGGAACAGTGCAATGGTTATAGGCTTGAAAGACAAATTCGTTTGGATTCAAAACAGCCTGAAAAAGTGTCACTGGTTCAGATGTAACCGGTTACATGGTTACGTTATGCCTAGAAATTTCAAAATCACGACCATGTAACTGGTTACCTAAATGATGTAACCGGTTACATCATGTTGAAAAAGATCAATAACAAAAGATGAAAAGCTACTGCCAGCAATGTAACCGGTTACATGATTTTGGTAACCAGTTACATCATACTAAAGATGTTTAAAAACATATTTTAAAAGGGCTAAGACTTTATGGTATCCATTTGTATGAAACTTTGATAATGCATTTGTATTAAAGTATATCTTTTGAGCACTAAACAATATCAATGTAAAAGAGTTTTAGTTTTGTACCAATATTTGAATATCAATCAAACCAAGTCTTTAATCTTCATGAAAGTTGTAAGTCTTGATGTTCTATCCATTTGTCTTTTCTCATCCTTTTTGAAATATGTTGTCTTCATCAAAACTAAGTCTTCAAGTAATTTTGGAGAAGCTTGAAAATACACCTTCATGTTCATGGAGTTTTTCAGGTGTTATGGAGCCTTCTTCACAACATCATATCTCTTAGCTCAAGCCATGGAATTTCATGCTATTGGTATATTTGGAAATCCCTTGCTACATAATTAAATTCACTTGTTAAAAGTTTCCTAAAACTCTTTTGGGATCATGGAGGAAAATAGCCACAAAGTTAGGAAAAATTCAAGTGAAAACACTAAATTTCTAAGTTTTTTGAACATAATCTTCATAACTATATATCTCTCAAAATGACCATTTTTTGTTGAAATGATATAAGTGACAAACTTGTTTATTTGATTAAGATCTACAACTTTCATGTTGGGATATTTTTGAGTGTGTAGGTCAAATTTGAAGTTTCCAAAATAAGGTCAAAATCACTTAAAACCCTAATTTTGACTTTTATTGACTTTTTGATTCTTGATGAATTTTCTTGATTTCTCTTGGTCAAATGTCTTCTATAATCATATTATGATTATTTGAATCCTTGAAAGTTCATTTTTGACCATTTTCCTCAAAAGTCAAAGGTTGACCCACATAGTTGACTTTTTCCAAATGAACTGCAGTTTTGTGGATTCCATATGATTCAAGGTCTCTTCTTCAAATGAATTATTTGAATGGATTATAATTTTGATTTAGATGCCCTTGAATCATGTTTTGAGTCTTGGAGCCATGTCTTGATTAAAAGTCAACCCTCTAGTCGAATTAGGTCAAATCCATAATTTGGGGCCTCAGGTGATCTTGAAAGTGATTGATCTAGAATTGGGCCATCCTTGGACTTGGATATTGATGAGAGAATTATTTGGAACATAGAAGAATGTTGAAATTCCTTGTGGGCCTCAAAACCCTAATTTGCCCAATCTCCTCTTGATCAGTCTCTTATCTTAGGACACAAGCAACAAACAACAATTTTTTGTATTTTTTGTTAGAAAATGATATATGCATGATGATGATGATGGGGCTTAATGACTGGGGAAAGATCCAAATGTTTTGAGTCTTTTGACTAGGGAAAGGATTTTTATTTGCCTTGTACAAAGTCCAAGGTTGTGGCTGACTTTTCTTGAGGAACGACTCTAGGGGTTGACACAGCTGGGGAAACAGACTCGGGGATTTGAATTCTCTTGACTCTTCTGGAGAGAAGATGGGTGACAGAGACTATCCATGTCTCTCATTCCTACAGGTTGAATGAACTAGAGATGATTGAGGTATTGAGAGTTGAGACTTTCCATGTCTTTTGCTCTACAGGGGAGAGCCTCAACACAGAGATTGAGTGAACACTTGAATGATTGTGATTGTATATTTGAAGAATTTTTGTTCCTCACAGGGGTAAAGGTGACTAAAGACCTGTCCTATGCTTTTAGGAATCCTGAGGGTCCTTGTATACAAGCTCAAGAGAAAGCTAAGGGAATGCTTATAAGAAGCCTGTGGGTCCTTGCATTGTAAGCCAAAGAGGAGGCTAATCGAGGGTCCTTGTTACAGCACAAGAGAAAGCTATGTTGGCTTTCCTAATTTGGCTCTAAGCAAAGGGGTAAGAGGTTTCACCGGGAATAATTCCTCTTGGGTGGATGTTCCCTATTGTTGATCTAGGGTTTTTCAAGATGTTTCACCGGGAATAATTCATCTTGAGGCAAGAATCTATGTTATTCTAGTCAGGAAAGAGGCTTCACCGGGAAGTAATCCTCAATCCCAAGTCATAGTCCTATAATATATATACAGGTTTAGCTGTCCTAAGGCTTTTTCTCTGAAGAAGATTTAAACAGTATATATATTTACAGTTTATATTGGACATAGTATTTAAAGCAGTAAATGAAAGCTATACACACTTACCAAGGTGAAGAGGAGGCTCAAAGATGTATCTACAGAACCTCATTGAACAGTTGAATGTCTTATTGAAAAATAGTTGAATGTTTTATTGAAAGGAAAAGAAAAGGAGTTGGGTCTTCTAACTCAAGGAGAAAGCCCATTGAAATATTTACTGTATGAACAAAAAGGTGTTGGGTCATATACTGTAATAGAGGCCCAAGATTATGAGATGATAAAGAAGGGTTGGGACTTATACTCAAGGAGAAGCACATTGAAATTGTTTTAAAGACATATGAGAAGTTAATTTGAAAATGAAGTTGAAAGATTGAATTGAAAATGAAGCTGAAGTTTGAAATGAATAGACTGTTTGAAGTTTGAAATGAAAATAATTGAAGAATTGATTTGAAATTAGTTTGAAGATTTGAATTGAAAATAGTTTAAAAGTTTGAAAATAGGAGAATTGAAGTTTGGGAGTTTATACCTCAGAAGAGGGGCCCAAAGGTCTAAGAGCAGTTTCACCGGGAATAATGCCCCTCTTAGTACTAGAGTTTTGTTTTGAAAAAAATGGATGAAAATAGAAGATGAGAAGGTTTAGGTCTTATACCTCAGAAGAGGGGCCTAAATGGTATAGGAGGAGTTTCACCGGATATAGTGTCCCTCCTAGTACCAGAGATTTAAAACAAATGAGAGAGTTTTGTATAGAAGACAAGGTTTTGAAAACAGACAAGTATATACAAAAACAAAAAGGGTTCATATGAATATTTTACTGTTTATGAAAAAATAGTTGAAAGAATGATGATGTTTGAAATTGTTATGAGCTGAAATTAATTTGAACTGAAGTTGAACTGAAATTGATATGAACTGAAAGTGAACAGAATTGGAATTGAACTGGACTTGAAATTGAACTGAACTGAACTAAAAGGGGGGTTGGGTCTTACACTCTATTAGACGCCCATTGACAATTTCTTTGGAATGAAAAGATTGATCTTTAATTGAAGGATGTAGGGTTTTGTTGATTGAAAACCCTAATTGTATGTTTAATCGGGAGTTGAAGAAAACAGTTTTTTGAATGAAACAAATAAATTAAGGCATGACACAATGTCTACACTTAATTAAGACCTAAATAATTAAGGTTTGTTCACAAAAATATTTACACAAAATTAGGTTTTTTTTAAAAATCAAAAGGAAAACATATTTTAAAAGTATTAAAAATACTTAAAAATACATCATTTTAAACCTAATAAAAATATGTCAAATAAATTTTTTTTTGTGATAAATATGGTTTTGGTCTAACCAAGGTTTGAACCCACGCCCTTGGAGTTAACACTAAAAACAAAAGCCAACTGAGCCACGCGCATGGCTTCTCAACCAAAGACTCCACTTTTATTATATTTTAAACTTCCCCGAGAAATTAAAATTGCACGCCACCATCTTCATCTTCCACCTCGAGCTCTTGGAAATTTGAATTTCCAACTCTCTCAATTCTCAACCCAATTGAATGATCCAAACATGGTTTTCACTCAATTTTGAAGGATATAAAAACACTTAGAAAGGGGGGGGGGTTTGAATAAGTGTAGCTTTAAAACTTGTAAGATAAAAACAATTTGCACAATGATTTTTATCCTGGTTCGTTGTTAACTAAACTACTCCAGTCCACCCCCTTGGAGTGATTTACCTCACCTGAGGATTTAATCCACTAATCACACAAGATTACAATGGTTTTCCACTTAGACAACTTCTAAGTCTTCTAGAGTATATTGATCACAACCTGATCACTCTAGAAACAAACTGCTTAGATACCCTCTAAGACTTTCTAGAGTATTCTGATCAACAACCTGATCACTCTAGTTCTTACAAATTAATGTAAACAAATTCTTTTAAGAGTTACAATGCTTTTTAAAAAGCTATTATCACAACTGTGATTTTCTCTTAAGTTTAAGCTTAATCTCACTAATATTTTACAACAGCAATGTAGTGAGGTTGAAGATGAAGTTTGAGAGCTTTTTGAATTTGACAGCGTTTCTGTATATTTGCGCAAGTGTTGTATTCAGCTTCTCTTCAGAACTTCTATTTATAGGCATTTGAGAAGATGACCGTTGGGAGCATTTAATGCTTTGCGTGATCCATACAGCATTGCATTTAATGTTTCACTCTTTTGTCAACTACCTCGAGCATTGCTTTCGCTGTGTCTACTGACGTTGCCTTTAATAGCTACTAACGTTCCTTTTGTCAGTCAGAGTAGCCTGCAATCTAGTACTTGCTTCTGATCTGATGTTTGTGTAAACAACGTTTGAATATCATCAGAGTCAAACAGCTTGGTGCAGAGCATCTTCTTGTCTTCTGACCTTGAAGTGCTTCTTAGCGTGATACCATGAGAACTTCAGTGATTCTGCTTCTGATCTCAAGTCCTTCTGATGCTTCCATAGACCATGTTGTGATTCTGCTTGACCATCTTCTGATGTCTTGCCAGACCATGTTCTGATGTTGCATGCTGAACCTTCTGAGTCAGTGCTTCTTGCGCTAATTTTGTGCATACTTTTTATGTAATTCCTGAAATGGAAATTGCGTAGTATTAGAGTACCACATTATCTCATACAAAGTTCATATACATTGTTATCATCAAAACTAAGAATATTGATCATAACAAATCTTGTTCTAACAAATTTTTCACAAGGAACAAGATGGTGCCTTCAGAATTCCTTTATTCTAAGTATAATTTAAGAATATACTGGATGAACACTAAGAACCCTAATTCTTAAAAATAAAATTAAATGATGATGCAGATGAATAAATGAATGATGATTGAGGGCTTTTGATCCTCTAATATTGCAGAATGAATTGATATCGAGCTTTGATGATATATGTACAAGAATAAGAAAGTTAGGGTTGTTGCACCCCAAAATTTTCCCTCCTAGTTGAGCTATAAGTTATAAAAGACGTTTATTTCGTGGTTTGAAAATGGAAGAAAATGATAAAGAGTTCTCATTGGTTTCCAGGAAATATGGCACGAAGTTTGGTTTATACGATAAAAATACAAAGAAATTCCTAAGTCTTATCTAGAAAGTGATATGAGTTTGGTTCCCACGTGGGCGGGACTGTTTCGATGTTCCCTACAACTTGCGTGTTTGGTTCAGAAACCAATTCCATGAGGAAAATTGTCGAATTCCCAGTGAAAAATGGTGCTGAATGTAGGTTTTCGGGCCTTAGGAAATTCATATCTCATGATCAGCTTGTCAGATTCGCTCGAGATTTTAACTGTAGCTCTGCACCATTATTATCGAGATTTCATATGTTCAGGCCGTCAATCAATTATGCACCGAAAATTCCCAGCATTTTGAAGAATGTCATGTTTTTTCAGTGAAAAGTGTGTTTTCGGGTATGTCGCGACAAGTTTGAAAATTCATAACTTCTTAAATTTTTAACGTATGAGGTCCATTTTGGCGGCATTCTCATGGAAATTTTGTTAGCTTCAATTCTTCATCACAAGTGCTCAGTCAGATTTCGAGCCAAAGATGGAGTTTTATTGAGTTCTTTGAGCAGTACTCATAAAATTCTGCACAGTCGCACTAGATGAATCGGCGTTTCTCGTCATTCAAACGTGCGTAATTTCTTCATCGCTTATCGGATTGAGACGATTCTCGCGGCTACGAGTCACAAATTTAGTCATCTTCAAGGTGACATTGGTCTTGTTTCCGAATTTCGCACCGAGTAACATTTCCTCGAAAATGAGCCAAAAGAGATAATTAAGGGCATTTTTGACATTTCACCACTCATGCTATATAAACCATTTTCCCTCTTTTTTCTCTCATAACTTCAATTCACCCAAAATTCTGAAAACACTTTCTCTCATTTCTTTCTCAATTCTCTTGAATCAAAACTACAAAAACTCACAAAAATTTCCAACAATTTTCATCAAATCTCAAGAACAAATGAAGATCAAAGCAAGAATCAAGATCTTCTCTTCCGATTGAATTGTCGTGGATCTCTCTCCCTCTCCAAGAGTCTCGCGCCCCACTCTCTCCCTCACATCTCTCAGATTTCGTTCATGTTCATGTCGTGTTCGCGTTCGTATTCATCCGATCTCATTCTCTTCGTTTGATCCTGTAAATTCACTATAAACTCTTCTAGATCATTGATTTTGTTACTTGATTCGAAAGTGATCATGATGATTTTTTATTGTGGATGATGGATCCATGATATTTGATGATAACAATTATGTGTTGATTGAATGATTGGGCTATGACGATGTTAATGAGTTTGAATGCAAACTCGGAAAGGGACACTATTATGTAGTAACGACGATTTATGCTTAAATATGGTTGTCGACTATCTATTGACAAATTTAGGACTTGATCACCCTAAATCTCTTGTTGGTAGTAGATGGAATCATATGAATGGGATGAACTTGTTTTGTTACCTTAATGGTATAAGTTGTGATGGATATTAAACCGTGAGAATAATCACTCACCATGTTGTGTGAACTTATGAAGAAGTGAATATGGAAGAGTGCAACATATTGGACAATGACTTAAGACGGGTAATCAGAGTTGCGCAGCGATAGTATGATGTGGAGTAGTGTATGTAGTGAGTACTACTCGTGGGCAGTGAGGAATTAATATGTCGGTAGCCTACATAGAGAATATGTATTGATCTATATGTTGGATTTATAATCTAGTGGATGTAAGGATGCCGTGCCGGAGGATTAGAACTCTTTTGATTAATTGCCGAGATGATGAGCATGTTATTGTGGTTGTATGTGGTTGACGAGTATGCATTCAACAAAGTTAAGACGATGAGTTGATACTATATGATACTATAATAATTTTGTGATGTAAGATGTTATTGTAGATTCC
This sequence comes from Vicia villosa, assembly GCF_029867415.1. Lineage (NCBI taxonomy): Eukaryota > Viridiplantae > Streptophyta > Magnoliopsida > Fabales > Fabaceae > Vicia > Vicia villosa. The sequence goes on along the minus strand of NC_081185.1, from coordinate 62,019,199 downwards.
AAATATAATAAGGAATTATACTCTATAAAGGAAGAAGTTGATTTAATTCTTAGAGAAGAGCATGACTCAGTTTGAGCTATTTTGTAAGCAATGGTATATTGAGGTTGATGAGTGTTATTATAATTACTTGTGTGTACTCGTTCTGATGGTTAGAATATTTAAATAGAGGAAGTAAATCAGGACTTTGTTTTTGAATGCGGGTAAGTATTGCTAGGCGGTAGATTAGTACCATGTATGATAAAGAAGGATTCTTGAACGAATGAGTAAAGAGAGTTGGAATTGGGTAAAACTGAGAAATCTAATTGGTAATGATGATTGTAATGAGTAATCAAAATAGTGCAGCAAAAGCGGAATGTAACGTGTTGGATAATTGCTAGTATGACTTAAGAGGAGTCAAATAGTTGAAACTCAATGGTATAGGAATGTTATTATCGAGTTTCTTGAATGAAGCAGTTGGTAAAAAGTGTAAGTATTATTTTATCACTCAGATGGAAAAGTCTGTCTAAGGTTGGTATGTTCGGTAGATGGAATACTTTACTGCAGTGTTGATCAAGTGTGGTCATACCATGGTTGTGAAATTATATTACTCAGTTATTGGGCGTATCGTATGGGTTGTACCTCAATGTTCCATTGTTGTCAGTCTTTTAGAGGTATAACGAGTGGTACACCTTTGAATGGTCAAATGTGACGTAAGAGTTGAGATTTAAATGTAAGAAACATGTTTTCTGTTGGTAATATCAGATGGATTTTGATGATCGTCTGATGGGAATGTTACTTAGAAACTAGAGAGTTAGACGAAGGACTCCTATCTGGAACTTTTCACTACAAGTATGTTTTCGAGGACGAAAACTCTTTTAGTGGGGGAGAGTTGTAACACCCCATATTTTCTAATTTTAATTTAATCGGAAATTAAATTATTATTTAGAATTATTTGGTATTTTGTTGAATTATTGGAGAATTATGGATTAAGGGCCATTTGGGCTGGATGGTGAGATTAGTAGTATGGGGGTGCTAAGTGAGTAAGCCCATTACTGACTATTTTAAGTTTTCATAAAATAAAGGAAATAAGGAAAAAGAGCCAGAACGTGAAAAATGAGAAGTTGAAGAGAAGAGCTGAGGAACGTAAAGAGGAACCAAAGAGGAAGAGGACCAAAAGCAAGAACTTGGCTAAGGTAAGGGGGACTCTTCCAATTACCATCTCTTATCGTGTTATGAATGATAGGGGATGATTAGGGATATTGTTTGGGTCAATTTGATCATATTTCAGAGTTAGGTTTTGGGATAATTTTAATAGAAGTTGAATAATTGATGAATACCTCTGTGAATTCTATATAGAATTGTATGTTAATTGATGTTTGTGTTGTGGGTATTGTATCAATTGTTGTGTTGTTGCGTTCTTCCATGAACACTGAATTTGAGTTATAAGTTCCAATAATTGGATAGAAAGTTAGGTTTTAATGTGTAAAACTGACATAGGATAATAGATTGATGAAATTGGATGAACACCATATGTTAATGTGTGAAAATATGGTGTTTTAGACTTAAAATCGTAGCCTGTTATGAGTGAAAACGAGTGGAAAATGGACTGGTGCGAAATTGCATATTTTTGGAGGAATACTGGTGAAATGCGTATGAGAATTGGTGATACGCGTATGGGATGAGGCCATAAGCGTATGGGTGTGTTGATACTCATATGGGAAATTTCAGTGTAAAATCAGTTCTGTTGATACGCGTATGGGATGCCTGAAATGCGTATGACTTTGGGCGATACGCGTATGGGAGGTGCCATACTCGTATGGCTTCTGTGTGTAAAAAATTTTGTTTTGTGATTTTCTTCGAAAGTTCAATGATGCGTAACTTTTGATCCGTAACTCCGTTCTTAGTGTCGTTTCGAGTATGATGAACCTTATGAGATAACATATGAGTTTAAATGATAAAATGAGGTGTAGCTTTCAATTAATTTTGAATTATGAATATATTTCTTGATGAATGATGTATTGTACATATATATGATGAGATATGACAATACATGTTATGTTTTAAACATGATTCGTATGATGATTTGTTTGATTGTGTAATGGAGCTCATGAGATATTTCATGTGATGATATGAGTATGATGTGAATACTTTTTTCGTTTGCTGGATGATATATTGTTTACATATATGATGGGATGTGACAATATAAGATGTGTTTGAAAACATGATTAGGTAATGATTGTTGAGAATTGTACAATGATGATTGACTTGTTTTAGAAGATGTGAATACATGTATATTCTCACTTTTGATGATGATGATGATGATTAGTGTAATACATGTATGTTCTGTAATGATGGTGATGATGATTGATTTGTGATGAATGATGCTGATACATATAAACATACTTAATAATGATGATGATGATGATGATGAAATGAGTATAGGATAATGGTACTCGTAGAATGATGATGATGAAAGTATGTTGAATATATGTTTGCATGCATTCATGACCATTGGATGAGGGCTGAATCCTAATGATGAAAGGATTCAGTGAAGGGCAAGATTCCCATTGTGTGGAATCTGTGCTGGCAGGGCCGTATTTGGATGATGATAGATCGGTCGGTGGATAATTTCACTGGTGATGTTTGGTACCACATGCATAGAGTCAGTTGCGTTCATATGCATGAATTTGATAACATGACTGAATGTACTTCATTGTTATGATTGGTATTGTGTGTTTTGTGTGATGATGGATTATCTGAATATAGATGGATTGGGTGAATAATATAACTATTGATATGTTGTTATTTATGATGCAATATTATTTGTTAATTGCGAATGAGACTCGCCCTTACACTATATTTTATAGATTGAGGATAGCGGCTCCGACTTGGTGAGGATTAGCTCATGAGTCGATATGTTGTTTAGCGTCGGGTCATGCTCTGATAGATGTAACACTGAGGGAAACGCTAGTTTAGAGTTTGTGATGATACTCTATTTTTGTTTAATTTATTTGAGGATTAATACATCGATGATGTGATGTAATTTGATGATGTTATTCCGCTGTGTCAACATATTATATTATGAATTATGAGTTATAATGAAATGTTCCTTAGTGAATGCATGACATTGACGGATGATGTTTATTTATTATGAATTGTGACGCCCTTGTGCATGTTACTCTGAATTATTTAATTAATTTCCGCGGGGTTTAGAAGGGTGTTACATAGCATGCCATTTCTTTCATCATAAGCAATATTCATGTATTAGCAACAACAATCCACCGATATGTCTCAAACTCAAACAACTAAACAAAATCAACATGAATCCTTCAATCAACACATAATTATCATCATCAATTATCATGGATCCATCATCCATAATAAAAAATCATCATGATCACTTTCGAATCAAGTAACAAAATCAATGATTTATAAGAGTTTATAGTGAATTTACAGGATCAAACGAAGAGAATGAGATCAGATGAACACAAACGTGAACACAACACGAACATGAACGAAATCTGAGAGATGTGAGGGAGAGAATGGGGTGCGAGATTCTTGGAGAGGGAGAGAGATCCACGACAATTCAATCGGAAGAGAAGATCTTGATTCTTGCTTTGATCTTCATTTGTTCTTGAGATTTGATGAAAATTGTTGGAGATTTTTGTGAGTTTTTGTAGTTTTGATTCAAGAGAATTGAGAGAGAAATGAGAGAAAGTGTTTTGCTAATTTTGGGTGAATTGAAGTTGTGAGAGAAAAAAGAGGAAAATGGTTTATATAGCATGAGTGGTGAAATGTCAAAAACGCCCTTAATTATCTCTTTTTGACTCATTTTGGAGGAAATGTGACTCGGTGCGAAATTCGGAAACATGACCAATGTCACCTCGAAAATGACTAAATTTGTGACTCGTAGCCGCGAGACTCGTCTCAATCCGATAAGCGGTGAAGAAATTACGCGTGTTTGAATGACGAGAAACGTCGATTCATCTGGCGCTACTGTGCAGAATTTTGTGAGTACCGCTCAAAGAACTCAATAAAACTCTATCTTTGGCTCGAAATCTGACTGAGCACGTGTGACGAAGAATCGAAGCTAAAAAAATTTCCAAGAGAATGCCACCGGAATGGACCTCATACGATAAAAATCGAAGAAGTTATGAATTTTCAAACTTGTCGCGACATACCCGAAAACACACTTTTCATTGAAAAGCACGACGTTCTTCAAAATGCTGGGCATTTTCGGTGCATAACTGGTTGACGGCTTGAACATATGAAATCTCGATAATAATGGCGCGGAGCTGCAGTTAAAATCTCGAGCGAATCTGACAAGTGGATCATGAGATATGAATTTTCTAAGGCCCGAAAACCTACATTTAGCACCATTTTTCACTGCGAAAGCTCCAAAAATTTGCGAATTCAACAATTTTCCTCATAGAATTGGTTTCTGAACCAAACATGCAAGTTGTAGGGAACATTGAAACAGTCCTGGCCACACAGGAACCAAACTCATAGAACTTTTCAGATAAGACTTAGGAATTTCTTCGTATTTTTACCGTATAAATCAAACTTCGTGCCATATTTCCTTGAAACCAAAATAGAACTCTTTATTAGTTTTTTCCATTTTCAAACGATGAAATAAATGTCTTTTATAACTTATAGCTCAACTAAATAAGGCAAATTTTGGGGTGCAACAACTGCCCCTATTCAAACTTCTTGAACCCGACGAGCGAGAAACGAAGGTTTCAAACCGTTGAGGTGGAAGGAGATTGAGTACCAGAATGAACTCGAAAATTTGCTCTCTTGATAATTAACTGATCCAGCTTGCAATAAGAAAGACCAGGCAACCCCATTTCTAAGGGAAAAATATTCCATTGGTCTGGGAACCAAGAGATGGTCGACATCTTCGGTTGATCTGGATATCACAGCGAAACAAACGTCTTTGGCCGATCTGAATATCGGAAATAAGAATGTCTTCAACTGATATGGGGACATCAAGACTGAGCAGACATGTCTTCTTCTGACAAATAAATCGCCAGGTGGGTGGACATCCTCAACTGATCGGAATCATCAGGAATGTTCCCTTTTACTGATCTAGGGGCATCAGGAAGGAAATGGATATCCTCAACCGATCTGGGGGCATCTGGAATTTAAAGAATACTTTCAACTAATCTGGGGACATCAGGACTGAGCAAGCAAGTCTTCTTCCGAGGAAAATAAATTGTCAGGTGTGTGGAAGTCCTCAACTGATCGGAAACATCAGGATTGTGCATTCTACTGATCTGGGGACATCAGGAAGAAAATGGACCTCCTTAATTGATCTGGGAACATCGGGAATCAAGATTGTCTTTAACTAATCTATGGACATCAGGGATGAGCATACATATCTTCTTCTGAATGAAATAAATCGTTAGGGGGGTGGATATTTCTGATTGATCTAGGGCATCAGACGGCTTGCTCCTTCTGAAGATCTTAGAGATCCGGAGGCGGTTCTTTCAATTGAATTGATTTTCAGGATAAGAACAAATATCCTCAACCAATTTGGGGACATCGAGAATAGGAGTGTCTTCAACTGACCTGGCGATATCAGGAATAATAGACAATCCTCTTTTGATGAAGTAAATCATCAAGAGATATCTCCGACTGATCTAAGGCATCAGTGGGCTAGCTCCTTCAGAAGATCTTGGGAGATCCTGAGGCGATTCCTTCAATTAATCTGGATATTAAGATAGGAACAGATATCTTCAACCGATCTGGGAACATCAGGAATAAGCATGGCTTTCATCTGGTCTGACAATGTCAGGGAGAGGGAGACAAACTTCTTCTGATTTGGATATCAGGATAAGAGCCTGTAATGATTAGGCAAATTGCTCTCCAGGAGGCAATTTGAGATCTTGATAACTTTCCTATAGAAAGAAACAGATATGATTTATGCATGATGCATGTATGAATGTTGTTTTATGGAGTAGTATTTTGATGATGGAAAAAACTACACGCTTAAAGAATGCAATGCGAATGATGCATGATTAAGACGCTGCTTGGGAAACAGCAGAGAAGCATTGAATTGCTGAAGAAATCCTAGAAAGAGTATGGAACTCTATGGGGAGGACAAGATGAGTGACCAGAAGTCACAACTACTAGCTGACAAAGATGGATCAAGGATCTGTTGGAGACGACCAAATATAGACTCGAGCTCTGGCTAGGGAATAAATCCTACTTAGGGATAAGGAAATCCCGACTGACTGCTTGAAAAATACCCTGGAAACTTCAAAGAAGAAGCAAATTCTTGACAATCTGGGGATATGGAGTTAAGGGAAAGTCATGGAAACAACTCTGATGGGGAGTAACCAACTTTCTTATGTAGAATGCATTCCACTGGGGAAATCCTTGATGGAAACAGAGTCTGTTGATGATGCAAGTGAATCTCTGCTGAGGAAAGATTCAGTGGGGAAGATGAATACTTAACCATAATGATCCGCTGAGAAGATAAGAGATCCGCTAGAGACAAGGAACTTTGGCATAAGAACCTCTTGTTAAGATAACTCCACTGGGGAATAAGATAACTCTCTTGGGGAGAACATGTCCATCTGTTGGAGAGAGAAACACTCTACTAGGGAGAATGAGGAACTTGAGCTAGAAACCTCATTAAGAGATTTCCGGGGGAATCAGATACTATTCAATCATGATTCAACTGGAAAGGAAACATTCCACTAGGGAAGGAATTTTGAAGCACGGAGATCTCATTGAAATGTGCTTTGCTAAGGAGATGAGAATCTTGGAACAGAAGAAAACCTCATCTAGATGCACTTAGCGGGGTAATGAAGATCTGTCACTTGGCTAGATCCGCTGATGCGTCGTCACGGTGCACTTGAAAGGACGTACCTGTGAAGTAAACAGATGAAAAATGCCCCAGGACATAGCATAACATCTTTGCCTGCCACCCTAATTACACAAAACTTCGAAGTAAATTCAAAAGTTTTATCATTTTTAATCATGTATTGTAAAAGCAATGCAGTTTTCATATGTAAAGTTTAACACAAACTCAGGACGTTTTATGCAAACAAAACAGTAAAAGAAAACAACTTTTAAGATGAAAAGTACTTTATTAATCTGAAAAATGCCCGTAAAAGAGTGGATACATTTAAGAAGCAATTCCTAGTAAGAGGTAATTGCCCAATATTGAATACAATAGAAATGGCAATATGAAACAGATATCCATTAGTCTCGATCCTGCTATCACTCTTATAAACTTAACGCTCTCATCTCCTTGCTTCGGAAGACTGTACTTATTAGGACTGATCACTGCCCATTTGATGACTGATTGATGTTACACCACGGCGCTTGTGGATCCGACTGGATTTTGCGAGTTTCAAGTGATTCGAACTTAAGAACACGGAGTCTTGCTTACCCCTCGGTCGGGAGCCCTAAACACAACGATTGAGGTTTATGAATGCTTCAGGGATTTGAGTTATCAACGATGCGAACTCAAGAACACGGAGTCTTGCTTATCCCTCAGTCGGCAGCCCTAAGCATTTCAAACTTGTATGAAGAGTGATTGCCAAGGTGGCATGCGAGATGTAGTCATTCGCTTTTGTCCCCTTTTTGCCTAAGCCGCCCTTTCGGGTTTTCAACTTAGCGGGTATATTTGTTTCTTTTTCATTCATTTGCCTGATTTATTTTCTTCTTATTTTTTTCATTTCTTTTTTCTTTTTTTTCTTTCTCTCTCTTTTTTTATCAGGTCTATGCGAAGTATTTTTTGACTATATCTGCGTTCACAGGGTGCGGAAAGTTCTCGCCATCCATTGTTGCAAGCATCATGGCACTGCCAGAGAATACCTTCCGCACAACAAAGGGCCTTCATACGTCGAAATCCACTTGCCTCAAGGATCTCCCTGAGGAAGGATGATTCTTTTGAGTACCAAGTCGCCTGGTTTATAGCTTTGGGGTCCCACCCGCTTGTCAAAAGCTTTTCTCATCTTTTTATGGTACACCTGACCATGACCAATAGCCGCTAAACGCTTCTCATCAATGAGGTTCAACTGATCCAACTAATTTTGTATCCATTATGACTCGTCAAGCTCGACGTCTTTCATAACCCCCAGGGAAGGAATCTCAACCTCAACGGGCAATACTGCTTCCATTGCATAAACAAGTGAGAAGGGAGTTGCCACAGTCGATGTGCGCACTAAAGTGCGATAGCCATGTAAGGAGAAAGGCAACATCTCATGCCAATCTCGGTAGGTCACTACCATCTTCTGCAAAATCTTCTTAATGTTCTTATTGGCTGCTTCGACAGCGCCATTCATCTTTGGATGGTACGGAGAAGAATTGTGATGCTTGATCTTGAAGGACTTGCAAAGCTCCTTCATCATCTTTTTATTGAGATTCGATCCATTATCAGCAATGATCTTCTCAGGAATCCTTTAACGACAAATTATGTTGTGCTTGATGAAACGAGTAATCACTTGCTTGGTGACATTCGCACAAGATGCAGCCTCAACCCACTTGGTAAAGTAATCGATGGAAACTAAAATGAAGCGATGTCCATTGGAAGCAGTAGGATTAATCTCTCCCATCATGTCAATGCCCCACATTGCAAAAGGCCACGAAAGTCAAAACATTCAAAGGCACGGGGGGGCACGTGCACTTTGTCATCATAAATCTGACACTTATGACAAATTCTGACATGGTTACGAAAATCAGTTTCCATAGTGGACCAATAGTAACCAGCCCTCAAGATCATTTTAGCCATCGTATGCCCACAGGAATGGGTGTTAGACGATAGGAATGGTCTAGAGGGGGGTAAATAGACCACCTTTTTTTTACTTAAGAAAATTTTTAGCTTTTGAAACGTGACTTCCCTGAATCACTTAATCGTCTCCGAGCGGTTACGTTATTGGGGACCGGATATGAGCACTAAACCCAACGGATGAAAAACAGGGAATACTGAATTACGTTTTAACAAATTTATCAATTACGTCAATTTTACACTTGATAGTATATTACTCACAATGAACGTTTACATTAAAATTTGAACAAAAATTGATTGAGGAATTTTATCGAACACTTGGTGATCGATATTTACCAAACCTTAATTTTTGTTCAACAATGGAAATTTTACAAAGCGAATAGAAACAAGATGGAAGTAAGAACGATAAGGAACACGAGATTTGTTAAGGCAGTTCCTCTATCGTCCTCGCAGGAGTACGTCTGCCCCTAATTTCAAATGAAATTAGGAAAGTTTTATTTGATTACAAAATGTTTAACAAGGATAGAATTTACCAATCACTAACTTCACAAATGTAGTAAAATTGAGTACAATTTGATCCTCCCCTTGATTCAAGTTGAATCAAGTCAATGTCAATGATCTTCACGAATCAAGACCCCGATCGTTCCTTTCTCAATCCTCCGGTTGTAGCAAATTTGTTGAGCGGATCTTCAATCCCTCAATCCCTTATGCACGGCTGAATTGATTACCAAAGCAAATCGATCGTCAAAAACCTCCGTACCAACTCTTTGATGAAGAAGGAAAAACCCTAAGGTTTTATACAAGAAACACCCTCAACAATCTTCACTCGAACAAGATAAATGTCTACCATCAAATCTCGAACAAGACAAATGTATGCCGTCGAACCTTATCAACACACGTTCCTTACTCCGATCGAAAAAGATGATTATGTGTGATTTTCGATCAATAAGCGAAAGGTTGAAGATGAGAAGAAGGTTGAGTATATCTTTCACGTTTCTTGTTAAAAATGTTAGAAAATGATCAATTGGATATTTATACCACACCCTTTGCATAGACCAATTTGAACACAGCAAAAACCAGTGTGAGAAGCGATTAGTCGACCTGTTCCCCTGCATAGGTCGACCTGTTGAGAGTTATGCACCTAAACATGAGCTAAGTGTGACACTTGCGTCGACCAGAAGGGTCAGCGTGCACATTTCCGTGAGTTCCTCAAAATACCATGCGTCGACCTAAGCCATCAATGCGCCGACACATTTTGTTCTTGCACTTGAGTCACCAAAATTTGATGCGTCGACCTGAAGGGTCGGTGTGCGCATTCCCGTGAGTTCCTCAAAATACCAATGCGTCAACCTGAGGAGGCAATGCATCGACGCATTCAGCCCTTACCTGAATTCCTTCATAAAAGGGTTGCAGTAGGTCGACCTATAATATGTGTGAGTCGACCTATTGGTGTCTTGTGGCCAAAAAGTGCTTGTCTTTGTTGCATCCATTGGATTTCTATGATTCCACGCTGATTGTAGTTAATTCACAATGTTTTGACATCATGAAAACTACACCATTGCCTTCACAATGGGTACCAAACTCGCCTTCGTGCATTTCTTCTATGATCTTGGAAGCTTCTTCCTTAACAACACATTGGAGCAACACACCATCATGATGCCTCTTGTACAATACCCCACCGTTAAGGCAAAACTTAGCTACGAACCTTCTCAGAAACTTCTTATCGATCACCAACGCTTCGGGAGGATACTCTTGAGTTTCGAGGAACTTTTAGATATCATGGTACTATCCATTACCATCCAATTCGACATCATCCTCAACGTAAAAAGCTGGCTCGTCCAACCTGTTGATAGTGATGTTAGGCGCTTCATTGGCCCACTTAACTTTGAACATGGAAGCCAAAGTAGCGAGAGCATCAGCAAGATTGTTCTGTTCTCTAGAAATATGCTCAAATGTGATCTCATCAAAGTACGAAATAAGTCTCATCATATGTTCCTTATATGGAATCAGATTCTGATGGAGAGTTTTCCGATCTCCATTGATCTGGCTAATGACAAGATTGGAATCCCCATAAACTTTCAAGTACTTGATTCAAAAATCGATCGCAACTTCGATACCATAGATGCAAGCTTCATATTCAGCCATGTCATTAGTACAATCAAAATAGATTATGGCTGTAAACGGAATATGAAAATTGGATGGAAAAGTAATCACAGCTCCAACACCATTCCCGAGTGCATTAGAGGCACCATCAAACACGAGCGTCCATCGCGATCCTGGTTCGGGTCCTTCTTCTGGTCCGGGAATGTTACAATCTCTGATGTACAAGACATCTTCATCGGGGAATTCAAACTTCATCGGTTCATTATCCTCAACAGGCTGATGCGCAAGATAATCTGCCAATACACTACCTTTGATGGCTTTCCGGGTAGTATACTGGATATCATATTCAGTCAAAATCATTTTCCACCTGGCTACTCTTCCGGAGAGAGAGGGCCTTTCAAATACTTAATAGGATCCGTCTTGAAAATCAATAAGGTGGTGTGAACCAACATATACTTCCTCAACCGCCGAGCAGCCCACACTAAAGCACATCAAGTTTTCTCGAGAAGTGAGTATGGGGATTCACAGTCGGTAAACTTTTTGCTAAGGTAGTATATAGCATGCTCTTGTGAATTTTCAATAATTGTGAGGTACATAATCAAAGGCCTGCCTAGAACTTGAGGCATTAGTATCGGAGGTTCTTGCAGATACGCTTTCACTTTTTCAAATGCTTTTTGACAGTCATTATTCCACCTGGCCGTCTGATCTTTTCTTAGCAATTTGAATATCGGTTCGCAAATGGCCGTAAGATGAGAGCTGAATCTAGCAATGTAGTTCAACCTCCCTAAGAAACTGTCATACCCTAATTTTTGACCCCCCTGAGATGACATATCTTCAGGATTTTCATCAGGTCAAAGCAAGTACTCAGAGCAGTCACTTCTTCATCTGGCATTTAATCAAGGATGTTCAAAGACAAGAAAACTCAGGCAAAGGATCGATCAATAGAGGGATTGGTATCTAACCCAATCATAGGACTCAAAAGCTTCACTTTTATAATCACCTATGATTGATTAGACACTCAGTCATCTGAGTACAGGTTTACTCAAGTCACCAGACTAGGGTTTTTGAGCCTATCAAGGACTGAAATCAGGGATCACCTTTGGGAAACCCTAAAAAAGCTCCAGGACATCTATTAAAGACTTCAATCATCTTCAAATGATCCATACAATAAGATCCACTGGACATCACACCTCAATTCAAGATCCACAGTAACCAATTTCATCTAGTCGACAATTAGGGTTTTTAACCTAATTCATCTGGATAGTTGACTTTTAATCAGGGCATGGATCCAAAACTCAAGACATGATTCAAGAACCTCTACTACCTCAATATAACCCATTTACATCACTCATTTGAGGAGAAGATCTTAATTCCACACAAAAGTCCAAAATCTCACCTTATCTGGAAAAAGTCAACTGTATGGGATCACCTTTGACTTTTAAGATTTTTGGTCAAACCATGACTTTGAAGGATCAATATCATCAATATATGGATATTAAAGTCATTTGACCAAATAAATTCAAGAAGAATCATCAAGGAGCAAAAAGTCGGGAATTAGGGTTTTTGAGGGCATTGTGGGAACTCAAAATTTCACCTAGACAACTCAAAAAACTTCCAACATGAAAGTTGTAGATGTTGCAAAATAAAACAACATCTTACATAGGAACTTTTTTCAAATATCAACCATTTAAGAGTTTTGGAATTTTGAAGCTTTAGGTTATAAAAACTTATAAATTTTTCTAAGTGTTTTTAACCTAGTTTTCATCCAACTTTGAGCTCATTTTTCACAATTTTCCCAAAGGATTCTGAAGGAACCATAAACTAATGATTTGAAGTAGATGTTTAGGGCTTTCCAAATTGTGTTCAACCTTCTCCAAATTCATTTTGAGCTAAGAGTTATGCTTGTTCAAAGTTGGCCTCATGAAGTGAAATTATAGGTCATGTACAATTTGAAACTTTGCAATTTTGTGCATTTTGCTTCACTAAGTGATGCTACACGACCTCTAATGCATCTGAAAACATGCCATGCATCCAAATTCATCATTTCATAAGGATTAGAGAAGATTCCCAAAAGCAAAGGCATGTGATTATGTAATGATTGCATTTTTGAATTTATGGCAAATGATGAATCATCAAGGAATCTTGCTCTAAGCCAATTAGAACTCTCCTCTGAATCAGAAATGTTCCCTTAGATCATACAAGATCAATGGTTGGGGAAGCTAGCCCGAAAATGCATCATTGCATTTGGGATCTTTTCAAATTTTCTTCTTGGCTAAGAAACCAAACTCACTTCACTAAGCAAGCTCACTATGCACAAACACTCTGAACCAATTGCCTATAAATAGAGGGCTCTTTCTCATTCAAAAAACACACCAAAGCAACATAATTCTTGCTTTCTCTCTTCTTTCTTCATACTTAAGGTTTTCAAAGGTTCTTTGGCAAGAAGACTCGGATTCTTCAAACCAGAGCTCTTCCTTTGGAATTAAGTATTCAAACACCTTAGGGGAGTCATTTAGAGGTGATCCAATCCTCTGAAACACTTCTGGGCGTGGAGAATCATCATCTTGACCTCTCACTTGAAGTTGTTGCAGTTGGGGTCGAGCAAGAAGTTTTGGGCACTTTCAGTCCAAGCCAGGCATCTCAACACCTTCCAAAGGAGTCATTGAAGCTATCTGGATCGTTACAACAGCTCTGTAACACCTTTTGATCAGAGCCAAATCTTCATTTTTCAGGTAAGTTTCAAAAGCTTCAAACTCTATGATTCACGCATGATAAATTTAAAATGAAGTTACCAGTTGGTTTCTGCACCTTCATAGATCATTAGCCCTCAATCAATTGCATCAAATCATGTATATATAGTATTTCATGTTTAATTTCAGTTTTAGGGTTCTTAGTGTTCATGCTTGCGAATTTTATGTTATACTGAAAATAAATAAAATTAAAGGACACCATCATGATCCTCGTTCAAAAACGAGCAAAATACATGTTTACATCTTTTAGTTTAGTTGAGAAACGAAGGAGATAGCAAATTCAAAAATTTGAAGCTTGGGGTTGAAGATGAAGATGGTGGCGCCATTTTTTGAATTTCCCAGATTTGAGTTTATTTTATTTTGAATGATGGGTGTGTTATCTACGAATTCATCGTAGTGTCCCAATGGTTACAGCGCGCGTCCAAAAGCCTTGCCTTGCCTTAGTTCTGGGGTTTGATCCCCCCCTCAGACCTTTTGTTCATTTATTTTCTTTTTTTAGCTCATTCACACTTTGTTCTACATATAATCATATGGGCTCCCTTCTTAAACAAGCCACGCGTGTGGCCCAGTTGGTATTTGTTTTGTTTGGTAATCCATAGGGCGTGGGTTCAAGCCTTGAAGGAGACAAACCCAAATTTTTTATCACTATTTTCCTTTGTTTTATTCACAAACTTCACATAATTATTTAACCTATCAAATTAATCCATTTTCACTTCATTTTTCACACACTTGTTATTTAATATAACTATTTTATGAATAATCAAAAAAATCATAAAAATATTATTTATTTCATGTATTTTAATTAGGTTTAAAATAGTATGTTTTAAGTGTTTTCTTAAATGCTTTAAAATATATATTTTCATTTTGTTTTAACCTAATTACTTTGTGAATAATTTTATGATAAAACCCTAATTATTTAGGTCTTAATTAGGTATAGATTTCATCTTTGCCTTAATTAAGTTGACTTTTGTCAATATTCAAAACTGTTTTCAATCTCTGGTTAAACAGAAGATTAAGGTTTTCAAACAACAAAACCTTATATCATTTCAATCATTTTCAACTGTTTCTCATAAACAGTAAATCATTTTTTTAGTGGGCCTCTAATAGAGTGTAAGTCCCAACACCTTCTTTCTTTTCTTAGTTTGTTTTCCAAAACTATATTTACAAAATCTTCTTTCTGTTTTCAAACATTCTTCTGGTATTTGAAGGGCATTATTCCCGGTGAAACTCTTCAGATACCTATGTAACCTATGTCCATCTTCATTTCTTCTGTTTTCAAAACCCTTAACTGTTTATCATATATATATATTCAACTGTTATCCATCAATTACTGGTAAGGCTCTGTACATACTTCTTCAATGGCCTCCACTCCATCCAGGTTAGGCTTTACAAGCTTTCAATTTACAGTCTTTATTTAAATTACTGTCAAATATAAACTGTACATATATTTGTTTAGAACTACGTTTGAGTATAAACCTTAGGACAGTTAAACTATATATATATTATAGGAATATGGCCTAGGATTGAGAATGTCTTCCCGGTGAAGGCTCTTTCCTAATTAGAGATTTGTAGTTCAAACCCCCAAGATGAATTATTCCCGGTGAAACATCTTGGCAAAAACCTTAGAACAAAAAAAAAAATAGGACACATCCACCCAAAGAGGAATTATTCCCGGTGAAACCTCTTACCCATTTGCTTAAAGCCAAAATAAGTTCAAAACCACATAGCTTTCTCTTGTGCTATAACAAGGACCCTCGATTAGCCTCCTCTTGGGCTTTGTACAAGGACCCACAGGCTTCTTAAAAGCATTTCCAGCTTCCTCTTGAGCTTGTATACAAGGACCCACTAGGTTTCTTATAAACATAGGAACAGGTCTTTAGTCACCTTTTAACATACCCGGGTGAGTTTCTTCCAATTTAAACCAGACTTTAAACAAGCTAAGTTTGTCTCAATTTTACATTGAGTACACCTTTTGGAATGAGAGACATGGACAGTCTCTGTCACCCTTACATTCATTAATTTTCCTTAGCAGAGTCTAGGATCCATGTTTGCTTATCCTCAGTAAGTGTCAGCCTTCATCTTGGGCTTTAAACAAGAAGTCTCCACTAGATAATCTTTCTGCCAATCATTTTAACAAAAACCCCTAGAAAGGGTTAGCCACCAAATCATTTCTCTCATCTTAATAAAAACCCCTGGAAAGGGTTAGCCTCCATTCATTCTTTCATTTTAACAAAAACCCCTGGAAAGGGTTAGCCTCCAAAAATCACTTCTTCAAAACCAACGATTCATTTCTCTTAGGAGATAATTTCCCCAAAAGAGTCAAAACCCCTGGAAAGGGTCAGCCTCCAAAAACATGACAAAAATCAGTCTTTTAACAGACAAATTCACCAGCTGAGTCAAAATCCCTGGAAAGGGTTAGCTTCCAAAAAATCAGTCTTTTAATAAATAAATCCTTCAGTAGAGTCAAAATCCAACAAAAAACAGTTAGCCTCAACCTTGGGCTTCATACAAGGCACCAAAAAACAATAAAACTCCCCTGTTAATAGTCAGCCTCAACCTTGGGCATTGTACAAGGCAGATAATAGAGTCTCCCCCAGTGAGTCCTTCATTGTTCAGTAGCCACAACCTTGGGCTTTGTACAAGGCAGATAAACCATATGTCGTGTGTCAAAGATTCCTAACATCCAGGATCTTTTTCCCATAGAGTCATCCATACTCAGTTTATTTAAGAGTCCGCCACAACCTTGGGCTTTGTACAAGGCAGAAAATAATGTTTTCCCTAGCTAGAGTCAGCCTCAATTCTGGGCTTTGTACAGAACACCAAATAAAACCCATCAAAAAATAGATTTTCTCCAAGTAGAGTCAGCCTCAATTCTGGGCTTTGTACAGAACATAAAAATCCCTTGTAAATTAATCCCCAGTGGAGTTTTCTCCCAGAGTCATAATAATAATCAATCAATCAAAAAGCCTCAAGCTTGGGCCTCATACAAGCCAGCTAAAAATCAAATCTTTTATACAGTAGATAGACATAGCTTATCTCTATAGAGAGATCTTTCCTCTATCTCACCACATTCAAACAAACAAACATTACATTTCATTTTAATCAAGTCTCCCATTTAGGATTTTGAAAGGCATGAGCTGGCAGTAAAACCCAAACATGTGGTAACTTTCCCTAATTTGGATGAGCATCTTTCTTTCATTTAAGAGGCATTTGACTGGTATACTTGCACATACACAAGTAAGGTCCCCCTCTTGAATGAAATGAATTCAGTTATTTTATCACTCTTTTAATGTTTGTGGTGGAATAGTAGAAATACCTCTCTGTAAAGATGACTTCATGTCTCTTTACTGTAAACAGAGATTTAATTCAAGCTTCAACCTTGAGCTTCAAGCAAGGCACCCAAAAATAATTAATAATTAATTAGTTCCCCGAACTACATTAAGCTCTGAATTCCATTAGGGATATGTAAGCATGAGGTTCACAAGGAATCTCAGCGAGCTAATAAAATACCAAAAATAGTCAGTCTGTCTGTCTGTCTTTCTTTTATTCAATTCAATTCCTTCTCCTAATACAAAGGAGAAACTTTCCCAATAATCATTAGCAGCACAAACACATTTAGACACAGAGAAGGTTCCTGTAGAGTACTACAGATATGTAGGGTGTTTAAACACTTCCCTATGTATAACCGACCCCCTGGACTCCAGAATTTCTAGTCTAGGTGAATCCCCACACTTAGCAAACTCCTAGGGTTTAGTTGAGATCTTTTTTCCCCTTTCCTACTCGTAGGACAAATAAGAAAGTTCGTGTGATATCGTAGGAAGAACTGAAACAAAATTCATCCCACCACGGGCGCATTCTCCTTCCAAATTTCGCGTGAAGGGTCTAGCGTGCCGTCCTCCCAAGTGAAACGGGGAGGTAAAAAAAACGACACCACAGAAACCACGAACCTGTTTTTCCGTTCTTGGCTCAGGCATCTCTTGTATAGCTTTTATTTTTGCAAGATCAAACTCAATAACTTTCCCACTAAAAACGAAGCCCGAAAACTTTCCAGATCGCACCCCAAAAGTGCACTTGTTTGGATTTAACCTCAGCCTGAATTCCCGAAGCCTTTCAAACAACTTCTATAACTGAACCAAGTGCTCTTCTTCAGTATGAGACTTTGCAATCATGTCATCGACATACACTTCAATCTCTTTGTGAATCATGTCATGAAAAAGAGTCACCATGGCGCGTTGATACGTGATCAGTGGTTTTCACACGTATTTTTACCGTTATTTTTAGTTATCTTGGAAGTATTTTATTTTATGTTTTATCCCATTATTCGTCATTTTATGTTTTGGTTTTGTGTTTTAGTGTTTGTAGGCTCAGATGAATGAAGTGGAGAAAATCAGTGCGAAACGTGAAGAAACTGATGAAAAAGCACATGGCCTGGCCAAACGCGTCCCCACACGCGTGTGGAGCCTATGAAAGTGCATCCTGCTGCTCAAACGCGTTTCCAAACGCGTGTGGAAGTGAAATGCTGAGGTCTGCTGACCAAACGCGTGCCCAGACGCGTCCCAGGCCACCAAACGCGTGCCCAGACGCGTCCCAGACTGCCAGACGCGTGCCCACACGCGTCCCAGCTGCCAGAATTACAAAGGAATGCCTGCCCCTGCCAGGACGCGTCCCAGGACGCGTGTCACAGCCACCAAACGCGTGTCCACACGCGTGTGCACGTAAAAGAATGGGCTTTCTTGCTGAAAAGCCCAGTTTGGCAGAAATAAAAGGAGGAGGTTGCGTTTGGACAAGGGGTCGACGAATTGGGGAGCGAAAATACACTGTAGAAGGCTGGAGAACTCAGATTCTATGCAAGGATTGAAGATTTCTATGAGCTTTTGCCATTGAAGATTGGATTTCCTTCATTTATCTGTAATGTCTACAATTTACACTATGGTTTTTGTTATTTTCATGAGTAGCTAAACCCCCCATTGCTAGGGGGGTGACCCTGATTCTGATTGTGATGAATTTATTCAATTGATGCAATAACTATTTTACTTTTCTTATTTGTTAATTTGTTCTTCATCCGTTAATAATGCTTTATCCGTCGGAAAAACGGATTCTGAATATGAATGAATAGTATAGCTGGACGGCATATTATTTGTGGACACGATTAAGAACATATAATATTTATATCACCTAGGACTAGGGATATCATATTGTAACCGGAATTTCTTGTTATTGGAATGCTTGATCATAACCGTAATTGTCTATGGACATAGTAATTAGGTTGTGAAGTCAAAGATCTTTTCACTAAGGCCTTAGGATTAGATACTCTAAAGAACCGGTAATTAACCATGAAAAGCATGTTATTGTATTGCGACAGAGAATTCGTTGCATGAAGAATCATTCACCATCCCTAGCAATCTACTCATCTCTGTTCATCGTTCTATTATTCTGTTTATTTACTTTATTTGCAAAACAAATCAAAACAACCTTTTGAACTTTTGTTTAATTGAAACACTGATAAAACTCTATATCGTCAAGCAGTCCTTGAGATTCGATACTTGGGATTTTCCCATTACTACTACATAGGCAAAAATAGTACACTTGCTATTTTCCTATCAAGTTTTTGGTGCCGTTGCCGGGGACCGCCGAAGATTATAGAGTTCTAGATTTATTCCAATTAAAATTTTGTTGCTCTGCGACTAAAATTTTATTTTTCTGCACTATTTATTTTTCCCAATTCTAATATTTGTCTAATCTGTGTATGCGAGGTAAGGCCTCAGCTGAATTTCTTTTTGACGCAGAAATCGAAAGAACTTTGCACGCAAGGCGTAGACAAGCTCGGTTGGCTAATCTGGAACCTGAAGAGGAAATCGTGTCAGTTCATTCTGATTCAGAGTCTGAAAGTGAAGAAGAAACCATGGGTGAAAATCCTCCTCCTCCTGAGAGGCTCCTTGGTGACTATGGTGCTGCAAACACACCGGGGGGAAGACAAACAATTGTCAACCAACCGGTAAATGCGGCAAATTTTCAACTACACCCAAGCACAATCAATCAGCTTGAAAGGAAACCTTTCACCGGAAAGGTCAACGAAGACGCAAACAAGCACCTACAGAGATTTCTGACCATGAGCACAACTCTAAAAATTGATGGTCATACTGAAGAAGCAAAGAGACTGAGGATGTTCCCTTTTACTCTAGCAGAAGAGGCAGAAGAGTGGTTCTATTCGCTACCAGCGGGTAGTATCACATCGTGGGGAGAGATGGAAAAAGCTTTCCTAAATGAATATTTTCCAGCTTCAGTTTTTCTACGAAAAAGGTATGAAATTCTGAACTTCAAGCAAAAGGAGGGTGAGTCGTTGGGGGATGCCTATAAAAGGTTCAAGAGGACTTTGGTGGCATGTCCGACACACAATATGGACAAAACTGAACAAATGCAAATGTTTGTGAACGGGCTGAGAATCAAGACAAAGCAGTTAATCGACACAGCAGCTGGAGGCTCAACAAATTTCACAATAGCCTCTGGTATCATCAAGATCATTGAAGCAATAGCTGCAAATGAGCATTTGGAGCTGTATGATAGGTGTGCCAGTAAACCAGAAGGAATCATTGACCTCAAGCTGGAAACCTCAAAAATCCGAGTTGAAGATGCGATATCGGCTGAAGTGGAAAAAAGATTGAAGGCTATGAATATAGGTACACAACAGGTGGCTCGAGTGCAACAAGCTCAACCTGTAATCTGTGAAATTTGCAGTGGTCCTCATCAAACTGTTTGTTGTGTTGCAACTCCCAAGCAAATTGAAGAAATCAAATTCTTGAGGCAAAATAATCCTTATTCCAACACCTATAATCCTGGGTGGAAGAATCATCCCAACTTCGCTTGGAAAGATCAACAACAACAACAAGGCCCTCAGAAAGCGGAGTGGGAAGTAGCTATCGAGAGATTGGTTGGACAATGCTCTCAGTTTCAAGAAGAGACAAGAAACAACCACAGGAACACCACAACTTCAATAAAAAATCTGGAAGTTCAAGTGGGTCAAATAGCACAGCATATCACTCTACAGGCACAAGGTAACTTTCCGAGTGCAACTGTGAAAAATCCGAAAGATCAAGAGAATATTAATGCTGTTACAACAAGGAGAAAAAGGGTGGCTGAATCAGAAAAAGAGAAAGAGGAAATAGATGACCCTATGGTAATAGAGGTGGATTTAGAAATAAGAGAGAATCCGAAAGAGCCAGAAGTTGTGATACCACCGGTTAAACCAGTTGAAGAAAAAAAGAAAGATGCTGAACCGGCGATCAAACTACCTTTCCCTTCCAGAGTGACAAAGAAGAAGTCAAAAGAGAAAGACTTCGAGAAGTTCACTAAATTGTTCAAAAAGCTAGAGGTAAATCTACCATTCTTTGAAGCACTTGAGCACATGCCCTTGTATAAGAAATTTATGAAGGAGGTGTTGGTGAAAAAGAGATCAGTGGAAGGAGAATCAAAAATTGCAACCGAGAAGTGTGGAATAATCTCGTCGGAAAGAAAGATCCCAATAAAAAGGAAAGATCCTGGAGCGGTGGCGATACCATGCACTATCAATAATATAACATTTAAAAAGGTACTCCTCGATTCTGGTTCTAGTGTGAGTTTAATGCCTTTGTCCATTTTCAAAAAGCTTGAATTGGAAAAGATTAGTGAGAGTAAGACACAGTTAAGGTTCGCTGATCACACCATTAAGAAGTCATATGGGGTAGCTGAAGATGTACTAGTGGAAGTTGATAAGTTTGTATTCCCTGTTGACTTCCACATCATGGACATTCCGGAAGACGAAGAAACTCCTATCCTTCTGGGGAGACCGTTTTTGTCGACAGGCCGCTGCAACCTCGACATTGAAAAAGGAACACTATTGCTGAGATCTTTTGATGAAGAAGTAACATTGAAGATGTTAGGAGTTAAGAACCATAGGGCGGTTGTAAAAGATCAAACTTCTGGTGGTATGATAGAAACTGAGAAGAAAGACAAAAGGCCTGAGCAGCTCCAAGAAAAAGTTTCAAGCATAGCTTCTCGGGTGGTGATAACTCATGAAGCTATCAAAAGTCCGAAGAAGGCTAAGAAAGTCAAAAAGAATGTGGTGAGTGAATTGAAGAGAAAAGTTGTCCATGCCTTTCATCTTCATGAGTTTTTAGTTGCTGAAGTGAAAAGCAACCAGGTGTGGAATAGGAAATACCCTCCATAATAAAGGGTAATGGACCGTCGAGCCATGCGACGTTAAACGAAGCGCTTCGTGGGAGGCAACCCACGGTTTTAATAATTTCTCTGTTTGTTTGTTTTATTTTCAGGAATAAAAGGGGCATTTCAAGTGGAAGCTATGGAGTGCATTACCCTCTGTGAGTCACCTCTCTCAGGCTTGTTCTAAAACATTGAGGTCAATGTTTCGTTCAAGTTTGGGGGAGGTTTTACTCTTTGCATTTTACTCTTTGCATTTTAATTTATATTGATGCTATAATATGTGTAAGACTTACAAAATCATTCATTCTCCCAAATTTTAACCGAAATTTTTAAATTTTGAAGAGTTTTGATCTTAAAGAGCGACCGGGAATAGTATATAGAGATGAAGGGAGGATTGTTTGAGGACAGGAAGTTCAGACTAATGTGACAAGAAGAGGTTTGTTTAAACACCCTTGGTTCCCTAAATGAAATACGATTCCAACGTGTAGAGTTGCACCATAGTACTTGTATCCTGAGAAGTACTCCTCGAGTAGTTTATTGATACAGTCTGGCATAATTTAGATTCACATGCATGATGATGAAAAAAAAAATATATAATAAAGGATATAAGGTTGGCACCAAATGATGAAAAGGCGGTAAAAGGCAACCGGCTCGCTAAGTTGGGTAACCCTTACCCGGTTATTCAGCCCAAAGGAGGTTGATCCCCAACGTCGTCCAAAAGGACAATATACAACTGTAAAGTTTGAAAATTTCATCGGTAATAAGAAAGTAGCAAATGCTGCTCGTTTGGTGCTAGAAAAAGAAAATATAAAGTCTTGATCTGTCTCATGCATGTGATGATTATTATAAGAAATACAGTGCCTTCATGTGATTGTCCGAATGAAAGAGGAGAAAAATCGGAAAGAGACTTAAGTGCAAAACATAGTTGGAGAGGTATCCAAAAGGGGAGCTTAAGGTTTAAAGTGGTAGCAAAAACTCGTCACGTCATGTGAATGCTGGACCAACTGTTTCTTGATCAATACAAACTGATATCTCACGTATGAACACCGGTGTATCTTGAAGGTCATTAACTCTTGTAATTGTCGCTTGAGGTCAAGCAACGGTTTAAGTTTGGGGGAGTTTGATCAGTGGTTTTCACACGTATTTTTACCGTTATTTTTAGTTATCTTGGAAGTATTTTATTTTATGTTTTATCCCATTATTCGTCATTTTATGTTTTGGTTTTGTGTTTTAGTGTTTGTAGGCTCAGATGAATGAAGTGGAGAAAATCAGTGCGAAACGTGAAGAAACTGATGAAAAAGCACATGGCCTGGCCAAACGCGTCCCCACACGCGTGTGGAGCCTATGAAAGTGCATCCTGCTGCTCAAACGCGTTTCCAAACGCGTGTGGAAGTGAAATGCTGAGATCTGCTGACCAAACGCGTGCCCAGACGCGTCCCAGGCCACCAAACGCGTGCCCAGACGCGTCCCAGACTGCCAGACGCGTGCCCACACGCGTCCCAGCTGCCAGAATTACAAAGGAATGCCTACCCCTGCCAGGACGCGTCCCAGGACGCGTGTCACAGCCACCAAACGCGTGTCCACACGCGTGTGCACGTAAAAGAATGGGCTTTCTTGCTGAAAAGCCCAGTTTGGCAGAAATAAAAGGAGGAGGTTGCGTTTGGACAAGGGGTCGACGAATTTGGGAGCGAAAATACACTGTAGAAGGCTGGAGAACTCAGATTCTATGCAAGGATTGAAGATTTCTATGAGCTTTTGCCATTGAAGATTGGATTTCCTTCATTTATCTGTAATGTCTACAATTTACACTATGGTTTTTGTTATTTTCATGAGTAGCTAAACCCCCCATTGCTAGGGGGGTGACCCTGATTCTGATTGTGATGAATTTATTCAATTGATGCAATAACTATTTTACTTTTCATATTTGTTAATTTGTTCTTCATCCGTTAATAATGCTTTATCCGTCGGAAAAACGGATTCTGAATATGAATGAATAGTGTAGCTGGACGGCATATTATTTGTGGACACGATTAAGAACATATAATATTTATATCACCTAGGACTAGGGATATCATATTGTAACCGGAATTTCTTGTTATTGGAATGCTTGATCATAACCGTAATTGTCTATGGACATAGTAATTAGGTTGTGAAGTCAAAGATCTTTTCACTAAGGCCTTAGGATTAGATACTCTAAAGAACCGGTAATTAATCATGAAAAGCATGTTATTGTATTGAGACAGAGAATTCGTTGCATGAAGAATCATTCACCATCCCTAGCAATCTACTCATCTCTGTTCATCGTTCTATTATTCTGTTTATTTACTTTATTTGCAAAACAAATCAAAACAACCTTTTGAACTTTTGTTTAATTGAAACACTGATAAAACTCTATATCGTCAAGCAGTCCTTGAGATTCGACACTTGGGATTTTCCCATTACTACTACATAGGCAAAAATAGTACACTTGCTATTTTCCTATCAATACGTTGCCCCTGCGTTTTTCAACCCAAAAGGCATGATCTTATAGAAGAAAGTTCCCTATGATGTAAAAAAATGTTGTTTTCTCCATGTCTTCTAGTGCCATCTATATCTAATTATACCCAGAGAAGCCATCCATGAAGTAAAACACCTTGAAAGGATTCGTATTATCCACCAGCACATCAATGTGGGGAAGAGGAAAATCATCTTTTGGACTCTCCCTATTCAGATCTCTGTAATCAACACACATCCTGACCTTTCCGTCTTTCTTAGGCACAGGAACAATATTAGCAACCCACGGCGGGTAATTCACCACTTGCAAGAAGCCAGTATCAAACTATTTCTCAACCTCTTTCGTAATCTTCTCAGACATATCTGGGCGAGTCCTTCGAATCTTCTACTTGACAGGAGGACTATCTTCCTTGAGAGGTAGACGGTGTACCACAATGTCTGTATCAAGACCCGACATATCCTCGTATGACCAAGCAAAGATGTCTTCATACTCTTTCAACATAGCAACAAGCCTCTGCTTTACACTACTCTCAAGTGTAGCCCCTATCTTGACTTCTCTGACCTGCTCTTTAGTGCCAACATTTACCATCTGAATTGTCTCTTAATGTGGGTGTATCGCTTTCTCTAATTGTTTCAACAATCTTGCCAGCTCATCGGGGAGATCACAGTCTTCATAAGCTTCCTCCTCGGCTTGGTAGATCGGATTATCAAAGTCATAATGAGCGATAGCAAAACCGTTACCAATGGAATCTGGGGTGGTGAAACATCTGCATGATTGATGCTTTATTTTAGTTTTTATATGTTAAGCTATGTGCAAGTGTGTGCAAAAATATTGCCATTTAAAGGAAAAGTTAAAAAAGAAAGACAGGAACAAAACATTTGAATGCAAAAACTTCCTTTTATTTCATGATAAACTTTGAAAAGGCGAACTGCATGATCCTACAAATGATTCACTACGCCTCGGGGCAGAGCGTAGGAATTATTGCATGATAAGAAAAGTAAAAACAAGAAATTTACTCCTGAGCATGTGTGACTTGAATGACTTCTTCGATTGTCCAATTGTTGGTCTTCTCTCTGTTTACGGTGATTTCCGATAAACAATCTCTAGTCTTCCAAATTATGAATATACTTTGGTTACTCGCAGGATCGACTAGATTGATCCTAGGACATGTGTCGAAAAGTCTTCTTTTATGATAGTTTGGTTCATGTTCTCTTGGTTTTTTATTCTCTTATAACGTGATGGTATAAATCGATAAATAACTTGCGAAATAAAACAAAGTACAAATGCAACGAAATATAAATTGGTTAGATGATAAACATAAGTAAACTTTGACGAGAATGTAAAAGAAATGTAAATTGCAGATATGAAAAGACTTGGCAAAAAAGTAAAGAAAATTAAAAGATACTTCGATTCTGTAATAGAAATACAAACATATGTAAGGTGTTGGTGTTACACGTATATTTCTCAGTGAAAACTCTTTCTCTTAACACTTGATACTTGAGTGGTTTGTGAGTAATTTGTACAAAATGAACACCCTGGATCCTACTACTAAGACCCTTATTTATACTAGTTCGACCCTAACGGTCCTACGCTAAAGAAATGCCATGTTGCTTGCATGCATGCGTTTCGAATCCCTGGGGCTCCACCTATCTTCGTTGATTCAAGCAGATCTTTTCAAAATTCAAACCTTCCCGCTCGAACCCTATTCGATTCGTAACAACGTGTCATTCGTGAGAATGTGTCAAAATACTTTAAGTTTCAACAACTTTGTATTTCGAAGGCCATTCGAGGCTTCGAAAACTACCTATCTCGATTCAGCTTCGATTTTAGGAATCTCCAACATATATAACAATCTCAAAAATAGCCATCCAAAGCCATTCTTTCTCCAAAACTCAAGTCTTCTGTGGACCTCCGTTTTTTGATCCGGGCCATACCTCTGTTCTGTAGAGATACGTGAACTGACTCTTTTTTATCGTTTAATGCTTTCGCATTTTTGAAAATTCACAGAGTCGCCACCGACCTTTTATTTTATCCAATTAAGGAAAGGTTTATAAAAGACACAGAAAAAAGACCTTTAAGAAATTCTGGGTAAGGGGGTAGGTTATACAAAGGGAAGGTGTTAGCACCCTTTGTATCCATGGTTATCCATGGGCTCTTAAGTTTGCTTAGCTCAATTGTTTTTTTAATCACTTTTCAATTGCTCTGAAATTGCTCATATGTGGTTCCAAATACTTTTGTAAATTGAATTTTGTAATGATCCGTGTGTGGATGTATACAAAATGCTTGTTTATCTTTCGAAAGATGTTTTTGAAAAGAACGTTAACTTTGTAATAATCCGTGTTTGGATGTATACAAAGTATTGCCTTTTTTGAAAGTTTTGAAAAAACAACAGCGTATGAGAATTTTGTTTGTTTTGATTTGAGCAAGCAAACTAGGAGGTCTACCCTGAGTTGTAAGGTCTTTATCCTATTTCCTTTAAAAATCTATCCTTTCACCGGATATAAAAGCAAGGTTCGATTTTGTACTCAAAACAGTAGAATTTGACTTTGATTTTGAAAGAATGAGAAGGGTATTACCTGAAGAGGTGCAAGTGTGATTGTGATTGGATTCAGATATTTATCTTTGAAGTTAGTGATCTAACGGTTCAATTTTATCTTTGACATACACGCAGTTTATATATATGCGGGAAATTAAAATGCGGAAATGTAAAGTGCGGAAAGTAAATCTACGCTATTACATCGATTGTGCAGGAAATGTAAACTAGCCTATTTACATGAATTTGACATCCTATACATTTATCTAGGAATTTAAATTGCAAGAAAATAAAAGGGCATGTTTTTGGATTTTTTACGATTTATTTTAATTATAATTAATGCATAATTAATTAAATTAAAATGAAGAAAAAAGATGAAAATAGATTTAAACCTAGAAATTAAGTTTAAAATATGTACAAAATATTTGTCAATTAATTTTAAAACAAAACTAATTTTTTTGGAATTTTTGAAATTGGTTTGAAATTGATTAAGTTAATTGAAACATAATTATGCAAATAATTATACAAATAATTAAAACTTAAAAAGAAAATTATTCAAAATATGTACAAAATTAGTTTATAATATATAAACAATATTTAATGTAAAGAACAATTTTTTTTATGATTTTTTGATCGGTTAGAATAATTAAAAAAGCAAATATATAAATATATACTAATTAATTATGCAAAATATTGAAATTTTGAAGAAAAATAAAATATTTTTATTTCAGAAAATAATATATTATTTTAGAAGTCTAAAAATATTTTTTGTGTATTTTTTGGATTTTTAAAACTATTTTTAATTAATTTAACAAAGAAATTAAAATAAAATAGAAAATAAAAGGATACTGATCCTGTGTGGAAATTTATGAGGGAGTATGATGTGCACGCGTGATCTGGAGCGTTGGATGACTCATTAAATGAAATCAGGTGGTCCAGAAATTGAGGCTCATGGGACACGTTACACCTGCAAAGCACAGAATCAGAGATAAATTTAAAAACACGTGCGCGCTTCTGGACCAATGGGAGGAAGACACGTCTTCGTCTTCAACCTCCAGACAAGGCCTTTAACAGCGCTTTTGTAAAAAAACGCTATTGTAGGTGAACCCTAATTCTGCAAAATAACGAATAGGGGTAAACAAGCAAATAAATTTGGCGCGATGGTACCATTCAACTCGTCCTGTCCATACGAATCTAATGGTGCTATTTAGAACTTGTAATTTTGCCTAATTTGGAAAGCCCTAATTTTGAAGCTGCGAACCCTAAAATGGTGGTTTCGTTTATACGTGTTCAAACTTCAATTAAGTTTCCAGAAATGATCTACATCTCAAACCAAACTTAATAGGATGTCTACATCTTGTTAAGCATGTGTGAATAACCAAATATGAATTGATTTTAGTTTGAACAAATTTGGACCTGTATAGCTCGATTCAGTGAGCTTCAAGGCTTGTAACCGATTGGGATAGTTTTAGTGATGTTCAAGGAAGGTATCTGAATGCTTAGTTTGTATTGAAATGGACTGAAATTACAAATTCGAATTTGAATTTTCTTTGAATTTTTCAAGTGGTTACAAGTGTGTTATGAGCTAAGCTTTGCTTCTGAACTTGCCTCCCTTTCTGTTACTGAACTATGATAGCTTATTTATAAGCATTGAGTGCTTAGAATTGAAGCTAATATGCAGCTAGTTGCCTTTGTTGAAATCTTGCATTTTTAATATTAAAAAACCTTGAATTCTTGACCAAGTCATCTTGCCTTCAATGCACCTGCCTTGCTCTTCAATTCTCTGCAGAACGGTAGAGATTCCTTGGGTGAGTCATGCTTGATTTGTAAGCTAACCATTATCCATGCATTTTCCTTTTAATTTTAATCTTAAAGTAAGATAAAATCATGCCAAAAATGGATAAAAAAAGGTGTGGGCTTAGTCTTGGTCGTGGGAGGCCCATAGCAACATGGAAAAGATGTTTGAACCATAAAAACTTGGCCCCTTTTGGAAAAAATGCAATTTTGAACAATGTTGGTTTCATGCATTTTTCCAAAATTTAGCCAACTTCAACAAGGTGTAGATCCTTCAATTTTTGTCATATGAAGGAGATCTTGCACTTTTTGGAAACCTCAAAGAGTCCTCTAACCAATGTCTTTGGTCTCATGTCAAAATAATTTTTGATGCTCCTTGTGTGTCCTTTTGAAAAAAGTGTCTTTTTGTTGACTTTGAAAATGACTTGTAATGTCTTTGGTCATATTTTTCAAATGGTGAATGCAATGACCATGGGATCAATTGCATTTGAAAGATAATTGAATTTCCTTCAAAATGAGCTTTGGTTTGAATTTTTTGGATGAAGGATGAGAGAGTTATGATCAGTCAAAATTGAGTTGACTTTTCAGGCAAAAACCCTAATTTTGAATCTTAGGGTTTTGTTGATTTTTGATCTTTCCTTGATGAATTATGATCATCCAATGATCAAATGATGAATCCTTTGACAAAATATGGACTTTGACAAAAAATTTCATTTTTGACTGTCTGTTGACTTTTTTGGTCAAACGGGTCGTCTGTTGACTGTTTGAGCTGCTGACGGTGCGTCTGAGTGAATTGAAGTTTGAAAATTTGTATGATGGTACTTTGAGATATATGGATGTGTATGAAATCCATTTGAGCTCTCAAAACTTGTTTCTCCTGTAAAAACAAGAAAACCCTAGTCAGGGACTGTTTGTGTAGGAGACAGTTAAACGTACCTGATTTTTGTGCAGTGTTGAGTCTCTGCTAATCGCGTGATATTCAGAAGACTTCTTGAACAAAAATCTTGGAATTTTGAATTGTGAAAGACTGATTTGATTGATGGTACAAAACACTGAGAATTGTACTGCCAGCAGCTTGGCTGTCAACTGACTGTCCAGGTATTGACGTAGTAGTTAGAGTGAAAAATCAACAGTCAAAGTTAATTTTCTTTTTGTTGTTTTTGTTTTATGTTTTATGTGAAAAATGAAAGTTTATTTACATGACTTGTTAGAAAAACACAGACATAATAAATAACTAATATTTACTGTATGCGGGCAAAATTACCGATAATAACCCTGAAAATCATTTAATGCACAGAAAAACGAATATTTGACTGGCAGAAAACACATAAAATATTATCTGAGTAATTAAGCAATATTATGACAAATAGTACAATATTTAATACTGATAGCACAAATATTACATACTATATTGAACAGTACGACGAATAAAC
Source organism: Vicia villosa (assembly GCF_029867415.1). Classification (NCBI taxonomy): domain Eukaryota; kingdom Viridiplantae; phylum Streptophyta; class Magnoliopsida; order Fabales; family Fabaceae; genus Vicia; species Vicia villosa. Next base: position 61,989,174 of record NC_081185.1, on the reverse strand, counting down.
GGTACATTTAAGAAATAAGAAATACGGCAAATTTTAAGAATGACGATTGATAACCCATGCTATGAACAATAACATGTAGATGATTGGGAGCATAACCATTGCACGTCCACACTCCTCAGGACTATGCAGGCAGAAGAAAGTCATGATCACCGTAGCAATGGTGATGACTGTAAGAGACAGTGTCTCTATCCACTTTGCCATTCTTGTCAGGGAAGAAGAGAAAATGGATTATGAAGTGGAAATTTGAGAGATGAATTAGAATTTGATGTGAGATTTTATGGAAGAAAATGGGAGGTATTTATAGAATGGAAAGAAGGATAGAGACGTTGGGGAATAGTGTGATTCCGTACAAAAGGAAAATTTGAGTGGAAATACGATTTGAAAGAAAGTGGAGATAGTGTTGGGAAAAAGAGAGATTTGATTTTTTGAAAAAGAGATTTGAAAAGATTTTTGAAAATAATGGAATATAGTACAAAAATTAGTGGGAAACAAAAGATAATAATAATCTACTTGTTACCAGTACAGTCTGAGTTTCCTGATTCTGCGCCTGCAAAAAGATTTAACTCTGTACCAATTGTGTCAGTACTATTTATCTGTAAATAAATAAATAGCATGTGTGAAGTAATAAACAGCATTTGGCGTTTGCGTAAGAATAAATTCAACTGCAAGCCAAATTACTGTATAAGAAAAATTCTAAAAACTAAGTATTTCATATGTCAGGATATTTGTTGAAATAAAAATCCATGATTATATGAGACTCTTAATTTTCAGATTGGAGTTTTCTTGAAAAAAGATGCGGGAAAATTTTGGGGTATAACATCTTCGAAGAACATACATGTCATTCGAAATCTCCATCTAACAAATTTCCCCCAATAAATGCCTGTTTAGGAAAGCTAATAGAAATGTGCATTTCTTGTCATTATGAGATTTCGATATCCTCATACTCTTTAGAGTTCCAAGATTCTGAATAAAGTCATAATCATTTATGACCTTTCTTTCAAAGACGTCTTGTCATTTTCAAAAACGTCCTTTAAGGACGTGCGTTCCCACGTTTGGACATTACTCATGATTATTGCTCCTAGATACTAGGAGTAAGGCTAATAATTATTCGAACGTCAGATGAGTAAATCATCCGCTGACGCGTGTCTTATTAACTTTACTAATAAAAAATAATAATAAAATAGAGATTTGAAAATTTTCTGCTAAACCTTTAAATATAAGGGCTTCACCGTTTCTGATACTTTCTTCTTCACTCACCATCGTTCTTTCACATCCCTGAACACAAACACAAAAAACCCTTTTTTGATTCCATCTCTATTTCTGAAACAATGGCGTCTTCCACTATGCAAAACCCATCAACGGAAACTACAGAAGTTCTTCAACCTGTCCAAAAACTCCAACACCCTACACAAGTGGTAAATCAGCAATACATTCCAGAGCCAAATCTGGAAGAATCTCGTGCTATTTACGTTTCCCAAGTAATTATCCCTTTCCTTCTTTCTGAAAAAGACTCATGCTTTCATGGGTCCTCTACCCGGTTGTGATAATCCTCTTCAAAACAAGTTCTTTCCCGTTTACTATAAGACTAGACCCTTAGTTAGTAAGAACAAGATAGATAAAGAGGGTAAACCGCTCCTTGTTGAAAATACCACCATGGAAGGCGCTTCGACTGAAGCCGCTGCGGTCCCAGAGAAAATTAGGTTAGAATACATGACTAATATTCTCAAGGGTTTTAGGGCAATCCCTTTAGCAAAGGATTCTGAGCTTTACTATGCTTGGTAAGCCAAAAAAGCTCCATTCTGGAAAGAATTAGGGATTTATGATTAAATCCAATTATCAAAAATAGGTTTAGAATACAACCAAACCATGTTAGTAGCATCTATGTATTTCGGGGATGCTTCCCATAATACTTTCCATCTCCCCTGTGGGATGATTACCCTAACTCTTTTCGACATAGCCGATATCACAGGGCTTCGACCAACAGGGGAAGTCTTTGACCCCAATTATATGGATATCGACACCATACAGTTCAGTGAGATTAAAGCCACCGACACTGTATTCACCATAAAACATCATGACAAAACAACTGATGAAGTATCATACGAAGAACATACGTCTCTGGCACTTCAGCTTTCGAAGTGTGTCTTTTGTTCCAGATCCCTTCAAGTGGCTAAGAGGTATCTGTGTATGGCCAACCAAATTAACGCTGGAAAAAGGTTGAACTTGAGCCAACTATTCTAGGGTATCTTTATGAAAGCCTTGGCGAATTAGCGGACTTCATCAAAGACTTCAAGACTGGATCTTCTCTTCTTTTCGCTAGACCTTTTTGGTTACTGCAGTTATGGCTTAACGCTACCTTTGAATCTTTCCTTCTGAATAAAGGTGTTGTTGATGAAAAAGACACAACCATTCGGAACTAAATAGTCGAAGGGACAAGAATTGCTCACTTAACTCCCCTAGAAGAAGGAGAAAAACTACATGAAGCCTTTCGAGCATATATCATGATGTTTTCTGAACGCTATCACTTTAGTCCTTCGATGACTCCATTTGTGAGAAGAGAAGTAGGTCCCAAATGGTTCACGCGGAAGTTTCCTGCAATTTCTCCAAATCAACAAGCTGAAACAATGGCTATTTGGGAAGCTTTTCTAACTCCTAAATTATTGTATCATCGACTGCGGATGCCAAAGAGCCATTATTTCCTTCTCTGCTATCAACCCAATCTTGTATCGAGGCAATTTGGGCTGGTTCAGCTCAAACCTAAATGCATGTATGACAAAAGGAGCCATATGTGCCTACATACTATGCACTCATCTGAAGACAACTATGAGTCCAAAATTGCCAGATATATTGGCATTACGACCCTTTCTCCCATCTCTTTCGAACCTGCTTTTTATTCCACTATAGACTTTCATCAGTGGTGGACAGACTACTATGACAACCAGATCTTCGATGCCACTAGTCTTTCGCAAGAACTAACTGAAGCTTTTGCTGACGTGTAGGAGAGCTTCAAAAAAGGTACTTCGATGCATATTAAAGAAATTCAAGCTTTCCAAAAGTTCTTTGAAACTATCTATAGACCTAATGATCTTAGTCGGACAGTTCGTTAAGCTTCAATTACTTTACGTGAAAAGTTTTCTAATAAGTTGGATAAGTTTTCTAATGATCTTAGTTGGATATGCTTAGTTGGCTTTCAAACTATATCCTCGAAAATTCCCTCCACTACCCAGTGCTGACTTTGGTGTGGCTTTAAGCCCTCCTTTTCCAGACTGGTTTGTATGTGGGAATGTCCCCAAAATTCTTTGCGAACAATCCAAAAAACATGTTGAATGAGTGGTTCCGACTAAGCATACCTTGGATAATTTCAAAGCACATCTTCATATAAGTCTCGAGCACGTTAGTATTCTGACTCCAATACGTGACGGTTGGGAACTTGATAATCTTCCGATTAGAATTCTCCCTCTTCATCTTTAAACTAGCTTGTTTTTGTCTTGCTTATAGCTCGGAGTCGAAAGAAAGGTATTAAAGATGCAGCTGCACGTAGGGCCGCTGCAGCTTCGAAAGGAAAAAAAAGCAAGTGGTGATGACTCCACAGATACTGGAAAAAAACCGGTGGTAAATACTCTTACTCTCTAATTTATGTTTTTATTCCGAATGAAGTTTAAGCTTTTGACATAAATATTTCCAGAGTACTAAACCTCCACTAACTCCCAAATAGAAGGCTTCAACTACCAGTGCCACGATTGCTTCTGATGATGAGGATGGATCTCCCCCTCATACTAGACAAGCAGTGAATAAAAGACATAGAGCTACCAGCTTTTCGGCTGGGGGAAAGGGATCTGGGACTTCAAAACCTGCATCTTCAAGTGACAAAGTATTTTTAGACGAATAGCCTCTAAAGATAGTTAGAAACGCTCCTGTTGTCGAAAGTCATAATTCGAGCCTAGATAATATCCCAGCAAAGGTAAGGAATATTGTCTTTTATCAATTTACTGCACCTTTCATCTTAACCTTTAATGCTAAGTTTATATTTTTTTTCTGAATTTGAGGACGATGCAGGCACTGCTACGTCTGACCTCAAAACATCAGATTTTTCTCTTGATATTGATAACCTTCAAGGTATAATCTTATGTTCCTTATGTCTATCATACGCCAAAATTTTCCCTCTTATATTCAATCAAAGGTTCTTCAATTGCCCAAGAGCACTCAGGGTTCTATCAGACAAAGCTCCTCCTGGTCCAGGATCTCCAAAACTAGGGTTTGCATTTTATCAAAGGATTTTGAATCTCTAAGGCCTCAAATGGATCCCAAGGTATCTCATATGTCTCAGAGCATCTCTAGGAAAATTTTCAAGCTTTGGATCACAAGATTGTCCAGTCAATGGTTTAGATGATCAATAATCGACTATGTTGACCTAAAAGTCAACTATAGTCAAAATACAGTCAAACATCAAAACGTTTGGTCAACATCAAGTATTTGAGGTTATAGCAATCATTTGATCAAAGGTTGATCATGATTCATTAATAACAACTCAGAAATGAACAAAGTCAAAAAGTTCAAATTAGGGTTTTTTAACTAAGAAGTCGACTCAACTTTGACTGGCTATAACATTCACATGGAGTATCAAAAATATACCAACCAAAGCCTATTCTGAAGGAAATTGGATTCTATACAACTTTGTATCTCACATGCCAAGGCTAGAAATGTTTCATTCAAGAGATATGGTCCAATACATTACAGGTCCTCCAAAAGGTCACTAAAAGGTCATCTTTTTCAAAAGCCCATAACATGAGCATGGAAGCTTCAATTGAGATGAAACCAAAAGGGTCGTTTAGAGGACTCCTTGAGCTTTCCAAAAAGTCCAAGAACACTTTCATATGGTAAAAATTAAGGATGTTATGAATCACAAAAGTTGGTCAAAATTCAAGAGAGGCATGAAAGTCACTTTGGGCAATATTGGGTATTAGAGTTAATCGGCCAAGATTTTGGACTTTAAAAATGTTTGTGACCTCATAAGGAGCCTATAAACCTATTCTCATATTTTTTTGACTTTTATTTATTTTTATTTAGATTTTTATTCACTTAAAAGCTAAATTTATTAAGTAAAATAACTAAAATCATGAAATAAATTGTATGGGGTCATTTTCCATCATCTAAGGGCCCAAGAGACATCCAAAGAATGTCCAAATTCGTGATGCATGATTATGGAGAGAGATCTTCCAAGATTAAAAGGAAATAACATATATTTTTTATCAAGGATTTTCCTCTCCAAAAAGAAAGGATCCAAGCCCATCAAATAACCCTAACTGGTCCTTATATAAACAAAAGCATGGGCAACCAACTAAGGGACGAGAAATTGGGGAAGAAAATAGGGTTCCAAAGCTACAAAGTTTCAAAAAGAACTAGGGCACAAGGTTTCTCCTTCCACGACCAATATCAAAAAATTACAAGCATTGTATCATCATCTGGAGGCTACTCGGAGTGATCTTCCATCGTAGGTGAAGCTTGGGACTTGTTGAATCGTCCCCTCCAAAGATACACCGTGTGGGTAAAAATTCCTATCTCAAACTCATAATTCACGTGACTTAAATCATTTTTGAGCGTTCATTCATGATCATGAGGTTGTTTAGGGTCGATTGGATGCTTCTTGTTTGAGTTTTGACGCAGGGACGTGAAAACGCCATGGCTAGGGCATTGAGGTCGAGAATCATGGAACTCGTACCTACAGGCCTTATCACATAAAACTAACGTGTTCTTTGATCTTGTAGCATGCTTTTTAGGCGATCTGGGTGTTTTCCCGTTCTCGTGGTGTTCGTTTTGCAGGTTTTCAGAAGAATAGAAGGATCCAAGGGGTTTTTCACAGGTAAAATCGCAGGTGCTTTCGCATGAATTTCCGCAGGAAAAGAGGAGGAAGATGATAAATAGGAACGTGGAAGGTTTGACCGCGTGTTGTTCCATCTCATTGGCCAACCATATTATCTTCTCTCTCTCCATCCACGCGCTGCGCCCTGACTAGATGGTCAACAAAAACCACTTCTCTCCCTTCTTCCAATTGGCTGCGTGTGGGACCCGCTGTTATACCCCAAAATTTGCCCGCATCTTTTTTCAAGAAAACTCCAATCTGAAAATTAAGAGTCTCATATAATCATGGATTTTTATTTCAACAAATATCCTGACATATGAAATACTTAGTTTTTAGAATTTTTCTTACAGTATTTTGGCTTGCATTTGAATTCATTCTTACGCAAACGCCAATTACTGTTTATTACTTCACACATGCTATTTATTTATTTACAGATAAATAGTACTGACACAATTGGTACAGAGTTAAATCTTTTTGCAGGCGCAGAATCAGGAAACTCAGACTGTACTGGTAACAAGTAGATTATTATTATCTTTTGTTTCCCACTAATTTTTGTACTATATTCCATTATTTTCAAAAATCTTTTCAAATCTCTTTTTCAAAAAATCAAATCTCTCTTTTTCCCAACACTATCTCCACTTTCTTTCAAATCGTATTTCCACTCAAATTTTCCTTTTGTACGGAATCACACTATTCCCCAACGTCTCTATCCTTCTTTCCATTCTATAAATACCTCCCATTTTCTTCCATAAAATCTCACATCAAATTATAATTCATCTCTCAAATTTCCACTTCATAATCCATTTTCTCTTCTTCCCTGACAAGAATGGCAAAGTGGATAGAGACACTGTCTCTTACAGTCATCACCATTGCTACGTTGATCATGACTTTCTTCTGCCTGCATAGTCCTGAGGAGTGTGGACCTGCAATGGTTATGCTCCCAATCATCTACATGTTATTGTTCATAGCATGGGTTATCAATCGTCATTCTTAAAATTTGCCGTATTTCTTATTTCTTAAATGTACCGTTTATTCGTCGTACTGTTCAATATAGTATGTAATATTTGTGCTGTCAGTATTAAATATTGTACTATTTGCATTAATATTGCTTAATTACTCAGATAATATTTTATGTGTTTTCTGCCAGTCAAATATTCGTTTTTCTGTGCATTAAATGATTTTCAGGGTTATTATCGGTAATTTTGCCCGCATACAGTAAATATTAGTTATTTATTATGTCTGTGTTTTTCTAACAAGTCATGTAAATAAACTTTCATTTTTCACATAAAACATAAAACAAAAACAACAAAAAGAAAATTAACTTTGACTGTTGATTTTTCACTCTAACTACTACGTCAATACCTGGACAGTCAGTTGACAGCCAAGCTGCTGGCAGTACAATTCTCAGTGTTTCGTACCATCAATCAAATCAATCTTTCACAATTCAAAATTCCAAGATTTTTGTTCTAGAAGTCTTCTGAATATCACGCGATTAGCAGAGACTCAACACTGCACAAAAATCAGGTACGCTTAACTGTCTCCTACATAAACAGTCCCTGACTAGGGTTTTCTTGTTTTTACAGGAGAAACAAGTTTTGAGAGCTCAAATGGATTTCATACACATCATATATCTCAAAGTACCATCATACAAATTTTCAAACTTCAATTCACTCAGACGCACCGTCAGCAGCTCAAACAGTCAACAGACGACCCGTTTGACCAAAAAAGTCAACAGACAGTCAAAAATGAAATTTTTTGTCAAAGTCCATATTTTGTCAAAGGATTCATCATTTGATCATTGGATGATCATAATTCATCAAGGAAAGATCAAAAATCAACAAAACCCTAAGATTCAAAATTAGGGTTTTTGCCTGAAAAGTCAACTCAACTTTGACTGATCATAACTCTCTCATCCTTCATCCAAAAAATTCAAACCAAAGCTCATTTTGAAGGAAATTCAATTATCTTTCAAATGCAATTGATCCCATGGTCATTGCATTCACCATTTGAAAAATATGACCAAAGACATTACAGGTCATTTTCAAAGTCAACAGAAAGACACTTTTTTCAAAAGGACACACAAGGAGCATCAAAAATCATTTTGACATGAGACCAAAGACATTGGTTAGAGGACTCTTTGAGGTTTCCAAAAAGTGCAAGATCTCCTTTATATGACAAAAATTGAAGGATCTACACCTTGTTGAAGTTGGCTAAATTTTGGAAAAATGCATGAAACCAACATTGTTCAAAATTGCATTTTTTCCAAAAGGGGCCAAGTTTTTATGGTTCAAACATCTTTGCCATGTTGCTATGGGCCTCCCACGACCAAGACTAAGCCCACACCTTTTTTTATCCATTTTTGGCATGATTTTATCTTACTTTAAGATTAAAATTAAAAGGAAAATGCATGGATAATGGTTAGCTTACAAATCAAGCATGACTCACCCAAGGAATCTCTACCTTTCTGCAGAGAATTGAAGAGCAAGGCAGGTGCATTGAAGGCAAGATGACTTGGTCAAGAATTCAAGGTTTTTTAATATTAAAAATGCAAGATTTCAACAAAGGCAACTAGCTGCATATTAGCTTAAATTCTAAGCACTCAATGTTTATAAATAAGCTATCATAGTTCAGTAACAAAGGAGGCAAGTTCAGAAGCAAAGCTTAGCTCATAACACACTTGTAACCACTTGAAAAATTCAAAGAAAATTCAAATTCGAATTTGTAATTTCAGTCCATTTCAATACAAACTAAGCATTCAGATACCTTCCTTGAACATCACTGAAACTATCCCAATCGGTTACAAGCCTTGAAGCTCACTGAATCGAGCTATACAGGTCCAAATTTGTTCAAACTAAAATCAATTCATATCTGGTTATTCACACATGCTTAACAAGATGTAGACATCCTATTAAGTTTGGTTTGAGATGTAGATCATTTCTGGAAACTTAATTGAAGTTTGAACACGTATAAACGAAACCACCATTTTAGGGTTCGCAGCTTCAAAATTAGGGCTTTCCAAATTAGGCAAAATTACAAGTTCTAAATAGCACCATTAGATTCGTATGGACAGGACGAGTTGAATGGTACCATCGCGCCAAATTTATTTGCTTGTTTACCCCTATTCGTTATTTTGCAGAATTAGGGTTCACCTACAATAGCGTTTTTTTACAAAAGCGCTGTTAAAGGCCTTGTCTGGAGGTTGAAGACGAAGACGTGTCTTCCTCCCATTGGTCCAGAAGCGCGCGCGTGTTTTTAAATTTATCTCTGATTCTGTGCTTTGCAGGTGTAACGTGTCCCATGAGCCTCAATTTCTGGACCACCTGATTTCATTTAATGAGTCATCCAACGCTCCAGATCACGCGTGCACATCATACTCCCTCATAAATTTCCACACAGGATCAGTATCCTTTTATTTTCTATTTTATTTTCTATTTTATTTTAATTTCTTTATTAAATTAATTAAAAATAGTTTTAAAAATCCAAAAAATACACAAAAAAATATTTTTAGACTTCTAAAATAATATATTATTTTCTGAAATAAAAATATTTTATTTTTCTTCAAACTTTCAATATTTTGCATAATTAATTAGTATATATTTATATATTTGCTTTTTTAATTATTCTAACCGATCAAAAAATCATAAAAAAAATTGTTCTTTATATTAAATATTGTTTATATATTATAAACTAATTTGGTACATATTTTGAATAATTTTCTTTTTAAGTTTTAATTATTTGTATAATTATTTGCATAATTATGTTTCAATTAACTTAATCAATTTCAAACCAATTTCAAAAATTCCAAAAAAATTAGTTTCGTTTTAAAATTAATTGACAAATATTTTGTACATATTTTAAACTTAATTTCTAGGTTTAAATCTATTTTCATCTTTTTTCTTCATTTTAATTTAATTAATTATGCATTAATTATAATTAAAATAAATCATAAAAAATCCAAAAACATGCCCTTTTATTTTCTTGCAATTTAAATTCCTAGATAAATGTATAGGATGTCAAATTCATGTAAATAGGCTAGTTTACATTTCCTGCACAATCGATGTAATAGCGTAGATTTACTTTCCGCACTTTACATTTCCGCATTTTAATTTCCCGCATATATATAAACTGCGTGTATGTCAAAGATAAAATTGAACCGTTAGATCACTAACTTCAAAGATAAATATCTGAATCCAATCACAATCACACTTGCACCTCTTCAGGTAATACCCTTCTCATTCTTTCAAAATCAAAGTCAAATTCTACTGTTTTGAGTACAAAATCGAACCTTGCTTTTATATCCGGTGAAAGGATAGATTTTTAAAGGAAATAGGATAAAGACCTTACAACTCAGGGTAGACCTCCTAGTTTGCTTGCTCAAATCAAAACAAACAAAATTCTCATACGCTGTTGTTTTTTCAAAACTTTCAAAAAAGGCAATACTTTGTATACATCCAAACACGGATTATTACAAAGTTAACGTTCTTTTCAAAAACATCTTTCGAAAGATAAACAAGCATTTTGTATACATCCACACACGGATCATTACAAAATTCAATTTACAAAAGTATTTGGAACCACATATGAGCAATTTCAGAGCAATTGAAAAGTGATTAAAAAAACAATTGAGCTAAGCAAACTTAAGAGCCCATGGATAACCATGGATACAAAGGGTGCTAACACCTTCCCTTTGTATAACCTACCCCCTTACCCAGAATTTCTTAAAGGTCTTTTTTCTGTGTCTTTTATAAACCTTTCCTTAATTGGATAAAATAAAAGGTCGGTGGCGACTCTGTGAATTTTCAAAAATGCGAAAGCATTAAACGATAAAAAAGAGCCAGTTCACGTATCTCTACAGAACAGAGGTATGGCCCGGATTAAAAAACGGAGGTCCACACCCGCCTTTGACTCTGTTTGATTTTTTCAATGGAATCATTAAGTATTTATTTATTCTTGAGGGTTGTATTATCAATTATTAAACGTAGCCTGTTGGTAAAATGTGAGGGTACAAGGCCTGGGGTTCATGAGTTCGAACCCAGGCTATGGCAACTTTTTCTCTCTTTTGTATCAAAAAGATCTGGTGCTTCCTACGCACACGCGCCCATCATGCACCCTTAACCAGCAACCTTTGGATCATATCAAGATGGGATCTAACACACACAAACCTGCAGCCCACCATGGACCATCAAGGGAGCGCCACACAGGATCGTAACCAAGTTTTTCTATTTTCTTAATTATTATTTAATTATTTAGATATAAATTAATTATGTTTGATTTGATTAAATTATTCAATTAGAATTAGGATAGTAAAATTAGGATTAGGCTCCCAACTAGGATTTAGCATCATCTCCTGATTATTTCGATTATTTCGATTTAATTTATTTAATCATTTTTAATTGTTAAAAAATCACAAAAATCCTAGAAAGTTAGGGTTTGCCCAATCCCATTGATCCTTGGTTAATTATATTAATTCTCATTCAATTGATCCTTGGTTAATTTTCTCTTCGATCCAATCATACCCAATCATACCTAACGAAAACATATTAAAAACCAGGGTTGTACGCCATTTAAAACACATCAAATCGAAACTACGGATTTTCATCACTTCGATAAGGTAATTCAAAATACCTTGCAAACCAGAAATTTCAAAACTACGATAAGGTAACTTAAAATGCCTTCAAACACATTCATAATCAATTCTAAGGCGTACAACCCTGCCCCGAACTACGTTGACTCTGATTCTTCCTAGGGAGATACGTAGGCACTTGGATAACCAAGGCGAGTCCCCTTCCCCAAAATCCCAATTCATTCAAGTCTCACTTTTCACCCTTTTCATTTCTTTAGCTATTAACCTTAATAATTTTAGCCATAAAAGCTTTACCTTAAACACGGAACCTTAGGAAAGGGTTAAGGGTGCCTAACACCTTCCCTTGACCCGAATATAATAACTTACCCGGAATTCTCTTAATTGCGTAGGGTTTCCTATTCGCCCTGGTAGAATAGGTGGCGACTCTAAAAGTCTAATGTTTAGGGCAGGTTGCTACAGCTGGCGACTCTGCTGGGGATAACTTAAAATGGTGAATTATTATGCTCCTAAGTTTTGACAGGGTTTAGGTTTTGGTTAATCATTTAGGTTTTTGGCTAATTATTAGGGTTTGGCTAGTTTTCTAGGATTAGGATTTTGGGGTTAGGTTTTTGTTTAAATATTTAATTTTATTTATTTAGTTATTTACATTTTTATTATTTACAGTAATTTTTTTTTACAATAATTTAAATAAATACTTGTTTAATTGCATATTTATTTTTATTGTATTTTTGGATATAAATTGCTATTTTTTTTACATTGCTGGAATATATAAATTGCTGTTAGAACCTAAGCGTGGGAATTATCCTTAAGACCAGGGGGAACTTGCATCGCCTACGAGTCTTATTGATAATTCCACTCAGAGTGAGTTGAATATCCGGAAATGTCTGATACGAGGCTTGACTTTGTTGAGTGCAGGACTTGGTATTTGGCTGATCTCTCTGAGAACCTACCCCTAAAACTCGAAACTCATGGACAAATGAGTTATTCTAAAATCCAAAGAGACAAAAAGTCTCGGAGGCTACGAACGACCTCATGAGACCTTCTAGAACATACCTATGGGAAGGGTAGGCTCCCTAAGCCGTTACGTCGAACCTATGAACTTAGGGCCTATATGCTTATGTGTATATTATATGTTTACAATTTATATGCCGCGAATATTTGCGTTTTAATTTTGCAGGTGTTCATATGTGTTCCCTAGCCTGTAGGGATTCGGTTTCCAAGATCATGTTCTTCCCACGAAGGACATCTCCATTTACGCACGTCGATTGGCCTCTCGATGGCCATGAGATTTAGTGGCTGTCTTGAACGGTCACCGCGTACTTGCTCCTACGCATTCCCTAGCCTGTAGGGATTCTATTTCTAAAACTGTATTCTTCCCACGAAGGACATCTACATTTAAGCACGTCGATTGGCCTCTCGATGGCCATGAGATTTAGTGACTGTCTCGAATGGTCACCCCGTGCTTGCTCCTACACACTCCCTAGCCTGTAGGAATTTTATTTTATGTCCATGTGTTTTTACAATGACTTCGTCCTTCCCCTGAAAGACGTCCTCTTTAACATACGTCGATTGGCCTCTCGATGGCCATGAGATTTGGTGACTATCTCGAACGGTCGCCACATGCTTGCTTCCACGCACCCCCCTAACTTGTAAGGTTTTGGATTTCCATTTGTACATCTTTCATCCCTAGCCTGTAGGAATTTCACTTCGTCTGATATCGTCCTTAGACAGGTTGTGTTCCGCATAGACAACCTTCCCACGAGGGACAACTTCATTGGTACACATCGAACGGCCTCTCGATGGCCATGAGATTTGGTGACTGTTTTGAATGGTCACCGTCTACTACCTTCTTCATAGTCCCTAATCTAAGGGACTTCCATTGGCGTGTCATAGCATCTAGCTTGCAAGGATTTCACCAGGGTCTAACGTCACCTCAAAATCCGCATAGGCTATCCTTAGGATTATTTATGTCGCACATCCGCATTGCATATAAGGAGTCACAATATATATATATATATATATATATATATATATATATATATATATATAAAGAGGAGTTTTTTGCATACACATGCATTTGCATTTTCATGCATTCATACATTGGCATTTGCATTTCTACCTTCGCCTGCATCCACACTTACCGTGCTAGCCGATTTCCCGAGACTCACGCAGAAAATCAATGGATCATAAACTATGGAGAAAGAAAGATAAGTTATTGGGAATGAGCCTGGTATTACAAAAGAAAAAAGTATGCCTTTCGCCATGCCAGTTACACGTCCTTGCCTTTTCGTAACAGGATTGTAAATATAACAAAGGTTATCATCAAGCAAGGATTAGTTCAACAAATAAGTTCCCTCATAGATACACTCAAGAGGTATCTAGTCATAAAGGGGTTCATCTTAGAACATAGAAAAACTTACAAGGACGCTCTACGATAACTTGGGGGGGCAAGGGTCAGTCCAACTGGTTCAATATCCTGAACAAAGGCGCATAACTACGATGGAAGAAAGGCGACATATGTTAACTCCGCACCAAGGGGCAAAAGGGTCGTAGGTTTTCTATATTAATTTACAAACGCTGAATGTTGCGAACGGTGTGATACTTTCCTTAGAAAAGGCAAAAGAGGTTCGGTCAAAGGAAACTCATGAAGTTCCGAAACATCGAAAACCCACCGCCAACAATTTATTCCCGACAGGTTTTACGTGCCCAAGGAGAATTCGAGGTTACCCTTTACTAGGAACTAAGGAGTGAAACAAGGTCAACGGATTTACAAAGGAGATTGCCCCTAGGATCAATAGGTTTTGTCATGCTCAGAATTTCAACCCCTACAATCACTAAGTATTACTCAAGATAAAAGTTGTACCTTCGGATTAGTAATTCTAATGGGATGACCATGCAGGTTTTGGAGTCAATTCATGAAGGATAGAAAAACACTTAGAAAGGGGGGGTTTGAATAAGTGTAGCTTTAAAAACTTGACAGATAAAAATAAATTGCACAGTTATTTTTATCCTGGTTCGTTGTTAACTAAACTACTCCAGTCCACCCCCGCAGAGATGATTTACCTCAACTGAGGATTTAATCCACTAATCGCACGGATTACAATGGTTCTCCACTTAGTCAGCAACTAAGTCTTCCAGAGTCTTCTGATCACACACTGATCACTCCAGGAACAACTGCTTAGATACCCTCTAAGACTTTTCTAGAGTCTACTGATCCACACGATCACTCTAGTTACAACCTGCTTAGATCACTTCTAAGACTTCCTAGAGTATTCTGATCCACACGATCACTCTAGTTCCTTACAACTTAATGTAATCAATTCTAAGAGTATTACAAATGCTTCTTAAAAGCGATAATCACAACTGTGATATTTCTCTTAATCGTTTAAGCTTAATCTCACTAATATATTACAACAGCAATGTAGTGAGCTTTGATGAAGATGAAGATTCTGAGTTTTGAATTTGAACAGAGTTTAAGCAAGTTGATTTGAGTTGTTTTGGTGCAGAATCGTTAACCTTGCTTCTCATCAGAACTTCATATTTATAGGCGTTTGGAGAAGATGACCGTTGAGTGCATTTAATGCTTTGCGTGTTCCGTACAGCATCGCATTTAATGTTATACGCTTTTGTCAACTACCTCGAGCCTTGTTCACGCTGTGTCTACTGACGTAGCCTAGAATAGCTTTTAACGTTCCTTTTGTCAGTCAGCGTAGCTTGCCACTTGTACTTTCTTCTGATTTGATGTTTGTGAATACAACGTTTGAATATCATCAGAGTCAAACAGCTTGGTGCATAGCATCTTCTGATCTTCTGATCTTGAAGTGCTTCTGAGCGTGATACCATCAGAACTTCAGTGCTTCTGTTCTCTTGTTCTTCTGATGCTTCCATAGACCCATGTTCTGATTCTGCTTCGACCATCTTCTGATGTCTTGCCAGACCATGTTCTGATGTTGCATGCTGAACCCTTTGAGACAAAGCTTCTGAGCGCTGAATTATGCGTACTCTTTATATATTTCCTGAAAAGGAAATTGCATTGGATTAGAGTACCATATTATCTTAAGCAAAATTCATATTATTGTTATCATCAAAACTAAGATAATTGATCAGAACAAATCTTGTTCTAACAATCTCCCCCTTTTTGATGATGACAAAAACATATATAAATGATATGAATTTGCGATCAGAAAGAATAGACGGCAAAAGACAAATTACACAGCTATAGCATAAGCATATGAATATGTCTCCCCCTGAGATTAACAATCTCCCCCTGAGATAAATAATCTCCCCCTGAAATAAATACTCGAAGAACTTTAATAAAAGACTTCCCTGATTATTTCGGTAGAGACGATCATATAAGCTTCTTGTCTTCAGAGAATTCATAGCTTCTGACTTCTGCTTCCATTGGACAGCTTCAGAACTAGAATTTCTTTAGATCCCTAGAACACTCACAGCTTCTGATTCCTGCTTCCATCTAGGACAGCTTCAGAACTTGAATTTCTTTGATCTTCTGAACATTCACAGCTTCTGACTTCTGCTTCCATCTAGGACAGCTTCAGAACTTGAATTTCTTTGATCTTCAGAACATTCACAGCTTCTGATTTCTGCTTCCATTTAGGACAGCTTCAGAACTTGAGTTTTCTGGATCTTTAGAACCTTCGCAGCTTCTGATTTCTGCTTCCCTCGGATAGCTTCAGAGCTTTGAATTTCTACCAACATCATTTCATGCTAGATTTGTATCAGAACATTGTTGAATGTACCAGAGCATCATCAGAGCATCTCTACATCCTGAAATGTTACAGAACAAAAAATAAACGACAAAAGTCAGCATGAACGAGTTAGAACATAAAATGTATATTTGAGCACATTATATGTATCAGAGCCATATAGGCTAAAATAATGTATCAGAGCAAATAGAATTTTGTCAGATCAAATAGACAAATATGGATCAAATCTATTATCAGTGCTTCTGATTCATTCTTCTTTCTTGCTTCTGATTTCTGAAGCTTGACAGCACTAAGCTTGCTTCAGTTTCCATGGTTTTGCTTCTTTGTTTGCTTTGAAGATTCTCTTCACTTCTTTATACCTGCAAAACACTTAAACCATATAGAACTTGCAGTTCTTGTTAGTAAATGTGTGGGAGCTTTACCCAGCAACTGATAGATTAATCAAATCATTTATCATTTATCTTCTCCCCCTTTTTGTCATAACATCAAAAAGAATATTTCAAAAGATTCAGATGATATAAAACGAAAAATAAAATCACTGGAATGTAAAAGCAAAGAAACATTTCATTGATAATCAAACGAAGGATTACAGGAGAGGAATGCAGGAAAACAGATGCAACAAGGAAAGAAAACTACAAAGACCAAAAGACTAAGATCCTAGCCTGCGCAAAATCCGTGCCAGAACATCATGAATCCCGTCAGTGCTTGTAGCTTGCCTTGTCATGAAGGAGCGAAACTCAGCATTGGCTGCTTCTTGCGCGTCCAAGCGAGAAGCCAGCAAAGCTTGATTCTGATGAAGAGTTTCCAAGGTCTCCATCAGAGCTGAGGTTTCACCAGAAGAAGAGGCACCAGTATTTCTGCCAAGAGGGACAGCAATCTCAGCAGGGTGATCTTCTGGGAGATCTACAGCTTGTGCATCTACCATTTCCTCATCTGAGTCTGACTCAGAAGTAGCCTTAGCATATTCTGGTTCAGGCAGCTCAGAAGTTCCAGCTTCCAACGCTTGAAGAATAGCTGCTAGGTTTGTTGGAGGAGTAGGACCAGCAACTTCAGCACGATAAACCACTACTGGAAAGACCATGTGAGGTGCTTTTTCAGAAGGGTTCATTCTGAACCAGTTGAACAGCCACTGAAAATCTCCAGTCAGCACAGGAAACCATGGTCTCCACACCACGATGTCTCTGCAGAGATTTTCTTCTTCCAACTCATCTGCTGGTATCTTCCTTTCAAGAACACTTCTGTTCCTGATGAGATGGTGATGGCTGCTCTCACCAACTTCCAACCGGAGACCACGAACACTAGGAGCTTCAGACATAATCCTTCTCTGAGTGTCTGTAGCCTTATCCAAAAAATCCTGACTAAAGGTATTCCAAAGGTTGTTTGTTGCATACTCATCCAGATGATTAAGGTGAGCAGCACTTAGAATCTCCAACCAGCCATTTACATCAGAATGTAAAAGCTCCAGATATGATTGAGTGGTAGGGGTTGGAGGGTTGACGGTGAACCTGGAGTCGGGAAGAACAACACTATAGGGATTAGGTGTTCTGGTGGGAAAAGGGTGTGAGAGAGATGAAGAAATATCTGATGGAAGGGTTGAAGGAGAGGAGATATCAGATGGTGAAGAAGGTGGTTCCGAGAGGATGAATGAGGAGGAAGAGGTGGTGGAGGTCTTTGAAGAGGGAGGTGATTGAGGGGTACCGTCAAGGGGTTGATACACTTTGAGAGGGTCATAGGTGATCCTTACTCTTTTTGGTTTGGTCTCTGGTTCAGCAGTTGCCTTTCTCTTTTGTTTCCGATCATTTTCTTGATTCCCAGAGCTTGACGATGGATTCATGATGGATTTGCAGATATTGGAGACTGCTAGGGTTTATGATATGAATGCAAAGAGAGAGAACGAAAAAGAAACTGTATGCAAAGTGAGAGAAATATAAGAGGGAAAAGAAACGTTTGAAGAATATAAAAAGAAAACTGAAAGGGAGTTAATGATGAAAAGCATTTAATGTTACGTGACATGAGGAGAGATAATAAAGACAAAAGACGTGATTTGCACAGTTACCTAAGTAGACGTCCCCTCAACTGCACGCACGCTTGTCCAGGAATAGTGAACACGTGTTTACCATCTGGATAGCCAGTTACAGCTGTTTTGCTTTTAAAGAGATTCTGAATCAACTTAGACAATGAAACGTTAGTAGTAACTGAATCACAATTTCTAATTGATCTTAATCAGAACTTCTTAAGAAAAAAGGTTTCATTTCAGAAGATACCCATATATAAGAACTTCTCATCTTCTAATTCTGGGCTTGTTTCTGAAGACTCATTTTATACCAATTGTATTGAATCTATCTGGTCTAGGAACAAGATCCCAAACATCATTCCTTGTAAACTGATTCAATTCTTCTTGCATAGCAATTATCCAGTCTGGATCTTCTAGAGCATGATCAACAGAAGTTGGCTCGATCAAAGATACAAGACCTAATTGACAGTCTGCATTGTTCTTAAGGAATGCTCTTGTTCTGATTGGATCATCCTTCTTTCCAAGAATGACATCTTCTGAATGACCAGAGATGAGTCTGGATGATCTTCTGACAGATGGTTCTTCAGAAATGCTTAGATTCTCCAGAGAAGCTGATACTTGATCTTCCGATTCTTTGCTTCTGAGAAGCTCTGCTTCTGATGCTTTGCTTCTTGGCTCAACAACTTCTGATATATCAATATCACAATCTGCAAAATTATCAAACTGCTTTGGTTTTTCAGAACCAAGCTTATCATCAAACCTGATATTGATTGATTCTTCTACAGTCAAAGTTTCAGTATTGTATACTCTGTAGCCTTTTGAGCGTTCAGAATATCCAAGAAGGAAACATTTTTGTGCTTTGGAATCAAACTTACCAAGATGATCTTTAGTGTTCAGAATAAAGCATACACATCCAAAAGGATGGAAATATGAAATGTTGGGCTTTCTATTCTTCCACAATTCATAAGGAGTCTTATTTAGAATAGGTCTGATAGAGATTCTATTCTGAATATAACATGCAGTGTTTATTGCTTCTGCCCAGAAATGCTTAGCCATATTGGTTTCATTGATCATGGTTCTGGCCATTTCTTGCAGAGTCCTATTCTTTCGTTCTACAACCCCATTTTGCTGTGGAGTTCTAGGACAAGAGAAATCATGGGCAATACCATTTTCTTTGAAGAATTCTTCAAAGGATCTGTTCTCAAATTCACCACCATGATCACTTCTGACCTTTATGATTTTACACTCTTTTTCAGATTGAATCTGAATGCAAAAATCAAAGAACACTGAATGAGTCTCATCCTTGTGTTTCAAGAATTTTACCCATGTCCAGCGGCTATAATCATCTACGATGACTAATCCATATTTCTTCCCTCTGGCAGATGCTGTTTTGACTGGGCCAAACAGATCAATGTGCAAGAGTTCTAATGGCCTAGAGGTAGAAACAACATTCTTGGACTTGAATGCAGGTTTGGAGAACTTGCCCTTCTGACATGCTTCACAAAGAGCATCTGATTTGAATTTCAGATTAGGGAGTCCTCTGACCAGATTCAGTTTGTTAATCTGAGAAATCTTTCTCAAACTAGCATGACCTAATCTTCTGTGCCAGACCCACTGCTCTTCAGAAACAGACATAAGACAAGTCACCTTCTGACTCATAAGATCTTGCAGATCTGTCTCATAAATGTTGTTCTTCCTCTTGCCTGTAAATAGGATTGAGCCATCCTTCTGATTTACAGCCTTGCAAGACTCTTGATTAAAGATTATATCATAACCATTGTCACTCAATTGACTGATAGATAAGAGGTTATGTGTTAATCCTTCTACAAGAAGTACATTAGAAATGGAAGGAGAGTTACCAGACTTTATAGTTCCAGAGCCAATTATCTTGCCCTTCTGATCTCCTCCAAACTTGACTTCTCCTCCAGATTTAAGCACCAGGATTTGGAACATAGACCTTCTTCCTGTCATGTGTCGTGAGCATCCAGAGTCCAGGTACCATGACATGTTGTGCTTTGTCCTTTTTGCAGTCAAGGATATCTGCAATAGGAATAATCTTATCCTTAGGTACCCACATCTTTTTGGGTCCTTTCTTGTTAGATTTTCTCAAGTTCTGATTGAACTTGGGTTTAACATTGTAAGCAATAGGAGGAACAGCATGATAATTTTTAATGTGAGTTACATGATATTTCCTAGGTTGTGTCACATGCTTTTTGGTGTGTGTTATGTGAAAACTTTGAGCATGTGAAGTGTGCCTAATATCATGGGAGTGGCCATACTTGAACTGATCATACAATGGCTTGTATGTGAGTTTCATTTCATCAACAGGTTCAAGTTTGTATGGGGTTTCACCCTCAAAACCAATGCCAACTCTTTTGTTTCCAGACACAGCATATATCATAGAAGCTAGCTGACTTCTGCCAATACTTCTAGATAAGAACTTCCTGAAACTTAAATCATATTCTTTCAGAATATGGTTTAGACTAGGAGTGGATTGTTCTGAATCAGAAGGAGATCCAACATTATTGGATAATTTTAAAAGTTTTTCTTTTAATTCAGAATTCTCCAACTCAAGCTTCTTTGTTTCAAATTCAAATAGCTTTTTCAGCTTTTTGTATTTGAGACTAATCTGAGACTTGAGTTCCAGAAGTTCAGTTAGACCGGAAACTAACTCATCTCTAGTAAGTTCAGAAAATACCTCTTCAGAATCTGATTCTGATGTAGATTCTGATCCGTCATCTTCTGTCGCCATCAGCGCACAGTTAGCCTGCTCATCTTCAGAGTCTGAATCATCTTCTGACTCATCCCAGGTTGCCATAAGACTTTTCTTCTTATGAAACTTCTTCTTGGGATTTTCCTTCTGAAGATTTGGACATTCATTCTTGAAGTGTCCAGGCTCATTGCATTCATAGCACATGACCTTCTTCTTGCCAAATCTTCTTTCATCAGAAGATTCTCCACGTTCAAATTTCCTTGAACTTCTGAAGCCTCTGAACTTCCTTTGCTTGGTCTTCCAGAGTTGATTTAGCCTTCTGGAGATCAAGGACAGTTCATCTTCTTCTTCAGATTCTGATTCTTCAGGATCTTCTTCTCTAGCCTGAAAAGCGTTAGTGCATTTCTTGATATTTGATTTTAATGCAATAGACTTACCTTTCTTTTGAGGCTCATTTGCGTCCAGCTCTATTTCATGACTTCTCAAGGCACTGATAAGCTCTTCCAGAGAAACTCCATTCAGATTCTTTGCAATCTTGAATGCAGTCACCATAGGACCCCATCTTCTGGGTAAGCTTCTGATGATCTTCTTTACGTGATCAGCCTTGGTGTATCCCTTGTCAAGAACTCTCAATCCAGCAGTAAGAGTTTGAAATCTTGAAAACATCTTTTCAATGTCTTCATCATCCTCCATCTTGAAGGCTTCATACTTCTGGATTAAAGCTAGAGCTTTAGTCTCCTTGACTTGAGCATTTCCTTCATGAGTCATTTTCAAGGACTCATATATGTCATAGGCCGTTTCCCTGTTAGATATCTTCTCATACTCAGCATGAGAGATAGCATTCAGCAAAACAGTTCTGCATTTATGATGATTCCTGAAAAGCTTCTTCTGATCATCATTCATTTCTTGCCTTGTCAGCTTTACGCCTCTGGCATTTACTGGATGTTTGTAACCATCCATCAGAAGATCCCATAGATCACCATCTAGACCAAGAAAGTAACTTTCCAGTTTATCTTTCCAGTATTCAAAGTTTTCACCATCAAATACCGGCGGTCTAGTATAACCATTGTTACCGTTGTATTGCTCAGCAGAGCCAGATGTAGATGCAGGTGGGTCTGTTGGAACTTCACCAGCCATCTTTTACTGAAGCGTTTTTCTCTTCCTGAATCTTTTCTAAACACGGTTAAGTGCTTGCACCTTAGAACCGGCGCTCTGATGCCAATTGAAGGATAGAAAAACACTTAGAAAGGGGGGGTTTGAATAAGTGTAGCTTTAAAAACTTGACAGATAAAAATAAATTGCACAATTATTTTTATCCTGGTTCGTTGTTAACTAAACTACTCCAGTCCACCCCCGCAGAGATGATTTACCTCAACTGAGGATTTAATCCACTAATCGCACGGATTACAATGGTTCTCCACTTAGTCAGCAACTAAGTCTTCCAAAGTCTTCTGATCACACACTGATCACTCCAGGAACAACTGCTTAGATACCCTCTAAGACTTTTCTAGAGTCTACTGATCCACACGATCACTCTAGTTACAACCTGCTTAGATCACTTCTAAGACTTCCTAGAGTATTCTGATCCACACGATCACTCTAGTTCCTTACAACTTAATGTAATCAATTCTAAGAGTATTACAAATGCTTCTTAAAAGCGATAATCACAACTGTGATATTTCTCTTAATCGTTTAAGCTTAATCTCACTAATATATTACAACAGTAATGTAGTGAGCTTTGATGAAGATGAAGATTCTGAGTTTTGAATTTGAACAGAGTTTAAGCAAGTTGATTTGAGTTGTTTTGGTGCAGAATCGTTAACCTTGCTTCTCATCAGAACTTCATATTTATAGGCGTTTGGAGAAGATGACCGTTGAGTGCATTTAATGCTTTGCGTGTTCCGTACAGCATCGCATTTAATGTTATACGCTTTTGTCAACTACCTCGAGCCTTGTTCACGCTGTGTCTACTGACGTAGCCTAGAATAGCTTTTAACGTTCCTTTTGTCAGTCAGCGTAGCTTGCCACTTGTACTTTCTTCTGATCTGATGTTTGTGAATACAACGTTTGAATATCATCAGAGTCAAACAGCTTGGTGCATAGCATCTTCTGATCTTCTGACCTTGAAGTGCTTCTGAGCGTGATACCATCAGAACTTCAGTGCTTCTGTTCTCTTGTTCTTCTGATGCTTCCATAGACCCATGTTCTGATTCTGCTTCGACCATCTTCTGATGTCTTGCCAGACCATGTTCTGATGTTGCATGCTGAACCCTTTGAGACAAAGCTTCTGAGCGCTGAATTATGCGTACTCTTTATATATTTCCTGAAAAGGAAATTGCATTGGATTAGAGTACCATATTATCTTAAGCAAAATTCATATTATTGTTATCATCAAAACTAAGATAATTGATCAGAACAAATCTTGTTCTAACAATTCATTCGCTTCATTCGCTCACTACTACGACTTTCCACTCACACACTTCTATTCTATTTTCAATTTCAAATTTCGGATTGTTAACAAACATAAGGGAGAATGATGAATACAAATAACTAAATCTCACTAAACGTATGCTTTCAAGGTAAGACCGAGCCGACAATGTACAGGCATTGTTTCAATTCCTAAACAGTGGAGATATAAGGATGTTAATCCCTCGTCACCCCCTCGAGCTAGGAGTTGGAATTTATTTCTACTTTTCAAATAAACCTTGATTTCAACCAGGGGCAGGGTAGATTTCAATTAATTCAATGGTGTATTTTGGTTGTCAAGAGAATTAGTCAACCCAAGCAAGGGTTCAAGCAAAGGGTCAAGCAAAGGTTGAGGCAAAGGTTCAAGCATATCTTCTTCCTCGCGTTCATCCAAGATTGAGGAAGCAATGAAGATAACATTCACAATATCTTCTTCCTCAATAAATCATTCAAGATCGAGGACGTATCAAAGTCGAAGCTTACAAATCAAAATCAATATGGCAGTCACAATATTCAAAATCCAAGGATCAATATTTTAAAAGGATTATTCAAAACAAAAAAGGAGAAAAGCGCCCGCTAAGTCAAAATGGAAAACAAAATGACTTAGGCAAAAATTAGGGCATCCCGATGGATCAAACTCAAAGGAATTGGTTCATGCAAAAATAAGGGATAAAAATAAAGGTGAAATACAGAGGATAAACTTGTGACTGCTAAATCATCAATGCTTGGATCTCTACAACATTTCTTCATCAGTGCTTGGATCTCTACTAAGGCTTCTGCTCAACATCAAAACTGAAACGACTCTCTTGCAAACAAAACACATTCATTGGATTAGGCGAATTTTAGGATTGGGAGAACATCAAGGAGAAAGGGGTGGGCTAAATAAATTTTGAGCCTTATATCCGTTGTTTCTTAAAACCATGAACCAGACCAAGTTACAACATTTAAAAGTCCTAATTGAGGCGAGGTTAACTACAAAGCATACTAAGCAGGATTTTGTTATACTGACTCCTAGGTTTGTTAAAACTATCTCGAATCACTACGCTTCTTCAAACATTCATCTCTAATCATCCAGTCCTAATTCATAACGAACTTCGATTTCAAAACTTGCATACGCATTGCATTGGAGTTATTTCTCAAAGGGTACAACGTCATCTACGAATATACACTTACCATCAAGGAGATCTCGAAATGGGTTAATCAAGGGCGATCACTTCTAATAAAGACTCTTGAATGGGGAAACCACATCCAGAGGGTTCTCCTAAACAGGGGAAAAATTTCAAGGATTACAGGGGCATGCAATCAAAGATCCTATTAACTAGGGGCATTCATCCTAAGGTTCAATCCAGTTGGGTCACATCTCGAAGCAATAACAATCAGGGGCATGTCAAACATGGGAAAATTTCAAATGGATAGAACACCATGGATAACCCTCCATATCCTGGAGATCAAGGGCACACCCCTCGACCTAAACATTTAATCATATGTATCACATTTGTATGACAAGGTCATTTCTTGGAGTACTTCCTTCATGGCTTGGAGATCAGAGGCATCTTTTTCCACAGAAATATTGGGGCAGTGGATATAAAATCTATAGGGCAAACAATCCGAAAGGCTAAAGGCGTGGAGAACCTCAAAAGGGTTAAAGGCGTGGAGAACCTCGAAAGGCTAAAGGCGTGGAGAATCTCGAAAGGTTAAAGGTGTGGAGAATTCCAAAAGGTTGAAGGTGTGGAGAATTACAAGAGGCTAAAGGTGCGAATTGCAAAAAGTTAAAGACATGGAGAACTTCGAAAATTCAAAGGCGTGGAGTAATTCAAAGGCCCAAACCGGGGCAAGACGCACAACAAAAGGAAAAGACGTTCTCACACTTTACAACATCCAACCAATCTTTCTCCTAACTACGATCTTCAAAGTTCAAAAGCAGGTAATGGGAAATCGCACTAGCATCCAACAACCTTACAAAATTAACAAGCTATATACGCTTTGGTTATCAACGACCTATCATCTAGGACATTCGCATACTACATATCATAATCATTTTGCAAAGGATATTTTGCAATCACAAAGACATTATCAACGATCATTCAAATACAATCCGAACTAGGATTTATTCTAACAGACATCCCATCCAAGTCATCACTCTGGTGCTAAACCATACTGTCTGCCTGCTTCCCGGTAACCTTACCGTTGTCAGTAATCTCACTGGCTGTTCATTCCCTAAACCGTACAATTTGGAGTTTTCCGGTAACCTTACCGATGATAGTAACCTTACTGTTGGTTTATTTCCAATCGCCTGATTGACGATCCCGGTAACCTTACCGATGACAGTAACCTTATTGTTGGTTTATTTCCAATCGCCTGATTGACGTATCCCGGTAACCTTACCGATGATAGTGACCTTGATGTTTATTCCACTCATAAGCAAACTACGCATAGGCATAAGCATAAGCATTATCCACATTACCAAGCCGGCATAAGCACAGCCGTGGTATAGGTGCAAATATGGTTTAAACAAAGTTCAATGGGTTTAAGGAGATAAAATCTGGGGATTGCATCAGCATACATACACACGCATTAGCATTATCCACATATATAAACATTACCAAGCCGGCATAAGCATAGCCTTAATATAGGGGAAAACATGGGTTAAACAGGTTCAATGGGCTTAAGGAGATAAAATCTTGGGATTTGCATCAGCATTAGCATATATACATATGCATAAGCATTCGAGTCAACATCATAAGGCATCTACATGGCACAAACGCCATAATCATAGGCATATACACGCTACGCATTACACACTACGCTTTACACATTATGCTTCGCACGCTAACTCGGTACAGACAGCATATACGATGCCAGGTCTCTAACTCTCATATTTCTAAATTCTGCAGATATGTCAAAGAAATTTATGTAGGTAAGTTTGCAAGAACTATAGCAAATAATTCCTATTGGTGCAGGTAAGCTTGTCAGAACTATGTATCTGTTTTGCAGAATCAGAGCTACCGTAGCTCGACTAACTAGTTTCTGTTTGTTTTGTGTTTTTTAGGTGAACGAGTTACATTCTCACTCCGCTGCTCGAGCTTTGGAGACTTGTACTTGGGAATGGAGCGGAAATAACAAGCTCTTAAGAAAAGAAAATCAAAGAGTTTGGTTTGTGTTTTAAAAGATGCATGAGGAAAATCTAAGCTAAGGGGGAAAGCTTGCTACCTAATGTTATCATACAAAGGGTACAAGTCTAAGCTAAGCTAACAACCTACGGGGGAAAAGGGAGGCAAACAATAATATCACACAAACGAGCTCCGCTCGTAAAGCAAAGAAAACCAACGACGTTGGCCGAGTGGTAGAAAAGCGGTTCCGCCATAGCCAAGGGGAGCGAATCACCCGAGTCAACCAAGCATTAGACCTTGCAAAAATGATCAGGCCATAGACAAGAGGAGCGGATCCCTCTCAGCAACCAAGCCGTCTCAAATCGGAAAGGAAAACGGTGCGTGCGTACACCGAGCATCAACGTCGAGCGACGCGAGCTATCGGAAATGCGGGGCTCCGATTACATGAACCCTTTTTCTGACATACTCGATAACAAGATCTTGTGCAGGTTCAGAAGCGAGCCACGCGTAGCATGCGCATACTGAACAGACTCGATGAGACTAGGCGGGGGTTGATTGCTTACCCTTTCCGCATGCCTTCCATGAGGACTTAACGGAGTGCCATATAGGACTTATTACACCGTGTCTCCCTATCGCAAAGCACAAATGTAAACATACCAACAAAAACAGAGTCTCTTTCAAGGGCTTGGTCATATGCATGTTGTAACTCGGTGAACTGACTTTTATTTTTTTGTAAGCAACCAATGTTGCGGTGAGCATGAGTCGCCACCGACTTTTATTTTTTCCAATGTTAGGAAAGGTAAAAAGTACAGAAAAAGACCTTTTTTGAAAGAAAACGGGCTCGGGGGGTAAGTTATGAAAAGGGAAGGTGTAAGCACCCTTTTCATCCGTAGTTATCTACGGGCTCTTAACTTGCTTAGCTCATGTTTTGTTTGTTTTGAGTTGAAAAGAGGCATAAGGACTTTAGCGTAAATGCGTAGCCTTAGTTTTTTGAAAGAGTGTTGAAAAGATATTTTTGTTGAGCTAGGCAAATTAAGAGAACTACCCTAATTAATTGGTCCTTTTCTATACTTTTTACGGTTCCTAGGACTATCCATACTATATAGGAATAGGTAGTCCTTGTTTATATTGGACGTGCGGGTCATCGAAGGGTCATCGACGGTCGTTGAAAGCAACATGATAGAGATACCTTAGCAATTTAGCGGGACTATCATCATTTTCCGAAGGGACTCCGAGGGACAAGATCTTTTACCGTAGGCAACTCCGAGGGACATCGAGGGACTAAGATCTTTCTATGATGATATTTTCGAGGGTCATCGTTTGCTAAAGTATCTCTACATTCGAGGGACATGACCGTTATTATTCGTAAGGCAACCAAGAGGGGCGTACCCTAGAGGTGAGTGTGTGAACAGTAAAATGAGTGTGTTAGATTCAGATATTTTTATCTTGAGTTAAGGTTAGCTAACGTCCAATTAATTAATCTTGCCATACACACCCTAATTAGCATACATCTAAGCAGTATATATAATAAAAGTACGGAAATTAAAAGTGCAGGAAAGTAAAGAGGTTTTCTTTAGATATTTACATTTGAACCTATATACATTCTAATATCTAAATAATAAAACAAACAGCAAAATAAAGCAAACATGCGCCATACATGGAGAAATTGAGATGAGAAGAAGATCGAGGAGGTTTAAAAAGTAGAAACCTAACTAACTTTGATTAATCCACTAAAAAAAAGTCTAAACTAAAATTATTTAGTTAAAACCTAAATCTAAATTAACTAATTAATTATTAGTTGAAAAACCTAATTAACTAATTATCGGCTAGAAAACCTAAATAAGTAAATTATTTAAAATAGGCTAGAAAACCTAATTAATGAAATTGGCTAAAACCCTAATTCTAGATTAAAATATTTTTTTGTGGTTTTTATTTGGTTGATTTAAAATTAGATAACTTAAAAAAAAGTAAATAGAAAAAGAAACAAAATAAAATAAAATAAAAACAAAAGAATGGAGGGGTGTGTCGCTGAGTGAATGTGTAGCCTCTGGCAATTCGGACAGGGCTTTTCAATTAAGCCCAAGTCTAAGATCTGGTTCACAAACAAAACCCTAATGAAGGGTGGTCCGCCTCTTGCTTCAATCCACAACTTTCTTCAGTTCCCATCTCCTTTTCTCTACTTTTTCAGAACTCACTTTTGATTTCAAATATCAGCAATACACAACCAATATCCTCAAATATGAACACAACTCAAACAATGTCAACAATCATTCTAAGGAATGACTAAACAGCAACCAATTCTATTAGAAACACATCAACAGAGATAACTCAGAGACAGAGAGCATAGGATTACCGGGTCGGAAGTTTGAAGGAGACATCGTTATTGGGCCGTGGTGGATCGAACGGCTCTAAATCGGCGCGGTGGTTGTCGGCTAAGGGCGGCCGTTCACATGGTGGTAGCTGCGTTTTGCCGGGGCTTCGTCAGCGATGATGTTTGGACCGTTTCTCTTCCTCCCTGGAAAAAAAAACAAAAACGTTTGCACCAATTGTATCAATCATGTTCTGAGATAAAAATTGAAAGTTTATATGGTGCTGTTCTGGGTTGCGATTTGTATTCTCAATCTTCTCCGTTCGTGTTGATCCATATTCTTTGTCAACCTGTTTAGAATTATGTTAAATATACAGTGGAAATTTGGCATCTGTGAAGTTTGTGTTATTAATTTGCGGAATTTATTCATGATGTTTGTTTTAAATTTAATGGAGGTTTTGAAAAGTTTTTTTTTGTTTTGCTGGTTTATTTACATGGTGTAACTTGTAAGTGGTAATAAAGTGAAATTTACAAAGTGGATGTTGTGCCTTAAAAAAGTGGGACGGTTTTATCAAATAAAATTTCAAAATAAAATTAAGTTTTGATTTAGAAAATATGCCATAGTAAATGTCATGGAAAAGCATTGAAAAAAAAAGTTACTGTGCGTGAGTGAAAGTGATACGTATGAAAGTGTTTTTATATGCACAAGAACAATGTTAACAGCTAAAATGGTTATCGTGGAAGCCGCTGTTAGTGTACCTGAATAGTTTTTAGGATGGGCAAGGTCTAGAACAAATAGGGTTAATTGTTAGTCCACCGTATCAAAATAATTTCCAAATGTACTACAAAAATTATGTAGAAACTATTAATTAATTTGAGAAAAATAGACCATCAGAGAATTATCATCCTATGGTTAAAAAAATAGGCAAATAAACTAAAATTAAAATAAATTGAAAATAAAAGGGGGCCTCATATGAAAATCATCGGCCAAAATTAGGTTTATAAAAAGCGTAGAGATTTAGAAAAAGATTTGAAAAAATGTATGGGATGTTATAGAATGGTGAGAATTGTGAGAAAATTGTTTGTTAGGGTTAGAAAATTGTTGATGAAGAAAAGGGTGGGGAGTGCCCTTTATATAGACTGGAAATTAGGTCAAAACAATCCTAAAAAGGAAAAAATCCGACCCAGAGGCCCATGGACCTTTCTTGATGACCAAGATTAAGAATATGGACGTACTTGTGTCCAGGTGTGTTCTGGTGCAAAAAAAAAGAAAAAAAATAGTTTAAAAACATAGAAATGCACCAAGCGGGAATTGAACACGTGACCTTTTATTTCCAGGCCTTACTTCCTAACCAAATGAGCTATGTTATTTACTTGAAATAAAAAGCCAATTGAATGTGTATGAAGCATCGGCCAACATTTTTTACTTTTTTTAAAAAATATAAGCAATATAAAAGTAAACTACTATATTTTAAAATAGACTTTAAATTGAATATTTATAAAATTCAGGATGTCAATGTAAATGAACCCAAGATTTTATAAAAATCCAATTTTGAAAATAATTTCGAAAATTTTTGTCACTAAAAAGTGTGGGCAAATTTTGGGGTATGACAGCTGCCCCTGTTCAATCTTCTTAAACCTGAGGATGTAGATTGGCCTGTGTGCCTATCGAGATCTGAAGGTGGAAGAGGATTGAACACTAGAATACCCAGAAATTTGCGCTTGCTGGTGCAGGGAATAATGTTGGAGATGGGCTTAAAGGCGCCATCCAATTGTTTGACTGAGATGGGCTTAAAGATGCCATCCAAATGTTTTAACAAGATGCTTGTCTAAAGCAGATGCTCTTCAGATTGAATCTTATGCATTGATTTTATCTGAAGGAGAGATTCATCAAAATGAAGTAATATCTTACAGAAAACTGCCTGGAGAGGTTCCCGAATAGGGTAGAGCATTTACTGATGTAAAGAAGATTAGGCTTTAAACAAAGCTCGGAAAGAACTGTCTTGTAGAAGATTAACAGAGAAGCTCCTTGAAAGGGAAATAGATGTCTTAGAAAAGATTGGATAAATATGTTAAAGAAGATTACCTAAAAAGGCATGACATGTCTTAAACAAGACTGACCTAGAAAGGATATGATACGTCTTAAACAAGACTACCTAGAAAGGTTATGATACGTCTTAAACAAGACTACCTAGAAAGGTTATGATACGTCTTAAACAAGACTGACCTAGAAAGGATATGATACGTCTTAAACAAGACTACCTAGAAAGGTTCCTATAAAGGATAAGCAACGTCTTAGAAAAAGACTACCTAGAAAGGTTATGAAACGTCTTAGAGAAGACTACCTAGAAAGGTTTCATAGAAATGATGATAAATGTCTTAGAAAAGACTACCTGGAAAGGTTCCTAGAAAGGATAAGAAACGTCTTAGAAAAGACTACCTAGAAAGGTTATGAAACGTCTTAGAGAAGACTACCTAGAAAGGCTCCTAGAAAGGACAAGAAATGTCTTAGAAAAGACTACCTAGAAAGGTTCCTAGAAAGGATAAGGAATGTCTTAGAAAAGACAACTTAGAAAGGTTCCTAGAAAGGAGGATAAATGTCTTAGAGAAGACTACCTAGAAAGGTTCCTAGAAAGGATGAGAATTTCTTTGATTATTTCTGAATTATCTTTGAAGAAAGACCTAGAATGAAGCATCAGAATTGTATTTATGTCTTGAATGAGCGTTAAGATTGAATTGTTGAATTAATCGTCTTTGCACTATATCTGGATGATAATGTTCTTTTGATTGTGGAATGACCTGAAAAGGCAAAATAAGTTTTATGCAATGTCATGATGCATGTATTGGTGAGGTTCTCGAAATAAACGAGAATGTTGTATGTTATGTATGTAATGTGAATGAGATTCTCGAAATAAACGAGAATGTTGTATGTTATGTATGTATTGTGGATGATGCATGGATGAACTATATAGTCGAAGCATATTGGTAACTCTGTATATTAATTGCTGGTTGAGAAAATAAATCTCTGTGTGATGCCGGAGATGATGACAAGGGTATTGAGAATTCCTGTCTTCCATTCGATGATATCCAGCTGGGGATTTTTATTACCGCTTGGGGATGAAAGTAGCTTGAGTGATTTGATGCTGATGCGCCCTGATTGGGGATAAGAGAGATGGATAACTGACCAAGTTTCCACCGTGAGTGCCAACTTTACTGGGAACAGTGAGTTTGAATAAACCCTGTTGGAGAAGAAGATCGTGTTGGAGAACCGGTAGTGCTAGAGGTGTAAACTCCGTTGGGGAACCAAGTCTCTGTTGGGAAGAGATTATTTAAAGATAACTTCGTGAGGATTGCTATGTGGGGATATATTGTGAACACTGCTCTGTGGGGAAGATTCCCAGAGATTTCAATTTTTCATTGCCCCATGTCCTTGAGTACTTGCTGTTGGAAAACAATTACATGCCCCTGGATTCAGTAACTTGGTATGCTTGATTGCTTGAGATTATTGGAATTGGAACTTCGAAGGGGAGACTGATACTGACACCACCTGATACTAGTAGCTAGACAGCTCTTCTTGAAATTTGTGACTAATGCAACATGCCCCCAGTGGTGGCCTAGCCTTTCTGGTGGTTCAACGTCTTTGAAAGGTTCTATGAACTGTGACCAAATTGCCTTTGGTAAATGGAGTGATAATATGCTCCTTCTATATACAAGCTTTTTAGCTGACTGAGTCAGGCGTAGGAAACATTTTTGCTTTTGATGCGCTTTTGAAGCGACTTTGTCTGTCGGGAAGACTTTGAGTTCTGTGATACCACAAGCAACCTGCCCCAGTATCATGAGTTTAGGAACGATGCCCCTGATTGATCAACACTTCTGAGAGAGTCTTCGAGTCTTGACTTGATTGCCCCAGATATATGAATTCTTACTCAAAAGGGTATTCAACTTTTTTTTTGTGCCCCTAAGGGTGATCAGTATTTGAGATATTCTCGCTCGAACTCAACGGAGTTCTGAAGACAAATTGTCCCTTGGGAGGATTTTCATCCGCAGTTCATGATGGAAGCTTTCCTGGTGTCAAGTACTTGTTCATATGCAAAGAATGTTTAGTATGAGAAATATAATTCTAATGCAAAGTGCATGTTTGTCTTGAAGTTTTTTTAAAAAAGATTTTTTTTGGAAAGGATGTCAAAACATCGATTTTTGTGAAAGATGGTGAGATACCAACTCAAACGTTTTAGCAAAACTCCCAAGAGTCGGTTTACAGTATTCTCGTTTATAGTATGCTTTAGAATTAACCCTGCTTCAATTAGGACTTTTGAGGGTTGTAGCATGGCCAGGTTCATGGTTTCAGAAAAAAAAGATTTTTAGGCTCAAAATTTATTGGTGCCCACCCCCTTCGTGATGTTCTCCAACCTAAGTTCAGTTAACTTGACGCGAGCATTCGTCCTTCAAGAGGAGCTTGAGACGTACGATTGAGGAGTTGATGAGGTGTTTGGACATGGCAGTCACTTATCTTTTATTCTTGGTGTCTGATCACACGATCTTGTATTTATAGACACACGAATTTGCCCCTTTTGTTGAGGATCCTTTTTTGTTTCCCTAACTTTTGCCTGGATTTTTTTTGAATTCCGAGTTTAGAGTCCAGCGGGATGCCCTAACTTTTGCCTAAGTCATTTGTTTTCAAGTTATTGACTTAGCGGGCTTTTTTTTTTCGATTCATCATTTTTTTTTGAACGAGTCGTATGATCCTGAGATATCTTCGATTTGTTGGAGAGACAGTGACTGCCTCATTTCTTGGTTGATGAGTGATAACCATTGAGGTATCGTCATATTTTGACCTCCTAATGTGAGGGATAACAATTGTGGTTTTGACTTTCCTCAACCTTTTGAAGGATAACCATTATTGTATCCTTAGATGCGAGCTCCTGCTGAATTTTGAACACTCAATAAGGTTAACTGAACACTACCCTGCCCCTGGGTTAAATGTGAGGGTTTTTCGTATAGAAAAGAAACTCCTACTCCAAGGCTCAAAGGGGTTGACAAGGGATTAACTTCCTTATATCTCCAGTGTTTGAGGATTTGAAACAATGCCTGTACATCATCAACAAGGTTTTACTCGAAAGCACACCATTTGAGATTATGAGTATTATGTGTTCGTCATTCTCCCTTCAGAGTTATCATGCTTTATCGCCGAGTGTTTGGCATCACTAGCATAGAAAAACATGTTAGAGCGAGAGCGAATGAATTGTTTTTTTTAAGACAAACATATTCAATGCATTACTATTATAGTTTAAAAACAAACAAGTATTGCATATAAACAGTATTGAACAAAAACAGGAAAGATTACGCATGAAAATGCATGACGAATTTTGAATTGCCAATGTTGAGGAGATTCTCTCTGTATGGACTTATTGCTTCAGAAGATCCATTGAGTCAGAGGAGAACTTCAAATCTGGCTTTAAGGTATGAATGTGATAATCTTTGCGTCGATCAAGCATTGAACCTTGTCTCTGAATGGCTGACGATCATCAATCGAATGGTCAAGTGCCTTTGGTTGCAGCTTTGTCTGAAGAAACTTTGACTTTCATCTTTGAACGTCTTTCCATATGAATCAAGCTCACCATATCAAGTGGGTCATAGCCTCTGATTCGGGATACTTGTACTTCTGATTTGAAGGTATATGGCTAGAGGAAAATAAATCCTTTTGCCCCTTGACAGGTATTGTGCTTCTAAACTGGAAGACATATGGCCAGAGGAAAATAAATCCTCTTGCCCCTTGATAGGAATTCAGTCCTTGATAAGAGCACCTGAAATTGTGCGCCCTAAATACTTGAGATTCTTAAAAAAGGTTAGTTAGGTGATGAGGACGAGTAAGTCCTACAAAGAGTTCAGGTTGTTAGCGTACACACAAATCCGGCAAGGAAACCAAACAGTTAGGGTATAAACAAATCCTGCAAGGAAACCAAACTGTTAGGGTATAAACAAATCCTGCAAGGAAACCAAACGATTAGGGTATAAACAAACCTTGCAAGGAAACCAAACGGTTAGATAATGAATACAAACAAGTCACACAAGTAGTCTTAGGTTTAAAGGCTTGCATGAAGTTCAAAAGTAAGTACCCTCCCCACTAAAGTTTAGTTGGTTCAACCTGTCCTAGATAAAGATCAGGTTCTAGGGAGCTCATATCATTGACCTTTCTCGAAGGCGCTTATCTCAGTTCGGCGATCGAATCACCAACCGAAAAGGTCCCGAAAGTCCAGTCCATATGAGTGTAGCTTCGAGTATCAACCAACTTCAGTCGGAACCAAAGCCAGCCATCTCGCTACTTTCTAAAAGGCCAAAGTTTAGTTCAACTAAGGTTCTAGGGGCGAATTAGTGCTTAATGACACCACGCGGTAGCCAAGCATTTCCTCAGGTCGGATCCCAAGGAACACCAGGACAAACCAATGTGTCGCACTAATGATGGCCATCAGATCAACCACATCAGTATACGCTGTGCAGTCTCCTTGTTCTCATGTCATTTACCTAAGGTACTCAGATCCGGGTGTAGGATCTTTCACACAATAACAAACCCAAGCATTTCCCTTAAAAATAAAGCATAAAAACAAACAATTAAAAACATTTACAATGAACTAAGCCCTAAGGTAAACCCCTCTTAAAGACTCCCCAGCAGAGTCGCCAGTTCTGTAAGTCGGTGAACTGACTTTTATTTTTTTGTAAGCAACCAATGTTGCGGTGAGCATGAGTCGCCACCGACTTTTATTTTGTCCAATGTTAGGAAAGGTAAAAAGTACAGAAAAAGACCTTTTTTGAAAGAAAACGGGCTCGGGGGGTAAGTTATGAAAAGGGAAGGTGTAAGCACCCTTTTCATCCGTAGTTATCTACGGGCTCTTAACTTACTTAGCTCATGTTTTGTTTGTTTTGAGTTGAAAAGAGGCATAAGGACTTTAGCGTAAATGCGTAGCCTTAGTTTTTTGAAAGAGTGTTGAAAAGATATTTTTGTTGAGCTAGGCAAATTAAGAGAACTACCCTAATTAATTGGTCCTTTTCTATACTTTTTACGGTTCCTAGGACTATCCATACTATATAGGAATAGGTAGTCCTTGTTTATATTGGACGTGCGGGTCATCGAAGGGTCATCGACGGTCGTTGAAAGCAACATGATAGAGATACCTTAGCAATTTAGCGGGACTATCATCATTTTCCGAAGGGACTCCGAGGGACAAGATCTTTTACCGTAGGCAACTCCGAGGGACATCGAGGGACTAAGATCTTTCTATGATGATATTTTCGAGGGTCATCGTTTGCTAAAGTATCTCTACATTCGAGGGACATGACCGTTATTATTCGTAAGGCAACCAAGAGGGGCGTACCCTAGAGGTGAGTGTGTGAACAGTAAAATGAGTGTGTTAGATTCAGATATTTTTATCTTGAGTTAAGGTTAGCTAACGTCCAATTAATTAATCTTGCCATACACACCCTAATTAGCATACATCTAAGCAGTATATATAATAAAAGTACGAAAATTAAAAGTGCAGGAAAGTAAAGAGGTTTTCTTTAGATATTTACATTTGAACCTATATACATTCTAATATCTAAATAATAAAACAAACAGCAAAATAAAGCAAACATGCGCCATACATGGAGAAATTGAGATGAGAAGAAGATCGAGGAGGTTTAAAAAGTAGAAACCTAACTAACTTTGATTAATCCACTAAAAAAAAGTCTAAACTAAAATTATTTAGTTAAAACCTAAATCTAAATTAACTAATTAATTATTAGTTGAAAAACCTAATTAACTAATTATCGGCTAGAAAACCTAAATAAGTAAATTATTTAAAATAGGCTAGAAAACCTAATTAATGAAATTGGCTAAAACCCTAATTCTAGATTAAAATATTTTTTTGTGGTTTTTATTTGGTTGATTTAAAATTAGATAACTTAAAAAAAAGTAAATAGAAAAAGAAACAAAATAAAATAAAATAAAAACAAAAGAATGGAGGGGTGTGTCGCTGAGTGAATGTGTAGCCTCTGGCAATTCGGACAGGGCTTTTCAATTAAGCCCAAGTCTAAGATCTGGTTCACAAACAAAACCCTAATGAAGGGTGGTCCGCCTCTTGCTTCAATCCACAACTTTCTTCAGTTCCCATCTCCTTTTCTCTACTTTTTCAGAACTCACTTTTGATTTCAAATATCAGCAACACACAACCAATATCCTCAAATATGAACACAACTCAAACAATGTCAACAATCATTCTAAGGAATGACTAAACAGCAACCAATTCTATTAGAAACACATCAACAGAGATAACTCAGAGACAGAGAGCATAGGATTACCGGGTCGGAAGTTTGAAGGAGACATCGTTATTGGGCCGTGGTGGATCGAACGGCTCTAAATCGGCGCGGTGGTTGTCGGCTAAGGGCGGCCGTTCACATGGTGGTAGCTGCGTTTTGCCGGGGCTTCGTCAGCGATGATGTTTGGACCGTTTCTCTTCCTCCCTGAAAAAAAAAACAAAAACGTTTGCACCAATTGTATCAATCATGTTCTGAGATAAAAATTGAAAGTTTATATGGTGCTGTTCTGGGTTGCGATTTGTATTCTCAATCTTCTCCGTTCGTGTTGATCCATATTCTTTGTCAACCTGTTTAGAATTATGTTAAATATACAGTGGAAATTTGGCATCTGTGAAGTTTGTGTTATTAATTTGCGGAATTTATTCATGATGTTTGTTTTAAATTTAATGGAGGTTTTGAAAAGTTTTTTTTTGTTTTGCTGGTTTATTTACATGGTGTAACTTGTAAGTGGTAATAAAGTGAAATTTACAAAGTGGATGTTGTGCCTTAAAAAAGTGGGACGGTTTTATCAAATAAAATTTCAAAATAAAATTAAGTTTTGATTTAGAAAATATGCCATAGTAAATGTCATGGAAAAACATTGAAAAAAAAAGTTACTGTGCGTGAGTGAAAGTGATACGTATGAAAGTGTTTTTATATGCACAAGAACAATGTTAACAGCTAAAATGGTTATCGTGGAAGCCGCTGTTAGTGTACCTGAATAGTTTTTAGGATGGGCAAGGTCTAGAACAAATAGGGTTAATTGTTAGTCCACCGTATCAAAATAATTTCCAAATGTACTACAAAAATTATGTAGAAACTATTAATTAATTTGAGAAAAATAGACCATCAGAGAATTATCATCCTATGGTTAAAAAAATAGGCAAATAAACTAAAATTAAAATAAATTGAAAATAAAAGGGGGCCTCATATGAAAATCATCGGCCAAAATTAGGTTTATAAAAAGCGTAGAGATTTAGAAAAAGATTTGAAAAAATGTATGGGATGTTATAGAATGGTGAGAATTGTGAGAAAATTGTTTGTTAGGGTTAGAAAATTGTTGATGAAGAAAAGGGTGGGGAGTGCCCTTTATATAGACTGGAAATTAGGTCAAAACAATCCTAAAAAGGAAAAAATCCGACCCAGAGGCCCATGGACCTTTCTTGATGACCAAGATTAAGAATATGGACGTACTTGTGTCCAGGTGCTTTCTTGATGACCAAGATTAAGAATATGGACGTACTTGTGTCCAGGTGCGTTCTGGTGCAAAAAAAAAGATAAAAAATAGTTTAAAAACATAGAAATGCACCAAGCGGGAATTGAACACGTGACCTTTTATTTCCAGGCCTTACTTCCTAACCAAATGAGCTATGTTATTTACTTGAAATAAAAAACCAATTGAATGTGTATGAAGCATCGGCCAACATTTTCTACTTTTTTTAAAAAATATAAGCAATATAAAAGTAAACTACTATATTTTAAAATAGACTTTAAATTGAATATTTATAAAATTCAGGATGTCAATGTAAATGAACCCAAGATTTTATAAAAATCCAATTTTGAAAATAATTTCGAAAATTTTTGTCACTAAAAAGTGTGGGCAAATTTTGGGGTATGACACATGTCTAAGTCCTACTTCTCATGTTAAAGGATGATGCGAGAAAGCGATAAAGTGCGAGAAAAATAAAATGAAATGGGATCAATACCAAACGGATTATGATCCGTAAACTGTAGCGAGGAGAGCAAGGACACTAAGGATCCCGCGAGCGATCTAGCAAAGCGAAAGCAAATAGTCAGCACACCGATTAGCCATGAAAGCACAAGGTCGACATGCGCGTCGAGCACAATCACAATACACCTGCAAGAGGAACAAGCAAACCAAACAAGCAGATATAAAGTAATAGAAATGTGTCTCCAGGATGAGAACACGACACGAGTGAATGAAACCGTGTCCCGCAAATAAAGCTAAAGACTCAAGCAATGAGCGTCGATCGGTGACTATCCAAATGCCTCGCACACTCGCACACAAGTTAGAGATAACAAACATCGCAATCGGAATTGCGTTGGTACTTTATACCGAAAAAAGATAACGAAATGAAAAATTTGACATTAACACACTTTTTAAACATAAATCGAGCGAAAGTAAGATAACAACCAGAAATAGCACTCAAATGTTAGTCAAATATATACACAAGTATTATGGAAACCAAAGCAAGTATTTACAAGTCAAAAGGTACACCGAAATGGTAAAAATCGGGTAAAAACGATAAAAACTAAACTTGTCGGAATTAAAACAAAATTTTATGGTAAGATAGAAACATGCCAAAGAACTCAAATATGCGGTCGGAATTTATTAAATCGGCTCAGAAGCACGATTTCCGAAACGAGACAGTAGCAAAAACGATAAGAAAAGTCGGCCGAAACCGAAAATAAATCTCACCATCAACTCCGGAGGCATTATTCTACTCAAGAAACATTATTCACATTCGCAAAAATTCAACACGGTTCAAGAGTTATGACATTTTGAACTAAAGCCGACACACCGCGCGCGTTATGGAAAAATTTGGAAAGAAAGCGACAAGCGTGGTATAGCAGCAAGTTCCAGCACTTGGAGGCATTTATTAACACACAAGAAAGTGAAGTTTAGTGTGGGATATCAAGTAAATTTGCTGCACTATAATAGTGTTAAAACAGTCCTAAAATACCTATAAAACATGTTCAATCTCATTGCAAAACCTCATGGTAATTCACATCAAAGAGCATGCATTTGCAAGTGGAATTTAGTGCATAAACTCAAGTATTCAAATGGTAATTGGAGTGTCAAATTGGCTGCACTATAATGGTATAAAAACCAGTCCCAAAATGCTCAAGAAACACACATAAACTCAATGCAAAGTCTCACATAAATTGGCAAAAGATGACATACATTTACAAGTGAAAATTGGACATGGAAGCATGGTTTTAAGTGGTAGAAACTATTATAACAAGATTTGTTCTGATCAATATTCTTAGTTTTGATGATAACAAGCATATGAATTTTGAATGAGATAATGTGGTACTCTAATACTCTGCAATTTCCATTTCAGGAATTATATGAAGAGTATGCACAAAATCAGCGCAAGAAGCACTGACTCAGAAGGTTCAGCATGCAACATCAGAACATGGTCTGGCAAGACATCAAAAGATAGTCAACCAGAATCAGAACATGGATCTATTGAAGCATCAGAAGAACTTGAGATCAGAAGCAGAAGCACTGAAGTTTTCATGGTATCACGCTCAGAAGCACTTCAAGGTCAGAAGACAAGAAGATGCTCTGCACCAAGATGTTTGACTCTGATGATATTCAAACGTT
Source organism: Vicia villosa (assembly GCF_029867415.1). Lineage (NCBI taxonomy): Eukaryota > Viridiplantae > Streptophyta > Magnoliopsida > Fabales > Fabaceae > Vicia > Vicia villosa. The sequence goes on along the minus strand of NC_081185.1, from coordinate 61,948,712 downwards.
GTTTACAAAAACATCAGATCAGAAGCAAGTACAAGACTGGCACGCTACGCTGACTGGAAAAAGGAACGTTAGAAGCTATTAAAGGCAACGTCAGTAGACACAGCAGAAACAAGGCTCGAGGTAGTTGACAAAAGAGTGAAACATTAAATGCAATGCTGTACGGATTACGCAAAGCATTAAATGCTCCCAACGGTCATCTTCTCAAGTGCCTATAAATATGATGTTTTGATGAGAAGCTACGTTAAGAACTCTGAACCAAACTTGCAAAAACGCTGTTCAAATCAAAAGCTCTCAAAATTCATCATCAAGCTCACTACATTGCTGTTGTAATATTTTAGTGAGATTTAAGCTTAAACTTAAGAGAAAATCACAGTTGTGATAATAGCTTTATAAGAAGCATTGTAACTCTTAAAAGAATCTGTTTACATTAAGTTGTAAAAACTAGAGTGATCAGGTTGTTGATCAGTATACTCTAGCAAGTCTTAGAAGTTGTTTAAGCAGTTTGTTCCTAGAGTGATCAGGTTGTGATCAGGATACTCTAGAAGACTTAGCATTTGTCTAAGTGGAAAACCATTGTAATCAAGTGTGATTAGTGGATTAAATCGTCAGGTGAGGTAAATCACTCCAAGGGGATGGACTGAAGTAGTTTAGTTAACAACGAACCAGGATAAAAATCTTTGTGCAAATAGTTTTTATCTTACAAGTTTTAAAGCTACACTTATTCAAACCTCCCCCCTTTCTAAGTGTTTTTCTATCCTTCAATTGGCATCAGAGCGCCAGTTCTAAGGTGCAAGCACTTAACCGTGTTTAGAAAAGATTCAGGAAGAGAAAAATGCTTCATTAAAAGATGGCTGGTGAAGAACTTAACCCTACATCTACATCTGGCTCTGCTGAGCAATACAATGGAAATGGTAACAATGGTTATACTAGACCACCAGTATTTGATGGTGAAAACTTTGAATACTGGAAAGATAAACTTGAAAGTTACTTCCTTGGTCTGGATGGTGACTTATGAGATCTTCTGATGGATGGTTACAAACATCCAGTGAAAGCTACTGGCGTAAGGCTTACCAGACAAGAAATGAATGATGATCAAAAGAAGCTTTTCAAAAATCATCATAAATGTATGACTGTTTTGCTGAATGCTATCTCTCATGCCGAGTATGAGAAGATATCTAACAGGGAAACCGCCTATGATATTTATGAGTCATTGAAGATGACCCATGAAGGAAATGCTCAAGTCAAAGAGACTAAAGCTCTTGCTCTAATCCAGAAATATGAAGCCTTCAAGATGGAGGATGATGAAGATATTGAGAAGATGTTCTCAAGATTTCAAACGCTAACGGTTGGATTAAGAGTTCTGGACAAAGGCTACACCAAGGCTTATAATGTAAAGAAGATCATCAGAAGCTTGCCCAGAAGATGGGGCCCAATGGTGACAGCAGTCAAGATTGCAAAGAATCTGAATGAGGTTTCGTTGGAAGAGCTAATCAGTGCCTTAAGAAGCCATGAAATAGAGCTGGATGCAAATGAGCCTCAGAAGAAAGGTAAGTCTATTGCATTAAAATCTAATTTTAAAAAATACACTAACGCTTTTCAGGCTGAAGAAGTAGATTCCGAAGAATCAAAATCAGAAGAAGAAGAAGATGAACTGTCCACGATCTCTAGAAGGGTAAACCAACTCTGGAAGAGCAAGCAAAGGAAGTTCAAGAGCTTCAGAAGTTCAAAGAAATTTGAACGAGGAGAATCTTCTGGTGGCAGAAGATCTGACAAGAAGAAGGTCGTCTGCTATGAGTGTAATGAGCCTGGACACTTCAAGAATGAATGTCCAAAACTTCAGAAGGAGAATCCCAAGAAGAAGTTTCATAAGAAGAAAGGTCTTATGGCAACATGGGACGATTATGAATCAGAATCAGAATCAGACTCTGAAGGAGAGCAAGCCAACTTTGCACTGATGGCCACAGTGAATGATGGATCAGAATCTACATCAGAATCAGATTCTAAAGAGGTATTTTCTGAACTATCTAGAGATGAGTTAGTTTCCAGTTTAACTGAACTTCTGGAACTCAAGGCTCATCTTAGTATCAAATACAAAAAGCTGAAAAAGCAATTTGAATTTGAAACTAAGAAGCTGGAATTGGAAAATTCTGAACTGAAGGAAAAAGTTTCAAAATTATCCAAAGATAGTGGATCTCCTTCTGAATCAGAAAAATCCATTCCTAGTCTCAATCATATTCTGAAAGAATATGACTCGAGCTTCAGAAAGTTCCTATCTAGAAGTATTGGCAGAAGTCATCTTGCTTCTATGATATATGGTGTTTCTGGAAACAGAACGTTTGGTTTTGGCTATGAGGGTGATACCTCACATAAATTTGAACCTGTTGATGATTTGAAAATCACATACAAGCCATTGTATGATCAGTTCAAATATGGCCATGCACATGATATTAGGCTCACTTCACATGCACAGAGTTTTAACATTGTACACACCAAGAAGCATGTGACACAACCTAAGAAATATCATGCTGTCAAACCTAAAGAATATCATGTTGTTCCTCCTGTTAATTATTATGCTAAGCCCAAGTTCAATTAGAACTTGAGGAAGACTAACAAGAAAGGACCCAAGAAATTGTGGGTACCTAAGGAGAAGATAATTTTTGTTGCAGATATCCTTAGCAGCAAAGAGGTCAAGCACAAAATTTCATGGTACCTGGACTCTGGGTGCTCGCGACACATGACGAGAAGAAGGTCTATGTTCCAAGACCTGGTGCTTAAACTTGGTGGAGAAGTCAAGTTTGGAGGAGATCAGAAGGGCAAGATTATTAGCTCTGGAACCATAAGTATTGGTAACTCTCCTTCCATAACTAATGTACTTCCTGTAGAAGGATTAACACATAACTTATTGTCCATAAGTCAATTAAGTGACAATGGTTATGATATAATCTTCAATCAAAAGTCTTGCAAAGCTGTAAGTCAGAAGGATGGCTCAATCTTATTTACAGGTAAGAGAAAGAACAACATTTATAAGATTGATCTTTCAGATCTTGAGAAGCAGAAGGTGACTTGCCTTATGTCTGTTTCTGAAGAGCAATGGGTCTGGCACAGAAGATTAGGACATGCTAGTTTGAGAAAGATTTCTCAGATTAACAAACTAAATCTGGTCAGAGGACTCCTAAATCTGAAATATAAATCAGATACTCTTTGTGAAGCATGTCATAAGGGCAAGTTCTCCAAACCTGCATTCAAATCTAAGAATGTTGTCTCTTCCTCAAGGCCGTTAGAACTTCTGCATATTGATCTATTTGGACCAGTCAAAACAGCATCTATCAGAGGGAAGAAATATGGATTAGTCATCGTAGATGATTATAGCCGCTGGACATGGGTAAAGTTATTAAAACACAAGGATGAGTCTCATTCAGTGTTCTTTGAATTCTGCACTCAGATCCAATCTGAGAAGGAGTGCAAAATCATAAAGGTCAGAAGTGATCATGGTGGCGAATTTGAGAACAGGTTCTTTGAGGAGTTCTTCAAAGAAAATGGTATTGCCCATGATTTCTATTGCCCTAGAACTCCACAACAAAATGGAGTTGTAGAGCGAAAGAATAGGACTCTGCAAGAAATGGCCAGAACCATGATCAATGAAACCAATATGGCTAAACACTTCTGGGCAGAAGCAATAAACACTGCATGTTACATTCAGAATAGAATCTCTATAAGACCTATTCTAAATAAGACTCCTTATGAATTGTGGAAGAACAGAAAGCCCAACATTTCATATTTTCATCCTTTTGGATGTGTGTGTTTTATTCTGAATACTAAAGATCATCTTGGTAAGTTTGATTCTAAGGCACAAAAATGTTTTCTTCTTGGATATTCTGAACGCTCTAAAGGCTACAGAGTATACAATACTGAAACATTGGTTGTAGAAGAATCAATCAATATCAGGTTTGATGATAAGCTTGGTCTTGAAAAGCCAAAGCAGTTTGAGAATTTTGCAGATATAGATATTGACATATCAGAAGCTGTAGAACCAAGAAGCAAAGCTCCAGAAGCTGAAAGTCTTAGAAGCAATGGATCAGAAGATCAAGTTGCTGCATCTTTAGAGAATCTCAGAATTTCTGAAGAGCCAACAGTCAGAAGATCTTCTAGACTCTCCTCAGCTCATTCATAAGATGTGATCCTTGGAAAGAAAGACGATCCCATCAGAACAAGAGCATTCCTTAAGAACAATGCAGAATGTCAATTAGGTCTTGTTTCTTTGATCGAGCCAACTTCTGTTGATCAAGCTCTAGAAGATCCAGACTGGATAATTGCCATGCAAGAAGAACTAAATCAGTTTACAAGGAATGATGTATGGGATTTGGTTCCTAGACCAAAAGGATTCAACATCATTGGTACTAAGTGGGTGTTCATAAACAAGCTTAGTGAGAAGGGAGAAGTGGTAAGAAACAAAGCCAGACTGGTGGCTCGGGGATATAGTCAGCAAGAAGGAATTGACTATACAGAAACCTTTGCACTAGTGGCCAGGTTAGAATCTATTCGCTTATTAATTTATTTTGCCACTCAGCACAACATCACTTTGTATCAGATGGATGTTAAGAGTGCCTTCTTAAATGGCTATATAGATGAGGAAGTCTATGTCCACCAACCTCCTGGTTTTGAAGACTCTAAGTCTCCAGAACATGTTTTCAAACTTAAGAAATCATTGTATGGATTGAAGAAAGCTCCTAGAGCTTGGTATGAAAGATTAAGTTCTTTCCTTCTGGACAATGGTTTCACTTGAGGACAAGTGGACACGACTCTTTTCTGTAAAAAATCTAAGAAGGATATTTTAATTTGTCAAATTTATGTTGATGATATTATCTTTGGAACATCTAATGCTTCACTTGGAAAGGAGTTTGTTAAGTCTATGCAGGCTGAATTTGAAATGAGTATGATGGGTGAACTCAAGTATTTCCTTGGGATTCAAATCAACCAAACTTCTGATGGAACTTATGTTCATCAAACAAAGTATGTGAGAGAACTTCTGAAGAAGTTTAATCTTTCTGAAAGCAAAGAAGCCAAAACTTCTATGCATCCAACGTGTGTTCTAGGTAAGGATGGGGTAAGTAAGAAGGTAGATCATAAGTTGTACAGAGGTATGATTGGATCTCTTCTATACTTAACTACTTCTTGACCTGACATTCTATTCAGTGTGTGTTTGTGTGCTAGATTCCAATCAGATCCTAGAGAATCTCACTTAACTGCTGTTAAGAGAATTCTGAGGTATCTGAAAGGTACTACTAATGTTGGTTTAGTCTACAGAAAATCTAAAGAATACAACTTAGTAGGATTCTGTGATGCTGACTATGCTGGAGATAGAATTGAAAGGAAGAGTACTTCTGGAAGTTGTCAATTCCTTGGAAGTCATTTGATCTCCTGGTACAGCTAGAAGCAAGCTACCATAGCCCTATCAACAACAGAAGCAGAATATGTTGCTGCTGCTGGGTGTAGCACATAAATGCTCTGGATGAAGTGTCAGCTAGAAGATTATCAGATATATGAAAGTAACATTCCTATTTTCTGTGATAATACTTCTGCTATATGTTTATCTAAGAATCCTATTTTACATTCCAAAGCTAAACATATTGAGACTAAACATCATTTTATGAGGGACTATGTTCAGAAGGGTGTTCTCTCTTTGAACTTTGTGGATACAAACCATCAATGGGTTGATATCTTTACAAAACCCCTTGCTGAAGATAGGTTTAAGTTCATTCTGAAGAATATCAGTATGGACTTATGCCCAGAATGAGAAGATGAGAAAATATTTGTATGGATAACTTCTGAAATGTGTTAGGACTAAGTGGTTATAAGAAGTTCTGATAATGATCAATTAGAAGTTCTGATTCTGTTATTACTAACGTTTCATTATCTAAGTTGATTCAAAAGCTCTTTTAAAGCAAAATAGCTGTCACCAGTCTTTCCAAAAAATGAACACGTGTTCACTATTTTTGGACAAGCATGCGTGCAGTTGAGGAAACGCCGCCCTAGATAACTGTGCAAATCATTTCATTTTGTCACTTTATCTCTCCTAACGTCATTTCTCATTAAATGCATATTGATGTCATGTTTTTCTGTAATCATTTCATTTAAACAGTTTTCTTTTTATTTTATTTTCTTTGGTTCAAACCGTTTAAATAACCCGCTTCATCTTCATTTCATTTTTTTCACTCTCTCTCCATTTGTGTGTCTCTCTCTTTACATTCGTTCTTTCAAAACCTAGTTTGTGATCTGTAACCAAGCAAGTCATCATGTATTCATCATCAAGTTCCTCAAGCCCAGCAGAAATACTTACTTCCACCCAGATTCTTCTAAGAAAGTATGGGTATGATCCTCTGAAGACTTGCATGATACCCACTGACGAACTGGAAGTTTTGTGTGAGTCTGTTGTGGACTTCAACAACCTAAGAGCAAATGGTTTCCAGTATGATGCTAGGATATTGGCACAAGGATGGTCAAACTATCTTGATAGATTGGTTGGACCAATTTATCCTGAACTGGTGAAGGATTTCTGGGTTCATGCAACGGTTACTCCAACTGCCATAATTTCCTTCGTGCTAGGGCATGAAGTTGTAATTACTGAAAAGCTGATCAGGAAGCTATACAACCTGGATGATGAAGAAGGTTGCACCGGTCCTCAACCTGGAAGGGTTAACTGGTTTCAGGTTGAACAAAAAATCTCTCATGCTATCGGGATTGAATCACATAAAACTGGTACTTTAAGGCCGTTTTATCAAGTGTGGGCTGAGATTATTCTGGGTTCTCTTCACCACAGGAAGCAGTTATTCTCCTCCTCCGCCTACATCAGTCCTGATCACAAGTATACTCTCTTCTGCATTGGAAGAAGATTGGAACTCAACATCTCTCACATTTTGTTTCAGAATCTGAAGACTTCTATTGTTGAGTCTAGAGAGGAAGAAAGGCCGAAGTGTCCTCATATTCCAAGAAACACTATTCCTTTCGCCAGAATGATCTTTGATATTCGGACAGAAAGTAATTTGTTGGATTCTATTAGGACCCTTGAAGCGTCCCAATTTCTTGGAGTTGTTCAAGGTCCTGTCTTCAACGGTGTGGATCTGTTCAGACTTGATCTCATTTAGACTGTATCTTCTATTGGCACAAGCTTTCCAGATATTCTGTCTAGGAGAGTTTCTGTTGAAGGTTTTGCTGCTTTGTTCCACTTAGAACTTCACAAGGTTGTCAAGCACTACTTGGAAGATTCTGTTAGGGCTCAATCTACTGTTGATCCTGCGTGGATTTGTGGTAGAGTGCTTCTTTCATGGGCTGATCTTCAGAAGAAGGATCAGAAGAAACAAGAAGCTAGGCTAAAAAGAAAGGCTCAAGAAGATGAGGCCAAGAAAGCCAAGAAGCAAAGGGTCACCTATGATCCTGACAAGGTTAACACTCCAGAATATCAGCAGCAGAGAATCAGAGAATATCTTCATGCTTCCAGAACTGCTAGTGTCTCCAGGCATGTTTTTATTCCTCCTTCTGAACCTCAAACTTCTACCCAACCACCTCCTTCTGAACCACAAAACACCTTCACCATACCAAATCCTCCTCCACCTTTTCTTTCTACTCCTGTCTTAAACCCTACACCACTAAATATCCATCCCCCAACTCCTTCTGATAAGCCATCCTCATCAACCCCCATCATAATTATTCCATCCTCACCTAGTCCAATCACAGATATTCCTTCCTCCTCAATCATCCCCACAGATATCCCATCTTCTTCAAACACTGCACCTCCACCTTCTCTATCCCATCCCCTAACTACCAGAAAATCCAACCCATACTGCCTTCTCTACCCTGACTACAAATTCACCTTCAACCCACCTGAACCTGAACCCCATATCTACCTGGAGTTGTTCAATAATGAAGTGATAAGCAGGCTGGACCTTTTGAAGGATGCTTTCTTCAATGGTCTTGATGATGTCTCTACAAGAAACCTCTGGAGAAGCTTTCGCCAGGATTTTCAAGTAGGAGCTATGAGAGTTCAGAAGAGGCTAGTGGCTGCTGCCCCTGGTTATGTTGGTTATCTTCTGGAGGGTGATACTGGTATCTACTATCATCCCATCAGAAACAGGAGAGCTGTAGAAGAGAAGAGGTTTGTGGATGAGCTGGAAGAAGCGAGAATTGCTGCTGCAATGGAAGCTAACCCTTGCAGGGAGATTGTGGTCCGGAGACCTCAATATCCTGTTCTGATTGGAGACTTCAGGACACTTTTTTAATTTCTGAGGGAAAATCCTTCTAAGGAAGACCCAAGCTTGGTCATTCTAGAAGTTGTTGACCCGCCAGAAGTTGAAGGTCCTTCTGCTCCACGGAATCTTGCTGCCATTCTTCAGGCTATTGAGAATGGATATTTTGAGGCTCCTGCTGCAGAATATGGAGATGCTTCTATGGAAGAAGCAGATGTTGAATATCATGTTGCTGAAACCATTCCTGTTGAGAAAAATCCTACAAATGATCTGACTATGGAAGCTGCGGATCAGAATGCCATCCCTCTAGAAAGAAGTTGTGAAGCTTCTTCTGATGAACCTTCTCGTCTCGCAAGGACTCTGGAAGTGATTCAGAAGAACCAGGATGAGCAGAGATTGGTCAACGCTGAGTTTCGTGCTTTCATGGAGAGGCAGAATGAGAGCAACAATGGGATTCATGATATGCTGGCCAAGATCATGTCAAAGTTGGGGTCATCTTAGTCATTGAGTCTTAGTTGTTTTCTTTTGTTTGCTGCATCTGTTTTTTTCTATGCATCTTCTTGCCCTCTTGTACTTCTGACTATCTTTTCCATGCTTAATGAAAATTATCCTTTTCTTCTAGTGTTTGTCTTGTTTTTTCATCTGAATGTTTTATGTTTTTGATGTTATGACAAAAAGGGGGAGAAAAATGTGATAAATGATCTGATTTATTTTATCAGTTGTTCTGAGAAAGGCTCCACATTTCTAACAGAACTTGCAAAGTTCTATGTCTTTGAGTGTTGTTTTGCAGGAATTGAAGATCCTCTTTAAAGCTCAACATGAGAAGCAAAGACATGGGGAAAAGAAATTCTATATAGAAACAAGCTCATGGAAATTGAAGCAAGCTGAGTGCTAAAAAGCTTCAAGGATCAGAAGCAAGAAGGAAGAATGTTCTGATATTCTAATGATAGAATATGCTTTCGTTCTTATTCCTTATATGCTCTGATGCATATTTTTAGTTACAAAATATGCTCTGAAACATTATGTTTGTTTGCTCTAATACATGTTATATATTCTGAAACATATTCTATGTTTTGATTCATTCATGCTGACTTTTGTCGTTTAGTTTGTTCTGTAACATTTCAGGATGTAGAGATGCTCTAGTTATGCTCTGGTGCATTCGACAATGTTCTGATACAATCTAGCATGCAATGATTCAAGAAGAAATTCAAGCTCTGAAGTTGTCCAATGGAAGCAAGAATCAGAAGCTATGAATATTCTGAAGATCGAAGAATTTCATGTTCTGAAGCTGTCCTATGGAAGCAAGAATCAGAAGCTGTGAATGTTCTAAAGATTTAAGCATATGTGAACGTCTCTACTGAAATACTCAGGGAAGTCTTTTATTTATAAAATTCTTCTAGTATTTATTTCAGGGGGAGATTGTTAATCTCAGGGGGATACATATTCACACAATGTCTATATGCTTATGCTATAGCTGTGTAATTGTCCTTAGCCGTCTATCTTTTCTGATCGCAAATTCATATCATTTATGTATGTTTTTGTCGTCATCAAAAAGGGGGAGATTGTTAGAACAAGATTTTTTCTGTTCAATATTCTTAGTTTTGATGATAACAAGCATATGAATTTTGTATGAGATAATGTGGTACTCTAATACTATGCAATTTCCATTTCAGGAATTATATGAAGAGTATGCACAAAATCAGCGCAAGAAGCACTGACTCAGAAGGTTCAGCATGCAACATCAGAACATGGTCTGGCAAGACATCAGAAGATGGTCAAGCAGAATCAGAACATGGATCTATGGAAGCATCAGAAGAACTTGAAATCAGAAGCAGAAGCACTGAAGTTCTCATGGTATCACGCTCAGAAGCACTTCAAGGTCAGAAGACAAGAAGATGCTCTGCACCAAGCAGTTTGACTCTGATGATATTCAAACGTTGTTTACACAAACATCAGATCAGAAGCAAGTACAAGACTGGCAGGCTACGCTGACGGACAAAAGGAACATTAGAAGCTATTAAAGGCAACGTCAGTAGACACGGCAGAAACAAGGCTCGAGGTAGTTGACAAAAGAGTGAAACATTAAATGCAATGCTGTACGGATTACGCAAAGCATTAAATGCTCCCAACGGTCATCTTCTCAAGTGCCTATAAATATGAAGTTCTGATGAGAAGCTACGTTACGAAATCTGAACCAAACTTGCAAAAACGCTGTTCAAATCAAAAGCTCTCAAACTTCATCATCAAGCTCACTACATTGCTGTTGCAATATTTTAGTGAGATTTAAGCTTAAACTTAAGAGAAAATCACAGTTGTGATAATAGCTTTATAAGAAGCATTGTAACTATTAAAAGAAATTGTTTATATTAAGTTGTAAAAACTAGAGTGATCAGGTTGTTGATCAGTATACTCTAGCAAGTCTTAGAAGTTGTCTAAGCAGTTTGTTCCTAGAGTGATCAGGTTGTGATCAGGATACTCTAGAAGACTTAGCAGTTGTTTAAGTGGAAAACCATTGTAATCAAGTGCGATTAGTGGATTAAATCCTCAGGTGAGGTAAATCACTCCAAGGGGGTGGACTGGAGTAGTTTAGTTAACAACGAACCAAGATAAAAATCTTTGTGCAAATAGTTTTTATCTTACAAGTTTTAAAGCTACACTTATTCAACCAAAATCAACTCACTTTTTATGAAACATTTTCTATATGGTAAAGCTCAAGAGTCAAAACAAATATTGGATTATCATGAACCATGAAACCAGTGTCAACCAAACTATTTTCTACCACATTTTCAACAATCAACAAAACCAAGCACCATGAACAAGAAAAATCACCCAACACCTCTTTCATGCAACATTTTAACAACTTGAGTTATTATCTCTTAAGCATCAAATATTACCAACATTAAAAGCAAACTCAAGTAATCAAAAGTCACATAAACATAGCATGAATTAATTTCCAGCATTGCACTCTTTTTAATCATACTATTTCTAACCAAATTTCATGTCAATCATCAACAATTTAGCACCAAAAAATTCCAACACCAACACACTTGCATTATCATAGTTCTCACTCACATTAGAATGTCAAAAACATCAATAAAATCACATAAACTTCCAGCACTGTTCACATCATTGAAATGACATTAAAAAACTCATAAAATCAACACTAAACCATAAGCAAATGTCAACAACTAATAACCACAACAATGTCTTTAAATATTTCATCAATTATAGTCAAAAATCAACTCTCACACTCATTTTAACAAACATGTTATGTGCCAATTTTAAATTGATGAACAAACTCAACATACACCATCACTATTCTCACATTTGAATCAATTAAGCAAGATCAACATGAATCATTCAAACAACAAGCGATTATTATCATCAATTATCAAAAATCATCCATCGACAATCAAATATCATTATCAATTATCATATTAATTTGGATCAAGCAACAAAATCAATGATCTAACAAGATTTATAGTGAATTTACCGGATCAAACGAAGAGATCAAGATCGGATGAACACGAACACGACGCGGACACGACACGAACGCGAATCTGAGAGATCTAGGGATGGAGATTGACGCGGGGTCCTAGGGAGATAAGAGAGAGGTGCATGACACTTCAATCGGAGGAACGAATCTTGATGCTTGCTTTGATCTTCATTTGTTCTTGAGATTTGATCTTGAATTGATGATGATTGATGAAGTTTTTTGTGAGTTTTTGTGGTTTTGATTCAAGGAAATTGAGAGAGAATTGAGAGAAAGTGTTTTTGATTTTTTTGGTGAAATTGAAGTTATGAGAGAATATGAAAAAAAAAAACTTATATAGTGTGAGTGGTGAAATGTCAAAAACGCCCTTAATTATCTCTTTCTTTGACTCGTTTTCGAGGAAACTCGGTTCGGCTCTGAATTCCGGAATGAAACCAATGCCATTGTGATGACCAAATTCGTGACTCGTAGCCGCGAGAATCGTCTCAATCTGATAAGCGATGAAGAAATTACGCGCGTTTGAATGACGAGAAACGTCGACTCATCATGCGCGACTGTGCAAAATTTTGTGAGTACCACTCAAAGAACTCGATAAAACTCCATCTTCGGCTCGAAATATGAACAAGCATGTGTGATGAAGAATCGAAGCTAACGAAATTTCTGAGAAAATGCCACCGTAATGGACTTTATACGATAAAAATCGAAGAATTTATGAATTTTCGAACTAGGCGCGACATACCCGAAAACACACTTTTCACCGAAAGATTACGGCGCTCTTCAAAATGCTGGGAGTTTCTAATGCATAATTGGTCTTCGGGACAAACATATGAAATCTCGGGGATGACGATACAGAGCTCCAGTTAAATTTTAGAGCGAATCTAACGAGCGAATCATGAGATATGAATTTTTTGAGGCCCGAAACCCTACATTCAGCACCTTTTTCCATTATAAAAATCCAAGTAATTTGCAAATTCGACGACCTTCCTCAAAGAATTGGCTTCCGAGCCGAACAAAAAAGTTGTAGATATCGTCGAAACAGTCGGGGTTACATGGGAATTCAGCTCATATCACCTTCAAAATAAGATTTGTGAATTTTCTCGTATTTCCACTGTTTAAACCATTTTTCACATCGCGCTTCCTTAAAACCACGAGAACTCTTTATTGATTTGCTTCAATTTTTGAATGACGAAATAAACGTCGTTAATAACTTATAGCTCGAATAAAGAGGGCAAATTTTGGGGTGCAACACCTACAAACTTCGAAAGCTTGCTAGCACTATAGCAAGTTAATTATCTTCTACACAGCAAACGGCGAACCCTCGCTATTCCTAACTACATTTATTCATCACGTTAGTCCCTCGGCCGTGATCTTCTTCGAAAATACAAAGGGTTTTACAATAAGGTTTTTCAAAGGGTTCCTCAATTGAGTTTATTCATCATGTTAGTCCCTCGGCAGTGATCTTCTTCAAAACTACAAAGGGTTTTACAACAGGGTTTTACAAAAGGATTTTACAACAGGGTTTTTTTTCAAAGGGTTCTTCAATTGGGTTTATGCATCACGTTAGTCCCTCGGCAGTGATTTTCTTCAAAACTTCACCAGTAACAAAGAAGGGTTTCATTTTTCTTCTCCAGAATTACTAACATACTTCAACTAACATAACTATCAGTCATGCATCATTCAATTACATACCTCATTCATACATAACGCATATACATACATTGCTCTCATTTATTTTGAAAAGCTCATTGCATCATACATCACATGCATCATGACATTGCATAAAATTAAGGTTGCCTTTTTAGGCCATGCTACAATCAAAAAACGTGGTTCCTTCCAAAAAGCATCTGCTTCACATTCACAAAAGAGGGGTATTTACCTTGGATGGCATCTTTAAGCCCATCTCCCACGGAACTTCTTCCCAACAAATACAAATTTCGGGGCACTTCAGTGTTCAATCATCTTCTACTTTTAGATCACGATAGGTAGACGTGCCTATATGACTCTTCAGGTTTAAGAAGATTGAACAGGGGCAGTTGTCATACCCCAAAATTTGCCCTCTTATATTCAATCAAAGGTTCCTCAATTGCCCAAGAGCACTCAGGGTTCTATCAGACAAAGCTCCTCCTGATCTAGGATCTCCAAAACTAGGGTTTGCATTTTTTCAAAGGATTTTGAATATCCAAGGCCTCAAATGGATCCCAAGGTATCTCATATGTCTTAGAGCATCTCCAGGAAAATTTTCAAGCTTTGGGTCACAAGATTGTCCAGTCAATGGTTCAGATGCTCAATAATCGACTATGTTGACCTAAAAGTCAACTATAGTCAAAATACAGTCAAACTTCAAAACTTTTGGTCAACATCAATTATTTGAGGTTATATCAATCATTTGATCAAAGTTTGATCATGATTCATTAATAAAAACTCATAAATGAACAAAGTCAAAAGTTCAAATTAGGGTTTTTTAACTAAGAAGTCGACTCAACTTTGACTGGCTATAACTTTCACATGGAGTATCAAAAATTTCCCAACCAAAGCCTATTCTAAAGGAAATTGGATTCTCTACAACTTTGTCACTCACATGCCAAGGCTAGAAATCCTTCATTCAAGAGATATGGTCCAATACATTACAGGTCCTCCAAAAGGTCACTAAAAGGTCATCTTTTTCAAAAGCCCATTACATGAGCATGGAAGATTCAATTGAGAAGAAACCAAAAGGGTCATTTAGAGGACTCCTTGAGCATTCCAAAAAGTCCAAGAACACTTTCATATGGTAAAAATTAAGGAAGTTATGAATCACACAAGTTGGTCAAAATTCAAGAGAGGCATGAAAGTCACTTTGGGCAATCTTGGGTATTAGAGTTAATGGGCCAAGATTTTGGACTTTAAACATGTTTGTGACCTAATAAGGAGCCTATAAACCTATTCTCATTTTTTTGTGACTTTTATTTATTTTTATTTAGATTTTTATTCACTTAAAAGCTAAATTTATTAAGTAAAATAACTAAAATCATGAAATAAATTGTATGGAGTCATTTTCCATCATCTAAGGGCCCAAGAGACATCCAAAGAATGTCCAAATTCGTGATGCATGATTTTGGAGAGAGATCTTCCAAGATTAAAAGGAAATAACATATATTTTTTATCAAGGATTTTCCTCTCCAAATAGAAAGGATCCAAGCCCATCAAATAACCCTAACTGGTCCTTATATAAACAAAAGCATAGGCAGCCAACTAGGGGACGAGAAATTGGGAAAGAAAATAGGGCTCCAAAGCTACAAAGTTTCAAAAAGAATTAGGGCACAAGGTTTCTCCTTCAAGGGCCAGTATCAAAAGATTCCAAGCATTGTATCATCATCTGGAGGCTACTAGGAGTGATCTTCCATCGTAGGTGAAGCTTGCGACTTGTTGAATCGTCCCCTCCAAAGTTACACCGTGTGGGTAAAAATTCCTATCTCAAACTCATAATTCACGTGACTTAAATTTGTTTTTAGCGTTCCTTCTTGATCATGAGGTTGTTTAGGGTCGATTGGATGCTTCTTGTTTGAGTTTTGACGCAGGGACGTGAAAACGCCATGGCTAGGGCATTGAGGTCGGGAATCATGAAACTCGTACCTACAGGCCTTATCACATAAAACTAACGTGTTCTTTGATCTTGTAGCATGCTTTTTAGGCGATCTGGGTGTTTTCCCGTTCTCGTGGTGTTCGTTTTGCAGGTTTTCAGAAGAACAGAAGGATCCAAAGGTTTTTTCGCAGGTAAAATCGCAGGTGCTTTCGCATGAATTTCCGCAGGAAAAGAGGAGGAAGATGAGGAATATGAACGTGGAAGGTTTGGCCGTATTTTGTTTCATCCTCATTGGCCAACCATATTATCTTCTCTCTCTCCATCCACGCGCTGCGCCCTGACTGGATGGTCAACCAAAACCACTTCTCTTCTTCCAATTGGCTACGTGTGGGACCCGCCTTTGACTCTATTTGATTTTTTCAATGGAATCATTAACTTGTGTATTTATTTATTCTTGAGGGTTGTATTATCAATTATTAAACGTAGCTTGTTGGTAAAACGTGAGGGTACAAGGCCTGGGGTTCATGAGTTCGAACCCAGGCTATGGCAACTTTTTCTCTCTTTTGTATCAATCAGATCTGGTGCTTCCTACACACACGCGCCCATCATGCACCCTCAACCAGAAACCTTTGGATCATATCAAGATGGGATCTAACACACATAAACCTGCAGCCCACCATGGACCATCAAGGGAGCGCCACACAGGATCGTAACCAGTTTTTTCTATTTTCTTTTTTATTATTTAATTATTTAGATATAAATTAATTATGTTTGATTTGATTAAATTATTCAATTAGAATTAGGATAGTAAAATTAGGATTAGGCTCCCAACTAGGATTTAGGATCATCTCCCGATTATTTCGATTATGTCGATTTAATTTATTTAATCATTTTTAATTGTTAAAAAATCACAAAAATCCTAGAAAGTTATCAAAGCATTAGGGTTTGCCCAATCCCATTGGTCATTTGGCCAAGATATTAGGATTTAATTTATTATTCGTTTCGACTAAATCTATTGGTCGCGATGGGTAATAATCAATTATATTAATTCTCATTCAATTGATCCTTGGTTAATTTTCTCTTCGATCCAATCATACCTAATGATTGCATTGGAGAGAAATAAAGTAATAAAATACAATAATAAAATTTGTTATCATGTAATAATCAAATCTATTGATTATGAGAGATAATGATAAAACTAATTTAATTATCTAAAACTAAAATACATTTTATTTGTTGTTCGTAATGATCGAATCTATCGATCAGAATGGTCAACAATCCTTCATCTAATCCGTTAACTATGGTGATCAAACCTATTGATCATCGCACCTAACGGAAACATATTAAAAACCATGGTTGTACGCCATTTAAAACACATCAAACCGAAACTACGGATTTTCATCACTTCGATAAGGTAATTCAAAATACCTTGCAAACCACAAATTTCAAAACTATGATAAGGTAACTCAAAATGCCTTCAAACACATTAATAATCAATTCTAAGGCGTACAACCCTGCCCCCGAACTACATTGACTCTGATTCTCCCTAAGGAGATACGTAGGCACTTGGATAACCAAGGCGAGTCCCCTTCCCTAAAATCTCAATTCATTCAAATCTCACTTTTCACCCTTTTCATTTATTTAGCTATTAACCTTAATAATTTTAGCCATAAAACCTTTACCTTAAACACGGAACCTTAGGAAAGGGTTAAGGTTGCCTAACACCTTCCCTTGACCCGAATATAATAACTTACCTGGAATTCTCTTAACTACGTAGGGTTTCCTATTCGCCCTGGTAGAATAGGTGGCGACTCTAAAAGTATAATTTTTAGGGCAGGTTGCTACAATGTCTATCAATAAATTTTCTCTTAACTTTGTTTTGACGTGTTGTAATTTTTTTATGGCAGGTATTTCTCAACGAAATTCTCTTGTCCTCTCTCCAGTTCTCGAAGATGATAAGCTTTCCACCAAAGTTCCTTCCACTGAACATACTGAAGTCACTCGCTCGAATGATTCATCTCCAATCATAAATCAAGATGATGAGATGGAAGATAATCCCCAACTATCTAATACTGGTGGAGAGGTTGAATAATCTATAGGAAGTGAGGAGACTAATCCTGAGAATGAAAATAGAAACGAAGCCTCCAGCCAACCTCAGCCAGGAAATAAAGAGAATCAACCCTTTGGGACGGTCGTTGTTCATGCAACTACTTCGACTAATGCTCCTCCTGTACTCTCTTCAATCGACTTAGAGCAACTCAAAACTACTAACCCTTCTAGCTTTCTCAAGGATATGATGAATGCAAAGAACATGTTGTCTATCACAGATGGAGCCTTTTCGACTACTTCTGTGGACAACAGCACGGAACCTGACAACCAAAACCTCCTTCACAAAATCAAGGAAAAGTTTTTTGGTATTGACCTTATCGAGGCGTTGAGAAAAGATGCCACCAGCTGCTTTGGACTGAAGAATATTTTAAAGAAAGTGAACTTGCTCAATGTCTCTGACGAGGTATCATAGGTGATTGTCTCATTAGGTCTCTTACTCGACCAACTTCAATCATATAATCTTCGAAAACAAGAGGTTAACCAAAAATTAAGCGTGAAAGTATCCACTTAAACCTCTTCATGGAAAGCTGCTAATGAGTCAACTATTAAAGTTGACACTCTGGAGCTTGAACGTTTGAGGTATCACAAAAAGTATAAAACCTGTGAGGCGAACGTTAAGTCTTGGGAGGAAGAAATTGAACATCTTCAAGGGAAAGTAAACGTTACAAAGGATCGTCGAGATGAGATTCAGCAACTAAACAAAAAGAAAATAGATGAAGTGGTTCAAGCGGGCATTATCCATGTCGAAATGGCTCAGATATTGGGTCCAGAAATCGAAGAACTAAAAAAGAAACAAGCCACGATCGACCAACGTTTGTCCATACTGGCCTCTCAGTATTCTAATATGAAGAGCAACCTTCGTGAAGAATTTAGCCATTAGTGTTAGAACAAGATTTGTTCTGATCAATATTCTTAGTTTTGATGATAATAAGGATATGAATTTTGTGTGAGATAATGTGGTACTCTAATACACTACAATTTCCCTTTTAGGAAATATATAAAGAGTATGCACAAATCAGCGCTTAGAAGCTTTGACTCAGAAGGTTCAGCATGCAACATCAGAACATGGTCTGGCAAGACATCAGAAGATGGTCAAGGCAGAATCAGAACATGGGTCTATAGAAGCATCAGAAGAACTTGAGTTCAGAAGCAGAAGCACTGGAGTTCTCATGGTATCACGCTCAGAAGCACTTCAAGGTCAGAAGACAAGAAGATGCTCTGCACCAAGCTGTTTGACTCTGATGATATTCAAACGTTGTAAACACAAACATCAGATCAGAAGCAAGTACAAGTGGCAGGCTACGCTGACTGACAAAAGGAACGTTAGAAGCTATTAAAGGCAACGTCAGTAGACACAGCGTGAACAAGGCTCGAGGTAGTTGACAAAAGCGTGAAACATTAAATGCAATGCTGTACGGAATACGCAAAGCATTAGATGCTCCCAACGGTCATCTTCTCAAGTGCCTATAAATATGAAGTTCTGATGAGAAGCAAGGTTACGAATCCTGAACGAACTTATTCTGAAAAACTTGCTTAAACGCTGTTCAACTCAAAGCTCAGAAACTTCATCTTCATCAAAGCTCACTACATTGCTGTTGTAATATATTAGTGAGATTAAGCTTAAACTTTAAGAGAAATATCACTGTTGTGATTATAGCTTTTCAGAAGCATTTGTAATACTCTTAGAATTGATTACATTAATTTATAAGTAACTAGAGTGATCAAGTGTTGATCAGGATACTCTAGGAAGTCTTAGCTTGTGTCTAAGTAGTTGTAATTAGAGTGATCACGTGGTGGTCAGGATACTCTAAGAAAGTTTTAGCTTGTGTCTAAGAAATTGTTCTTAGAGTGATCAGGTTGTGATCAGGATACTCTAGAAGACTTAGTCGTGGGCTAAGTGGATAACCATTGTAATCTGTTGCGATTAGTGGATTAAATCCTCAGGTGAGGTAAATCACTTCGGGGGGTGGACTGGAGTAGTTTAGTTAACAACGAACCAGGATAAAAATAATTGTGCAAATTGTTTTTATCTTTCAAGTTTTTTTGACTACACTTATTCAAACCCCCCCCCTTTCTAAGTGTTTTTCTATCCTTCAATTGGCATCAGAGCACCGGTTCTAAGGTGCAAGCACTTAACCGTGTTTAGAAAAGATTCAGGAAGAGAAAAACGCTTCAGTAAAAGATGGTTGGTGATATTCCAACAAATCCACCTGCATCTACATCTGGCTCTGCTGAGCAATATAATGGTAACAATGGTTATACTATACCACCAATATTTGATGGTGAAAACTTTGAATACTGGAAAGATAAACTGGAAAGTTACTTTCTTGGTCTAGATGGTGAACTATGGGATCTTCTGATGGATGGTTACAAACATCCAGTAAAGGCTAGTGGCGTAAGGCTTACAAGGCAAGAAATGGATGATGATCAGAAGAAGCTTTTCAAGAATCATCATAAATGTAGGACTGTTTTGCTGAATGCTATCTCTCATGGTGAGTATGAGAAGATATCTAACAGGGAAACGGCCTATGATATATATGAGTCATTGAAAATGACCCATGAAGTAAATGCTCAAGTTAAGGAGACTAAAGCTCTTGCTCTAATCCAGAAATATGAAGCCTTCAAGATGGAGGATGATGAAGATATTGAGAAGATGTTCTCAAGATTTCAAACTCTAACTGCTGGATTGAGAGTTCTGGATAAAGGCTACACCAAGGCTGATCATGTAAAGAAGATCATCAGAAGCTTACCCAGAAGATGGGGTCCAATGGTAACTGCATTCAAGATTGCCAAGAATCTGAATGAAGTTTCTTTGAAAGAGCTTATCAGTGCCTTGAGAAGCCACGAAATAGAGCTGGATGCAAATGAGCCTCAAAAGAAAGGTAAGTCTATTGCATTAAAATCTAATATTAAAAAATGCACTAACGCTTTTCAGGCTAGAGAAGAAGATCCTGAAGAATCAGAATCTGAAGAAGAAGATGAAATGTCCATGATCTCCAGAACGGTAAACCAACTCTGGAAGAGCAAGCAAAGGAAGTTCAGAGGCTTCAGAAGTTCAAAGAATTTTGAACGAGGAGAATCTTCTAGTGACAGAAGATCTGACAAGAAGAAGGCTGTCTGCTATGAGTGCAATGAGCCTGGACATTACAAGAACGAGTGTCCAAAACTTCAGAAGGAGAATCCCAAGAAGAATTTTCATAAGAAGAAAGGTCTTATGGCAACATGGGATGATTCTGAATCAGAATCAGAATTAGACTCTGAAGGAGAGCAAGCCAACTTCGCGTTGATGGCTACAAAAGATGATGGATCAGAATCTACCTCAGAATCAGATTCTGAAGAGGTATTTTCTGAACTATTTAGAGAAGAGTTAGTTTCCAGTTTAACAGAACTTCTGGAACTCAAGGCTCATCTTAGTATCAAATACAAAATGCTGAAGAAGCAGTTTGAATTTGAAACTAAGAAGCTGGAAGTGGAAAATTCTGAACTGAAGGAAAAAGTTTTAAAATTATCCAAAATTAGTGGATCTCCTTCTGAATCAGAATAATCTGTTCCTAGCATGAATCATATTCTGAAGGAATATGACTTGAGCTTCAGGAAGTTTCTATCTAGAAGTATTGACAGAAGTCAACTAGCTTTTATGATATATGCTGTTTCTGGAAACAAGAGAGTTGGCATTGGTTTTGAGGGTGAAACCCCATACAAACTTGAACCTGTGGATGATATGAAAATCACATACAAGCCATTGTATGATCAGTTCAAGTAAGGCCACTCCCATGATATTAGGCACACATCACATGCCCAAAGCTTTCACATAACACACACTAAGAAGCATGTGACACAACCTAAGAAATATCATGGAACTCAGAATAGAAATTATCATGCTGTTCCTCCTATTTCTTATAATGCTAAACCTAAGTTCAATCAGAACTTAAGGAAAAATAACAAGAAAGGACCAAAGAAAATGTGGGTACCTAAGGAGAAGATTGAAGGATAGAAAAACACTTAGAAAGGGGGGGTTTAAATAAGTGTAGTTTAAAAACTTGGACGATAAAAGTAAATTGCACAGTTATTTTTATCCTGGTTCGTTGTTAACTAAACTACTCCAGTCCACCCCCACGGAGTGATTTACCTCACCTGAGGATTTAATCCACTAATTGCACGGATTACAATGGTTTTCCACTTAGCCCACGACTAAGTCTTCTAGAGTATTCTGATCACAACTTGATCACTCCAGGAACAACTGGTTAGATACCCTCTAAGACTTTCTAGAGTTTCCTGATCAACACGATCACTCTAGTTACAACTGCTTAGATAACCTCTGTCATACCCCAAATTTGTCCTACCCTTTATTGCTAACTGGCTTAGACTTTGCATTCATCTGCATCTCTCCATTAGGTCATTTGCATAACTTCACATTCATGCATTAAATAAAACATCTAAAAGCATGGGATCAAGGATCCTAGATAGTGGGCTTCCTATTTCACTCAAGCTTGATTCATCTGAGATTGTCTATGAGCTTGGATCAAGAAGGTTATGGTCTTAGCTTATGGTTATTGTGGACTGCTTTCTCACTCTTTGTGCAGAATTATTCCCCGTCATAGATCGAGGTTTAATTCTCTAAATAATGGGCGATCATTTGGCTTATTTGATTTCATCTTTGGGTTAAGGCCTTGTCATATGAATTGGTAGTCAAGTGCTTTCACATTTTATGGATACTTGAGTTTATTCATCTCTGACGAGGGAGTTTCATTCAGTTGCATGTGATAGTACTATTCGTTCAAAGGGCTTTTTGTGTTTATAATTCAACTGGGTCGTGATAATTGGCTTTTAATCAGAAGATTAGGATTTCTATGGATGATTGCTTGGAAAAGAAGTTATGGTGGTACAATTTATCAACTTGATTGCGAATAATTTTGTTCAAGAGTACAAGAGCTTCATTTATGATACTTCAAGTACAAGATGGAGTGAAAAGAATAAAATTCAAATTTATTTGAATTTGTCACATTCAAATCAAAATTCAACATTCCATTATTCAAAGGTCTTCATTCAATATCCATACAAAAGATCATTCAAAAAGAGCATTCAAGTCTCTACTACAAAGATTATACATATTTCCATCAAGAAACACTATACAAAAAAAACAGTAAACTCCAAGCATCTTCATCATGGCCTTCGTATTGTCTTGAATCTGTTTACACCATTCCAAAGACCTGCAATACAAAAATTCCACCCGCAAATCAACCGCAAAACCAGAGTTCAGAATTATTAACACACAAAACAGTCCATATTCAATTACCCGGTTCAAACTTTCATCAACACCAGAAGAAAAGATTCAGAAAAATAGGCATTATGTTATTCAGTTCATCAGTGTACACCATTCTGCAACCTCGCCAAAACCTACAGCATTCACACAAGTAGCTCCTAACCATTACTAGCAGTAATAACAGAATCCCTGCAAAAAAACCAAAATCCAGCCATCCAAACAATTCTGCACATCCACTACAAAAAAGAACCTGCAACCCGATACCTAGCCAATTATCTTTCACTAACAGTTAATTCCTAACTGTTTTTACCTTTTACTAACTGACATTAACCTAGTCAACTTCCATCCACACTAACTAGCCTAACTGAACTCTTAACTTTCAGCCATAACAGTAAAACAGAATTCTCAACAGAAAAACAAGTTGCCAGCTAACCTATAACAGAATCACAAAATAATTCATTTCACCATATAACTAACCTAACAGATTCATAACAAACTTTCATAACCAAAAAAAACAGAGATAACCAACTTCTAACTGATTCAATCCAAGCCTTCAATCTTCAACAAACTCCCCTCTAATCCAATGGCTCTGATCTCTCACTCTCTAACCGATTTCTCACCACCTCAACCTCTATTTAAAAAGATTTCCCTCCAATTCATAAACCTGCACCACCATTTTTATCAGACACGCCACTTTTCTCCTCCACCCTCCACCATTATCTCTTCCTCCACCACTTTCTTCCTACACACTTCAACCATTCCTGGATTCTCTCTCCACCATTTCTCACTTTCATTCATCATCATCTTCATCTCTTCACACTCATTCTCCATCTTCACACTTCAACACACTCACTCCATAACCACCACTCTCTCACAATTCTCTGCAAAAAATCTCTTTCTCCTCCATCAACCTTCTCCACTTCACCTTCACTATACGCTCAAATATCACCATTGTTGCTAGAGTTTCAACCTCTGAAGCTCTAACAACTGAGCTGAACCTTCATCCATAACTCCATATCTCAATAGCACACTCCTTCGATTCAATTCACAACAAACTCACACTCTCCCAATTTCACTCATTCTCACGCAATAACACAACAACGCAGAAGAGAAATCGCACACAAAAAGAAGAATCGAAGAAGAGAAGAATGAGAAGCAAGAAGAATAAGCGGTGAAGGAATTCGAAGTCGTACCTGTTTGGAGCTGCCTCTTGTATTTTCGTTCCACTCGCGCCGGTGAAGCATCGTCGGAGTACCTCCAACCGAAGTTCAAATCGGAGATGAGAGGTTTGAATCGAAGAGCGAGGCGACGAGATGACGTGGTCGTTGATTGCTTTAACGGTGAACGGAGTTGAATCGGAAGGGATTAGAATCGAGCGAGAGATGAAAGGGGGCGAGAGTGAACGAATTGTGGTTTTGTGTTGTGATTCGCAATGGCCAGAAGCGGTTACGGTGGAGCTTTGATCGGAAACTCATCGGGGAAGAACGAAGAGAGCCGCGCCGTTCACGTAGAAGAAGAGAGGGGAAGCTCAATCGGTACACCACACTGAACCCTAATTCCTCTTTCTATTCTTTTTTATCTTTTTTATTTTATTTTAATCAAGTTTGTTTTATTATTTTTGAATTGAAAAAGAACTATATGATAATAAAATCTGAATAACGTGATGCTGGATCAAGACCATAACATGGGGCCACGATCGCTAATCCCATCCCCTGTGGCCCATGTATCTTCTTTTTTGATGCTGAAAGGATCTATACAAAAAACTCTACTGGGCCTTGCACCAATTTGCTGCGCATGCACTCCCCATAGGCCCACACACCATATATTTTGCAACATAAAAAACTTCTGGGCCTCCTCTGTTTGGGCCAAGCGCCTGTTTTACTAATTGCACTGCCGTTTTTAGCATTAAACCCCTGACTCCATTAAAACTTGATTTTTTTTTTAGTTTAATTTTTAGTTTCTTTTAGAAATTTCTTCATGAAAATCAATAACAAAATTTGTTAGTTTCAATTAGGTGATCTAGGATTAATGTTAGATTTTTAGGAATCTCTCATTCGAAAACTCATAAAAATAGTAGATTTTTTAGGTAATTTTGACATTTAAATTTCTTTCATAAAAATGCCATAAAAATAATAGTACTTTTAATTCACTTTTGTGCTATATTTTGATTTGTTCTTTTTCATGCTATTTCCAATATTCTACTTTTTGCTTTATTTTCCATGTGTCTTTTAAATCCTAACCTTAGGTAGAAACCATGATAATATTAGGTAGAAATTCCCCATTTCCATTCTTTTTCTTTTCAACACTAAAACATCTAATAAATACTTGAATAAATTCCCCATAAAAAATACAAAGAAAACACTTAAAACACTAATAATCAAAGTGAAAATTCTTAAAAAGGGAATGGAACCTTGAAACGTCCCTTGCTTAAGGGAATGTTCGAGTGCTTGGATCTCCCTTGCTTAAGGGTCCCATTCAGGCGTAAGTTCCCAACTTCTAAAAAACACAAACCAAAGAGTAACTCGAGTTTCCCTTGCTTAAGGGATTTCCTCGAAACGCTCAAACTCTCCCTCTTCTCTCCTTTCTTAAGGGCATTGTTATCTCCGCTCTATTGCATCCTAGGCTATCCCCTTATGCAAGAGCGCGAGCGTTAACTCCGCCCAACTAAAAAACACAAAAACAAACAAAACTATGGAGCCGAACTACGGCGCTCTGATTCCTGAAAAGGATACGTAGGCATCAAGTCGCGGGGCTTGAACGAGCACACTTGTAAATATTCCTTCTTTTCCCCGTATTTCTTTTGCATTTATTCGCATGTAGACACAGACATAGTACACACCCTTTAGATAGAAACAAACATAGGTGGATACCATCGAGTACGATGGGCGCGAGGGGTGCTAATACCTTCCCCTCGCGTAACCGACTTCCGTACCTTGATTCTCTGGTCGCAAGACCTTGTTCCTTCCTTTGTTAGGTTTTCTGATATTCCTTTCCCTTATGGGATAAATATATTGGTGGCGACTCTGTTCATTTTTCGCGAGCGTGCGACAGCTGGCGACTCTGCTGGGGATTACCTAAGCAAGTCGATCCTAGCCTTTTTTTGTTTATTTTATTGGGTGTTTATTTGTTTTATGTCTATATCTCGTATATATGTTTGCATGTTTATTTTCTGCTTGCATATCATGTTTATTTCTGCTTGCACATCATGCATATGGATTATATTTTTGTGTTCCTTGGGGTCTTCTGTTCTGTTTTGCAGGTGGGGGGTTTGTGTGAGGTAAAAGGCCCACTACCCAGGCCAGTGACACATAGGATTAGCGTGGATGCTCATGTTGACTCCCGTGGCCCTTGCTTCGATCGAGTTCAACATGGGGTACCACAACTGGGCGAGGTTCTTTCATGGAACACTATGTCTGGCACGCTTGCTGCCTCAAACACTTTGTACCCCATGGGAACTGTAGACCCTAGTGACCATTAGGGACCACTTGTCCGTGTCTAGACTACATACCCGTGAGATTGGGGTGGGACAGGAAACCTTGGCTCCTACATACCTTTGGCTCTTCATATTTGAGGTCGGACCTTTATTTGGTCTATTCTCCTGGTGCTTGATATTCTGGTATTCCAAAAAGGCGTCGAACCTTTGATCCTGTGACATTTGGCCTGTACAGAGGTTTCACATCAGTTATTCAGAGGATTGTGCGGTGGTTACTAAGATTATATGGACCTTGATCCCATGCTTTTGCATTGCATAACATCATTGCTTTATCCACTTCATTTGTGGGCGATCCTAAAGTCTATTTCCAAAAAAAAAAAAAAACAGAGAGAAAAGGAAAAAAGGAAATAGAACAAAAAAAAAAGGAAAAGAAAATATATTCTATACAAAACAAAGCCTTGATAAAAAAAAAGAAAATAAAAGAAAAAGAAAAAGTGTGTGGAAAGACTTTAGGATTCTCCATAAACAAAAACATTGCATTCATACTATCATGCATTTCATGGTTCTCTCATAAGCTTGTGGGGCCCTTTCTACTCAAGTTGACTTTAGCAACAAAGTTGACTTCTCACCGCAACGTGCTCAAAAGCTGACATTGGAACAACTCCGTGGGGTTTTGACTGAGATGAGAACAGAAATGGGAGCTGACATGAATCAGTGTGTGGAGGTTATTCAAGCTTTTTCTCTTTGACAAGAAGAGTTGAGACAAGTTCTTCAAAGGCCAAATGCAATGTTAATCTCACCCCATGAGAAGGTCTTATGCATCAGAATGTTTGAAATAATGTTGAGATTCCTATTCTTGGTAAAGAAAATTCACATCATTGAAGTCTGCAAGTTTCCAAATTATTGAAATTGGCAAAAGGTTTCACCTCTTGGAGAAAAGATTGAAAGCCATAAAAAGTCGTGACTCCACTGATGTCGTTGGTTTGTGCCTAATGCTTGATATCAAGAAATGCAAGGATCATCCACTTTCACTCCTAATGATGGATACTGAAGCTATATTGGTAATCATCTCCTGTACATGTGTGGAAGTTGCTTGGGGCTCCCGATCGAGGGATAAGCAAGACGTATTCTTATCTTGAGTTTTGTACCACCTGCATTGCTCGAATCCCTAAAAGCGTTACAAATTCCTGGATGACTTTGTCAAAATCTTCTTCCGTGTGATAAACAAGAGTGTTCTTCACAATGTTTCTCGTTCTCAAGGTTCTACTTCATATATCAGTTGCCTTTTCTCAAGATCTCCTTCTCAGTGGCCTTGCTAGTTAACAGAGACAAGAAGAATATGAGAAACAAATTGATGTGATTCTATTGCCTTGTGCTCATTCGTTTCCTTGTTTGTTGGAATCACAATTGGTTAAGATTCTAGTATTGGGTCTTCTTCACCACAAGTAGCCCTCTCGAATTTGATGATCATACAAGATTCTTTCCATTTATGATGGCGATTACTACTCTAGCAACTACGCTTGGGGCTCCCGCACGAGTGATAAGCAAGACGTATTCTTATCTTGAGCATTGCATCACTCGCATTGCTCGAATCCCTAAAGTAAGGCAAAGATTTACAACTCATGGGTGACTTCGTTGGAGTTCTCTTTTGGTGTAATCTGAAGTGTTTGGTAAGAACTGCAAAAAGTATTCAAGATCAATAAGTCCAGACGGAGTCAAGTCTCCTCAACAATGGCATTCATTTAGTTTCTTTATTGCATTCTCATTTGTAACATTTCATTGTTTGTTTAAGCATTTATAGCATGTAAAAACTTGTTAATTTCTGAATGAAAATCAAAATACATTGTTTATGTTTGTCTTGAAGAAATCCATTCGTTTTCACTCATAAATGTTTTTGGCATTACGATACCAACTTTACTAATCGCTTGCTTAGGCAAAGAGCGGAGGGAGAATGATGAAAGATAAAAATGCAAAATCTCTAATTATGTGTTTTTGAATAAAAACCCTACTGAGGATGTACAGGTATTGTTTCAAATCCCCAAACACCGGAGATATAAGGGAGATAGACCCTCGTTAACCCCTTTGAGCCTTGAAGTAGGAGTTTCTTTTCTAATCACAAAAACCCTTATTTTAACCTTGGGGCAGGGTAGTGTTCATTTAACTTGATCGAGTGTTCAAAACTCACCAAAAGGGTATGCATCTAAGGATACAACAATGGTTATCCTCCAAAAGGTTGAGGAATGTCAAAACCGCAATGATTATCCTTATTCCATCAAGAGATCAAGAGATGACGATACCACAATGGTAATCCTTCATCAAATCAAAAGAATGAGGCAGTCGCAATCACCTCCGACGAATCAAAGACTATGCGAGGTCACACGACTTGTTAAAAAAATATAGCAAAAAAGAAATGGCAAAAAAAAAAAAAAAAGAAGAAGAAGAAAAGGATGAGAAGAAAAATGGCAAAAGGAAAAGATGATGAAATTGCCAAGCAAGAACAAAGTCGTGTAATAATGAATCAGAAGAATAAAAGGTGAGCGACCGCCATGTCCAAAGAACCTCATTGACTCCTCAACCATTTCAAATTCCTTATGAGGGATGAACACTCGTGTCGAGTTAACTGAACATAGGAATGAAGAACATCACGAAGGGGGTGGGTACAAATAATTTTGAGCCTAAATATCCTTTGTTTCTTTAAACCGTGAACCCGGCCAAGTTACAACCCTTAAAAGTCCTAATTGAAGTAGGGTTTGTCTTGAAAGCGCACCCCGAAGAGAAAGCGTTTAACTGACTCCCAAATGAAGCGAGACTCATATCCATGTTGGTATCTGATCGGTCACCAATTTCTCTTATACTCCATGATTTATTTGGTAAAAAATCGGTCATTCCGGTAACACTGTGAACGTTTTGTTCTTTGTTTTTAGTAGTTCTTTCATGTTTTGCTAATCTAATTGTTTTTGATAAATTTTAGTAGAATAGTTGCTTTTGATCACTTTGTTGGTAGTTATTGGTTATTTCAGGTGTAAGGAAGAATCGCTGAAAAAATGGGACGAGAACAGAAGAAAACAAAGCCAAAATTGCAAGGAAAGAAGCTGACGCGGGCGCCAGTGTCGTTTGACACACCCATGTCAGCTGAAAAAGGAAGAAAATGCTGCTGGGAGCTGACACGGGCGCCAGTGTCATTTGACACGGCCGTGTCAGCTGTTAGATGAAAACAGAGTTTTTTAAGGAGAAAACAGTGGCTGACACGGGCGCCAGTGTCGTTTGACACGGCCATGTCAGCTGTTGCGGCCAGAAAGTGAATTTTTAAGCTGTTTCATTAGTCCAAGTCTCATTAAGGGCGTTTTCGACTTTTTGCATGAATGGAATGTAACCTAACACTACTTAGTCCTAGTTTGAGAGTTTGGAGAGCATCTTGGATCATATTGAAGAATTTTACGGTGAAGAAGAAAAGCTATCAAGGGTTTCGGAGAACGGAGATTTTCAACGGCAATCGCAATTGAAGATCAAAGCTTTCCCTAATTTTTGTAATGTTTATCATCTCTATTTTTATTTCTTCGAATATTACTATGAGTAGCTAAACCCCCCAATGCTAGGGGGGTGTCCCTGAATTGCCATTGTTATGAACTAATTTTCTATCAATTTATGTTGTTCAAGTTTTAATGAGTTTATCTTCATTGTGCAAAGTTTTTAATGCCTTTTCTATCGGACAAATAGTTTTCGGATTTACGGTTGAGGTTTAGGTCGGACAAACCACTCAACGCATTTTGCACAATAATTCTTCGGTAAAAATTGCTTAGGAATGAGGATTTAACCGTAGTAACCGTTTAATTCTTGATATTCATTATTATAGAACTTGGTGTTATTTTTAATAGCTAAGGAATTAGGATTAAAGATAAACACCAAAGGTTTTCCGTTAAGGAATTAAGGAAAACAACTCTTGAGATTCGGTAGTAACTCATTATAACTATATTTCATAAATTGAGGAATAAAGTTCATTGCGCGGCAATTTAAACACCTAACCTAGCATGCTTTCTCATATTGTCAAGAACCGTTATTTTACTTTTGTTTTAATTAGTTATAATTTATATAATTTCTCTACAAACCAACAAACCCCATGATATTTTGTCCAATTGAATAATTGTGAAACTTATATTTCCTACGCAGTCCGCGAGTTCGATACTGGGTATAAACCTCTTTTTAAAACTACATTGATGAAAAATAGTACACTTGCTAATTTTCCGATCAAGTTTTTGGCGCCGTTGCCGGGGACCGCCGAAATATAAGTTTAATAATAATTCAATTGGATTTTTGTTGCTCTGCAACTAAAATTTAAATTTTCTGTTATTTAATTTGCTAACTACTAATAATTGTCTAATCTTTTTATGCGAGGTAAGGCCTCAGCAGACTTTCTTTTTGACGCAGAGCCAGAACGATCGTTGCGAGCTAGACTTCGAAAAGCAAGACAAGAGAGACTGGAAGCGATAGAAGAAATTCTAATAGTTTCAGAATCTGATAACGAGGATAATTTTTCTGTTCATTCTGAGCACTCGGATTCGGAGGCTGAACCTATGGCAGCTCCCGTAGAAAGATTGTTAGGTGATTATGGTGGAGCAAATGCACCAGCTGGCCGGATGACTATTGTCAATCAACCGGTCGATGTTGCCCACTTTCAGTTGCACCCGGCAACAATACGACAACTTGAGAAGAAACCTTTCTCTGGAAGAATTAATGAAGATGCCAACAAGCACTTACAAAGGTTTCTCACCATGACTACGTCGTTAAAAATAGAGGGGCATTCTGAAGAGGCAAAGAAACTAGTGATGTTTCCGTTCACTTTGTCAGATGATGCTGAAGAGTGGTTTTACTCTTTACCTGCTGGAAGTATCACCACTTGGCAACAGATGGAGACAACATTTTTAAATGAGTATTTCCCTGCTTCTGTGTATATTCGAAAAAGATATGACATAGTTAATTTTAAACAGAAGGAAGGAGAATCACTCGGAGATGCATATAAGAGGTTCAAGCGGTTGTTGGTGGCATGTCCCACTCATAACATGGATGTGACTGAACAAATGCAGAATTTTGTGAATGGTCTTAAACTGAAGACAAAGCAACTTATTGACACCGCTGCAGGTGGCTCAACAAATTTCAAAACAGCCACGGAGATCAAGAAGATTATTGATGCTATCGCGGCAAATGAACACTTGGAGTTATATGAACGCAGTGTTAATCAGCCTGAAGGGTTAGTCGATTTAAAATTGTCAAACCAAGTTGTTAAGATGGAAGACCAAATTGCGGCTGAAGTTGAACGAAGACTGAAACAAATGGCCCTCGAAAAGCAAACTGTAGCACAGGTTCAACCAGTTCAGCCAACTCAAGCGGTAAATTGTGATATTTGTGGAGGACCTCATTTTGCCATGCATTGTGTGGCAACAACTCAACAGGTGGAAGAAATCAATTTTCTGAAGCAGAACAATCCCTACTCCAACACTTACAATCCGGGATGGAAAAATCATCTGAATTTCTCCTGGAAAGATCAACAAGGGAACGTTCCTAGACAAGGAGCTATGCCATATCAAAGTCTACCACAACAACAACAATATCGCCCACCGTAACAACCATATCAACAGCCATACCAGCAGCAACAACAAAAATTTCAGCCACAGGGACCAAGAAAAGCAGACTGGGAGATCGCCATTGAAAAGATGGCCGCTCAAAGTTCCCAATTTCAAGAAGAAACAAGAAGTAATTTTCGAAACACCGGTGCATCGATTAAGAATCTTGAAATTCAGATGAGTCAAATTGCACAACAAATGGCAAATCCTCAACAATCGGGTGCTCTACCTAGTGCCACGGTTACAAATCCTAAAGACCATACTAATGTGAGTGCTATAAGCACTAGGAGTGGTAAAACCAAAGAAGTTGTGGAGGAAAATGCTGAAGAAGAAGAGCCGTTGCTTGAAGTTGATGTGGAAATAAAGGAAAATGAGGTAGAAGCTGAAGATGTAGTGATATTAGAACCGGTGACGAAAGGGAAGATTATTGAGCCAAAACCGACTGTTAAACTTCCTTTTCCCACTAGAAATAAAAAGAAGGGGCAGCATGAGAAGAATTTTGAAAAATTCTTGGAGATGTTCAAGAAACTTGAACTGAATATTCCA
This sequence comes from Vicia villosa, assembly GCF_029867415.1. NCBI lineage: Eukaryota > Viridiplantae > Streptophyta > Magnoliopsida > Fabales > Fabaceae > Vicia > Vicia villosa. Next base: position 61,916,448 of record NC_081185.1, on the reverse strand, counting down.
TTCCTAGAGGCATTGGAGCAAATGCCTACCTATGCCAAGTTCATGAAGGATATTATATCCAAGAAAAGGACCATCGATCATGATCCGATTATTCTAACCGAAACTTGTAGTGCTATTTTGCAGGGTATGAAAATTCCGGTGAAAAAGAAGGATCGAGATTCTGTGACTATTCCTTGTACCATTGGGGATAGATCTTTCAAGAAAGCCCTTATTGATTTGGGGGCAAGTGTGAGTCTTATGCCGCTGTCCATTTACAAGAGATTGGGGATAGGTAAAGTGCAAGATACAAGAATGACACTCCAATTTGCTGACCATTCTGTGAAGAGACCCTACGGGATAGTAGAAGATGTGCTTGTTAAAATTGACAAATTTGTGTTTCCGGTGGACTTTGTTATTTTAGAGATGCCGGAAGATGAAGAGATCCCAATCATATTGGGAAGACCTTTCTTAGAAACCGGAAGATGTTTGATAGACATAGAAGAAGGCACAATGACTCTGAAGGTTTATGATGAAGAGTTGAAAATTGATGTGCGAAACACCATGAAATACAAAGATGATGTTGCCACTAGTCAACACATTGAGGTGATTGATCAAATATATGCAAATGAAAAGTCCTTGGAAACACAACAATTACCTTTGAACAAAGTGTTGAGTTTATCAATTTTCGATGAGGAGGACGCGGTCGATGAAAAAGAGGTGGAAGTAGTAGCCATGATGGAAGCAATTCCAATCTTTAAAAGCTCTCGACCAAACCGATGGGAAGATCTTAGGCAACCATTGGTGGAGGAAAAGAAATATGAACCGAAGAAAGGGGCTGAATTGAAACAACTGCCGGAAAACCTGAAGTATGTCTTTTTGGACACTGAAAGTAGGTGTCCGGCGATCATAAGTTCCCGCCTTGAAATTCTTCAAGAGAATAGGCTCGTGGAAGTGCTGAAAAAGCATAAAGGTGCTATGGGATGGTCTATTGAAGATTTAAAAGGTATTAGTCCTACAATGTGCATGCATAAAATTCTCATGGAAGATGATCATAAACCGGTAGTTCAACCCCAAAGGCGGCTCAATCCAGCAATGAAAGAAGTAGTCAGAAAAGAAGTTGTGAAATTATTAGATGCAGGGATGATCTACCCCATATCTGATAGTGCTTGGGTGAGTCCGGTTCATGTGGTACCGAAGAAAGGAGGAACGACAGTGATTAAGAATGAAAAAAATGAGCTGATTCCTACACGGACGGTAACAGGGTGGAGAGTTTGCATCGATTACAGAAGATTGAATTTAGCGACAAGAAAAGATCACTTCCCGCTACCCTTCATTGACCAAATGTTGGAAAGGTTAGCAGGGCATGATTACTATTGTTTCCTTGATGGTTACTCAGGGTATAATCAGATTGCGGTTGCACCAGAAGATCAAGAGAAGACCGCCTTTACATGCCCGTTTGGTATTTTTGCCTATCGAAGGATGCCCTTCGGGTTATGTAATGCTCCAGCCACATTCCAGAGGTGCATGCAAGCTATCTTCGATGATATGCTTGAGAAGCATATGGAGGTTTCCATGGACGACTTCTCGGTTTTCGGTAAGTCATTTGATAGTTGTTTAACTAACCTTGCTCTTGTTTTAGAAAGATGCCAACAGACAAATTTGATCCTCAATTGGGAGAAGTGTCACTTCATGGTGCGTGAAGGTATAGTTTTGGGTCATAAAATTTCCCACAAAGGGATCGAGGTAGATCAATCGAAGATCGAAGTGATATCAAAGCTACCACCACCAATGAATGAAAAAGGTATCCGAAGTTTCTTGGGACATGCGGGATTTTACCGTAGGTTCATAAGAGACTTCTCTAAAATAGAAAAACCCTTAACTACTCTTTTGGTTAAGGATAAGGTTTTTAATTTTGATAATGAGTGTGCCGTAGCATTTGAAACTCTCAAGAAAAAGTTAGTTTCGGCACCAATTGTTGTGGCCCCAGATTGGTCTCTACCTTTTGAGATCATGTGTGATGCAAGTGACATTGCAATAGGGGCAGTATTAGGACAGCGGAGAGAAAAATTATTGCATGTTATTTACTACGCTAGTCATGTTTTGAACCCTGCACAGATGAACTATGCAACAACCGAAAAAGAGTTGCTTGCAGTTGTGTATGCCTTCGATAAATTCAGGCAATATCTGTTGGGTTCTAGAGTCGTTGTTTATACTGACCATGCTGCTTTGAAGTATCTTTTTGCCAAACAGGACTCTAAGCCAAGACTTCTCAGATGGATCTTACTCCTTCAGGAATTTGATGTAGAAATTCGTGACAAGAAAGGATGTGAAAACACTGTGGCGGATCACCTTTCTCGAATGTCGCCTATTGAGGAGACATAATAGAAGCGTCCAATAAAGGATGAGTTCACAGACGAACACATCCTTGCTGTTATTGGTGTTCCTTGGTTTGCTGACTATGCGAACTATCTGGTAGGTGGGGTAATCCCTGATGATTTTGATTCTAACCGGAAAAAGAAGTTTTTGCATGATTGCAGGTTCTACTTGTGGGATGATCCATTCTTGTACAAGAAAGGACTGGATGGGCTGGTTAGAAGATGTGTTCCAGAGGAAGAACAACGAGATGTGTTAAAAGCTTGTCACGACTCCGAATATGGGGGACACTTTAGTGGTGATAGAACTACGGCGAAGGTACTTCAGTCAGGGTTGTATTGGCCCTCGTTGTTCAAAGATGCCCAAGAGATAATCAAAGAGTGTGACAAGTGCCAAAGAACGGGGAACATTTCGAAAAGGAATCAGATGCCTCAGAATGCCATGCTGGAAGTCGAGCTTTTTCATGTATGGGGCATCGATTTCATGGGTCCATTTCCACCATCTTTTGGAAAGAATTATATATTGGTGGCGGTGGATTACGTCTCGAAGTGGGTTGAAGCAGTTGCATTACCAACCAATGATGCGAAAGTGGTAGTAAAATTTCTGAAGGAAAATATATTCGCAAGGTTTGGAGTGCCAAGAGCTCTCATAAGTGATGAAGGAACGCATTTTCTAAATCAACTGATGGAGAAGCTGCTCTTAAAGTACAATGTGAAACATCGCATAGCTACCCCATACCACCCACAAACAAGCGGGCAAGTGGAAGTGTCAAATAGGCAGCTGAAACAGATCCTTGAGAAGACTGTGAACTCCTCTCGCAAGGATTGGGCAAGTAAGTTAGATGACGCATTATGGGCATACCGTACTGCTTTCAAAACACCTATAGGTATGTCTCCTTACCAATTGGTCTATGGAAAAGCTTGTCATCTGCCTTTGGAGTTGGAACATAAGGCTTTGTGGGCATCAAAGTTTCTTAACTTGGATATTGCTAAGGCAGGAGATTCCAGAATTCTTCAACTTCATGAACTAGAGGAATTTCGGAATCGAGCTTATGAAAATGCAAAAATCTACAAGGATCAAACCAAGAAATGGCATGATCAGAGGATTTTACGAAAAGATTTCTGGGAAGGGCAATTGGTACTCTTATATAATTCCAGGTTGAAATTGTTCCCCGGTAAGCTGCAATCAAAGTGGTCAGGCCCGTTTGTAATTCACAAGGTGTATCCTCATGGGGCAATTGAATTGAAGAACCAGGCGAATGGAGACACCTTTAAGGTAAACGGGCAGAGGCTGAAGCCATATTACCAAGGTCAAGAGAGGGGCCAAATTCATGTTGTTCGTCTCGCAGGATGAGCGAAACGACCGTCGAGCCATGCGACGTTAAACGAAGCGCTTCGTGGGAGGCAACCCACGCGTTTATTTCTAATGTATTTTTATTTTTGCAGTTTAAAAAAAAAAATAAATAAAAAAAAATAAAATTTTGAGAGGGGAAGGCAGCGCCGGACACGGCTGCCCGTGTCAAGGGACACGCCCGTTGTAACACCCCTCTAATAACCCGCGGCAATTAAACAATTAATAAATCAGAGTAGGCATGCAAGGGGTATCACAATTCATAAAATAATAAACACACGTCGGTATAAGTCATGCATTCACTGAAACAACTGAAATTATAACTCAGTAAATAAGATCATGTTTTACACAGCGGAATTAAAAACACACAGAGTCAACATTAAACAATAATGTATCTCAATCACCAAACCAAATAGAGTTATAACCAACTCAAAGACAAACGTGTTCCCAGTGTTACATCTACCAGAGCATGACACCGACACTATGACTAAAAACCGACTTATGAGCTAATCCTCACCAAGTCGCGCCGCTATCCTCAATCTGAAAATGACAACAAGTAAGGGTGAGTCTCATCACAGTTAACCAATGTTATCGCATCATAAATAATAACATATCATGGTTATATCATTCACCCAATCGTTTCATATTCAGACAAATCACCATTTATATATCCACAGATAAACAGGCAATCAACACACAACATATACAATCATGCTATAACAAATCATGCACATGTATGAAACTGACACTATGCATGTGGTACCAATCATCACCAGTGGAATCATCCACCGACCGATCTATCATCAATTCAGAAACGGCCCTGCCAGCACGAATTCCACACAATGGGAATTCTGCCCCTCGCTGAATCCTCTCATCATATAGGATTCAGCTCATGTTTATGAATGCATGCAACATATATATAACATACTTTCATCATTACCATTCTTTGAGTAGCATCATCTATACTCATTTCATCATCATCATCATCAATAATAAGCATGTTCATATATACATCACATCATTCAACATCATCAATCATCAGTAAACCACAGAAATCACATCACAAGGTTTACACAGTACCAAACAGTACACAAACAGGCATACCAATCGAAAGTTACACATCATCGAACTTTCCAGAAAAATCACAAAATAGAAATTTCACACACAGAACGCCATACGCGTATCATATGACCCATACGCGTCCATACGCGTATCACCTTGCCTCATACGCGTATCATACGCATTTCACCAGAACTCAAAATGGCCTAGAAACCAACCCATACGCGTATCAGCCTCACCATACGCGTATCACCAGAATAATTTTCCTCTTTCCAAAATTCCATACGCGTATCAGCCTTGCCATACGCGTATCACCAGAATAATTTTCCTCTTTAATTATTCCCATACGCGTATGAGCATTCTCATACGCTCTCATACGCAACACACCAGTACATGGTTCTTGGGACAGGGCAACTGCGTATCATACGCGTACAGCCCCTTGGGAGTGTCCCCCATACGCGTATCAGCCTCATTCCATACGCGTGTGGCACTGTTTCATACGCGAAACACCAGAAATGCCCAGTAACCTGCAGAATTCGTGACAGCCCAAGACCCATTCGTTTCTACTCATACCAGTCCACGAATTCGAGTCCAAAAACCAGAAAGATTGCATCTAAACAGTGAACGAATTCATTCACAACCATAACATATGATTCTATAATCAATTTCGTTCATCATACCCTAAATCTATCAGTTCTTAGGGATTTATCAGTCCACAAATTCAATCCAAAAGATGAACACAACACAGAACATGGAAACCATTGATCAAAACAATACTACCAATCTATACTACTACCTATAACATGATAATAGAGATTAAATGGAGAGTCTCCCCTTACCTCAGATAATTGTTCTTGATCTTTGGTCTCTCCCTCTACAGATCTCCTTCAGTTCTTCGTGTTCTCAACCCTTTGTTCTTTCACGTTCTTTCTTCCTTTCCCAAATCCCAATGCTTTATGAAAATAATAATAATTTAGTAAAAGGATTATAAAATCACCCTCCCTCTTTTACTAATTACTCATATGGCCCAAATGCCATAAACCATTATTTATTCATTATTTTCACCAAAATCCCTAATAATTCTAATTATTAATTCAATATTCCAATTAAATCAATATTAAAATTATACGGGTGTTACAACTCTCCCCCACTAAAAGAGTTTTCGTCCTTGAAAACATACCTCAGGTAAAAAGTTCTGGATAGGAGTCCTTCATCTGACTCTCAAGCTCCCAGGTAACATTTCCCTCAGCTGGTCCTCCCCAAGCTACTCTGACCAAAGCTATTTCCTTGCCGCGCAATTGCTTCAGCCTTCGATCCTCAATCCTCACAGGTAAAGTCTCAACCGTCAAGTTATCCTTCACCTGTACATCATCTACTTGGATCACATGGGACGGATCTGAAATGTATTTCCTCAACTGAGATACATGAAACACATCATGCAAATTCGCAAGCATCGGCGGTAAAGCGATACGATAAGCCACTTCTCCCACTCTTTCAGAAATTTGGAATGGCCCGATAAAACACGGAGTCAACTTCTTCGACTTCAATGCCCGACCAATCCCTGTCATCGGAGTAACTCTCATAAACACATGATCTCCCTCTTGAAACTCAAGTGTTTTCCTCCTCTTGTCATGATAACTCTTCTGTCGACTCTGAGAAGCTTTCATCTTCTCTTGAATCATTCTGATCTTCTCTGTAGTCTGTTGTACAATTTCTGGACCGATCACAGCACTCTCGCCAGATTCGTACCAACACAACGGCGTCCTACATCTCCTACCATACAAAGCCTCAAACGGAGCCATACCAATACTCGAATGATAACTGTTGTTGTAGGTAAATTCAATCAAAGGCAGATAACTATCCCAAGTACCTCCTTTTTCCAACACACAAGCACGCAACAAATCTTCTAACGACTGAATCGTCCTCTCAGTCTGTCCATCAGTCTGCGGATGATAAGCAGAACTCAATCTCAGCTTAGTACCCAAAGCTTTCTGCAAACCTTCCCAGAACTTAGATGTAAACCTCGGATCTCTGTCCGACACAATACTCGAAGGAATACCATGAAGACTAACTATCTTCTCAATATACAACTGAGCTAGCTTCTCCATCGAATAATCCATTCTCACCGGTATAAAATGTGCAGACTTCGTCAACCTGTCTACCACAACCCAGATAGCTTCACAATTTCTGATAGTTCTCGGCAAACCCGAAACAAAATCCATTGATATGCTATCCCATTTCCACTCCGGAATAAACATCGGTTGCATAAACCCAGATGGTTTCTGATGCTCAATCTTCGACTTCTGGCAAGTCAAACAAGAATACACAAATTCAGCAATTTCCCTCTTCATTCCCGGCCACCAAAACAACTTTTTCAAATCATGATACATCTTAGTAGCACCAGGATGAATACTCAACCCACTACGGTGTCCTTCTTCCAAAATACGCTTTCGGAGTTCATCAACATCAGGAACACAAACTCTGTCACCAAACCTTAGTATACCATTCTCGTCGACTCTGAATTCACCAGTATTGCCTTGATTAACCAAAGTCAACTTATCAATCAATCCAACATCAGCTTTCTGACCTTCTCTGATTTCTTCAAGAATACCACTAGTCAGCTTCAGCATACCCAATTTAACACTAGTAGGAGTACCTTCACACACTAAACTCAAGTCTCTGAATTGTTCAATCAAATCCAATTCCTTCACCATTAACATAGACATATGCAAAGTCTTCCTACTCAATGCATCAGCCACGACGTTTGCCTTACCCGGATGGTAATTCAAACCAAAATCGTAATCCTTCAGAAATTCTAACCACCTTCTCTGTCTCATATTCAGCTCTTTCTGATCAAAGAGGTACTTCAAGCTCTTGTGATCACTGAACACCTCAAATCTCGAACCATACAAATAGTGTCGCCACAACTTCAGAACAAACACCACAGCTGCCAATTCCAAATCATGAGTCGGATAATTCCTTTCATGCACTTTGAGTTGTCTCGACGCATAAGCGACCACTTGTTGATTCTGCATCAATACACCACCTAAACCCATCAACGACGCGTCACAATAAACCACAAATGATTCTGTCGGACTTGGCAAAATCAAAATAGGAGCACTAGTCAATCTCCTCTTGAGCTCTTGGAATCCTTCTTCACACTTTGCATCCCAAATAAAGGCTTGTCCCTTCCTGGTCAGTTTAGTTAACGGCAATGCTAACTTTGAAAATCCCTCAATGAACTTTCTGTAATAACCTGCAAGACCAAGAAAACTACGAATCTCTGATACTGACTTCGGAGCTTCCCACTGAGATACAGCTTCTATCTTTGTAGGATCCACAGCAATACCATTCTTAGAAATCACATGTCCAAGAAAACTGACTTCTTCCAACCAGAATTCACACTTCGACAGTTTGGCAAAAAGTTGCTTCTCTTTCAACAATTCTAACACAGTTCTGAGATGCTCTGCGTGTTCTTCCTCATTCTTAGAATATATCAGAATATCATCTATAAATACCACCAAAAACTTATCGAGATAAAGATGAAAGATCCTGTTCATATATTCCATAAAAACACCAGGTGCATTAGTAACCCCAAACGGCATTACAGAATACTCATAATGTCCATACCTCGTTCTAAAAGCAGTCTTCTGAATATCGTCATCTTTCACACGTATCTGATGATACCCAGACCTCAGATCAATCTTACTAAATACACGCGCTCCAACCAGCTGATCCATCAAATCATCAATCCTCGGTAATGGATACCGATTCTTGATAGTAACCTTGTTCAATTGTCTGTAATCTACACACAACCTCATTGAACCCTCTTTCTTCTTTACCAGTAACACAGGCGCACCCCACGGCGAAACACTAGGACGAATAAATTTCTTCTCAAGCAATTCTTCTAACTGTTTCTTCAGTTCAGCCAATTCAGACGGTGACATACGGTACGGTGCCATCGACACTGGACTAGTTCCCGGAACCAATTCAATTGAAAACTCCACTTCTCTTTCCGGTGGTAATTCATTCACATCTTCTGGAAAAACTTCTGGAAACTCACACACCACAGGCAATTCACCACTCGCCACTTTTTCCTTCACATTCATCAATGCAAATAACATAAACACAGTTGCACCATCACCGATAGCCTCATTCACTTGTCTAGCTGTCATCTCCAGATTATCATTACTAACCTCTTTAGGAAAGATTACCGTCTTTGTAAAACAGTTGATATGAACACGGTTGAACTCCAACCAGTTCATTCCCAGGATTACATCAAGTTCTTTCAACGGAAGGCACACTAGGTCCATCCCGAATTTTCTACCAAAAATGTCAACCGGACAATTCAGGCATGCAGACGAAGTAGTTACTGAACCCGACGCAGGAGTGTCAATAACCATACTTCCATTTATATCAGATATCTCAAGATTCAACCTCATAGCACAATCCAAAGAAATAAAAGAATGAGTTGCCCCAGTATCAATAATTGCAACTAAAGGTGTGCCATGAATGAAACACGTACCTTTAATCAACCTGTCCTCTGGAGTAGTCTCTGACCCGGTCAAAGCAAAAACCTTTCCTCCCGATTGGTTCTTCTTCGGCTTAGGACAGTTGGGACTGATGTGACCTTCTTCTCCACAGTTGAAACAAGTCACAATCCTTTTCTTGCAGTCAGCAGCAATATGACCCACTTGGTCACACTTGTAACACTTCCTCTGATCAACCTTGCATTCATTCCTACGATGTCCCATCTCGCCACAATTGTAACATCTGATACGAGCACTGGAATCTCCCCCACTGGGTTTCTTCCAATCAACAGGTTTACCTCTACCATATGGCTTACCTCTATCCATAGGCTTCTTACCCTTTCTGTCAACCAACTCGCGAGAGTGAGATGACCTCAGCTTGATATTATCTTCCTCAAAAATCCTACTACAGTCTACCAGGTCAACAAACCTCCGGATCCTCTGGTACCTGATACCCTGCTTGATCTCATCACGAAGACCATTCTCAAATTTGACACATTTCGAGAACTCACTGGCTTCGTCATCATTGTAGTGCACATAGTACCTTGCCAGTTCCACAAACTTGGCAGCGTATTCCGGTACTGACATATTGCCTTGAACCAGTGCCAGAAATTCAACTTCCTTTCTTCCCCTGACATCCTCAGGAAAATACCTCCTCAAAAATTCCCTCCTGAATACAGCCCAGGTAATTGTTGTATCACCAGCATCCAACTCAGCTTTAGTTGACAACCACCAGTCATCAGCTTCCTCAGATAACATGTGAGTGCCAAACCTCACCTTGAGGTTCTCAGTGCAGTCAATGACTCGAAAAATCCTCTCGACCTCCTTGAGCCATTTCTGAGCACCCTCTGGATCATGCGTGCCTTTGAACATTGGAGGATTGTTCCTCTGAAAATTCCCCAGTTGCCTATCAGCACCAATCCCTGCTCCTACAGTCCCTCCTCCAAGCACACCAGCAATCATGCCCAGAGCCTCAGCGAGAGCATCATCGTTTCTTCCTCCTCTTCCAGCCATTGTTCTGCTTAATCACAAATAACCCAGTCAGAACAAAAGTATCGACAATAACTCGTATTAGTCGCATACACAGAAGGACGGACACAAAGACTCAGGTCACAACGACCAACTATGCTCTGATACCACTATTGTAACACCCCTCTAATAACCCGTGGCAATTAAACAATTAATAAATCAGAGTAGGCATGCAAGGGGTATCACAATTCATAAAATAATAAACACACGTCGGTATAAGTCATGCATTCACTGAAACAACTGAAATTATAACTCAGTAAATAAGATCATGTTTTACACAGCGGAATTAAAAACACACAGAGTCAACATTCAGCAATAATGTATCTGACTCAATCACCAAACCAAATAGAGTTATAACCAACTCAAAGACAAACGTGTTCCCAGTGTTACATCTACCAGAGCATGACACCGACACTATGACTAAAAACCGACTTATGATCTAATCCTCACCAAGTCGCGCCGCTATCCTCAATCTGAAAATGACAACAAGTAAGGGTGAGTCTCATCACAGTTAACCAATGTTATCGCATCATAAATAATAACATATCATGGTTATATCATTCACCCAATCGTTTCATATTCAGACAAATCACCATTTATATATCCACAGATAAACAGGCAATCAACACACAACATATACAATCATGCTATAACAAATCATGCACATGTATGAAACTGACACTATGCATGTGGTACCAATCATCACCAGTGGAATCATCCACCGACCGATCTATCATCAATTCAGAAACGGCCCTGCCAGCACGAATTCCACACAATGGGAATTCTGCCCCTCGCTGAATCCTCTCATCATATAGGATTCAGCTCATGTTTATGAATGCATGCAACATATATATAACATACTTTCATCATTACCATTCTTTGAGTAGCATCATCTATACTCATTTCATCATCATCATCGTCAATAATAAGCATGTTCATATATACATCACATCATTCAACATCATCAATCATCAGTAAACCACAGAAATCACATCACAAGGTTTACACAGTACCAAACAGTACACAAACAGGCATACCAATCGAAAGTTACACATCATCGAACTTTCCAGAAAAATCACAAAACAGAAATTTCACACACAGAACGCCATACGCGTATCATATGACCCATACGCGTCCATACGCGTATCACCTTGCCTCATACGCGTATCATACGCATTTCACCAGAACTCAAATGGCATAGAAACCAACCCATACGCGTACCAGCCTCACCATACGCGTATCACCAGAATAATTTTCCTCTTTCCAAAATTCCATACGCGTATCAGCCTTGCCATACGCGTATCACCAGAATAATTTTCCTCTTTAATTATTCCCATACGCGTATGAGCATTCTCATACGCTCTCATACGCAACACACCAGTACATGGTTCTTGGGACAGGGCAACTGCGTATCATACGCGTACAGCCCCTTGGGAGTGTCCCCCATACGCGTATCAGCCTCATTCCATACGCGTATGGCACTGTTTCATACGCGAAACACCAGAAATGCCCAGTAACCTGCAGAATTCGTGACAGCCCAAGACCCATTCGTTTCTACTCATACCAGTCCACGAATTCGAGTCCAAAAACCAGAAAGATTGCATCTAAACAGTGTACGAATTCATTCACAACCATAACATATGATTCTATAATCAATTTCGTTCATCATACCCTAAATCTATCAGTTCTTAGGGATTTATCAGTCCACAAATTCAATCCAAAAGATGAACACAACACAGAACATGGAAACCATTGATCAAAACAATACTACCAATCTATACTACTACCTATAACATGATAATAGAGATTAAATGGAGAGTCTCCCCTTAACTCAGATAATTGTTCTTGATCTTTGGTCTCTCCCTCTACAGATCTCCTTCAGTTCTTCGTGTTCTCAACCCTTTGTTCTTTCACGTTCTTTCTTCCTTTCCCAAATCCCAATGCTTTATGAAAATAATAATAATTTAGTAAAAGGATTATAAAATCACCCTCCCTCTTTTACTAATTACTCATATGGCCCAAATGCCATAAACCATTATTTATTCATTATTTTCACCAAAATCCCTAATAATTCTAATTATTAATTCAATATTCCAATTAAATCAATATTAAAATTATACGGGTGTTACACCCGTGTCCGGTACTTAGAAAAATTTAAAAAAAAAAGGAAGAACTAGCGAGAAAGGAGGGGAGGCAGCGCCGGACACGGCTGCCCGTGTCGTGGGACACGCCCGTGTCCTGCTGGGCGAAAAAGTTTTATTTTTTTTTATTATTTTTCGTTTTTTTTTCTCTTCTTGTTTTGATTTTAGTTTATTATTTTTTCGTGGGTCCCACCCACTTATGCAGATTTTTTTCTTTCCCCTTCCTTATTTTCCATCTAATTCCTCTTTCTTCTTTCTTCTTCTCCTTTATCTCTCTAGAACATTCAAAAACCCCATAGCCTCCACACCAAAAAGCTTCAAACTTTGCCCTTCAAATCAACTCATCTCCAAAACCGTCTTCACAAAAGTTGCTCCAAATTTCGTTCTCTACGAACCTACGGTAACTTTTTCTCCTAACTCTTAGTTTGAATTTCTTGTTTTTTTTTAGGTGTCATCAGTGGCTCCCAAGAGAAATATGAGAGGCAAACAACCGGTGGGACAGTCCTCGCGGTCCGGTGCAAGGACCAACGATGAACAACCACCACCAACCAATGCCCACGGAATAAGTTTCACTAATCCGGCACACGAGGTTCGTTATTCTCGCCATGTTCGGCGTAAAATTACGCCATCCAGGTATATGTGCTCTGAAACTTTGTCTGCTTTAGGGCTATCGGATGAAATTAACCGAATGTTTCATGTGTTGGGTATTTTAGAATTTATGCATTGTGAAGCGCCGACATACGAGCGCATAACACTTGAATTTTTGAGTTCCGTAAATTTTCAGTTGCAAAGCGTTATGGAGGATGAATATCATTGTCACTCAGGTACCATGACATTTCGGCTTTACAATGAGGACCACACATTGACTGTGGAAGAATTGGGAGCTGTCTTGCACCTCCCCATTTATGCACGAGGCGCGATTCCTTCGCACCTCATCCCCTCAACATTTTGGAATGCCATTACTAAGGACGGTAGCTATGTGGCAAAGGGTGCGAAAGCATCTCGGATCCAAAATCCTTGTTTCAGGTATGCTCAAAAATGTATTGCTTTCTCCTTATTTGGCAGGGGCGATAGCACTGGAGTGGCATCAAGAGCTAAGCTTTATTTGTTAGATGCCATGGCACAATCATATCCTGTTAATGTGGCTGCGTTTGCGGCATCTCAGTTGACTAAGGTAGGCCGTGCTTCTACTGGTGGTATTTCGGTCGGAGGCATGATCACCCAAATAGCCAGACATTTTGGCTATAACCCGGAGACACTTAATGATGTACTTGTTACTGGTATGTAAAGGTTAGACATGAATGCCCTTGTCAATCAAGGCATGATTCGAGTGCAGGGTGCACAGTATGGTTTGGTATGGAAGAAACGTGTTATTCTAACACTCCCCAATCCTTCTAGAGTTTCAATTATGGAAAGGGAAAATTGGGTTTATGTGTCTTTGGCTAGACAAATTCGTGAGGAGGATGAAGAGGAAATAGGTAATGAGGAGGAAGAAGATAATATGGATGAGGAGTATCAAGAAGAAGAGCAAACTAATGCGAATATGGATGAACAACCCGAGGAGCGACCCAACAGGGGTGACCGGTTTTCATCCATGAACCAAGAAGAGTGGTTGTGGATTCAGACGGAGTTCGGGGATCTCCGTGCTGAACAAACACGGCAAGGAGTGGAACAAGTTCGCCAAGGCAATGAACAAGCGCGTCAAGGTGCAATGTTGGATAACATTCACCACATGATGCGACATTTAATGCTTCAGTTCCCTCCTCCTCCGCAGTAGAGCACTGTAAGTTCTCCCTCGAATCTTAAATTTAAACATTGAGGTCAATGTTTGGTTCAAGTGTGGGGGAGACTTTTACTGTTTTCAGTTTTTTTTTTCTTTTTTCTTAAGTTTCAATTATTCTTGTTTGTTTTATTTATTTCTGTTTAAAGTTGATCTTCCAGTGTTACAGATTGATGAGATTTTATTGAATGATTGATGGAGTAGTAAGGAAAGAATGAACGAGACAACCCAATCTTGCACCAAAAAGGCATCCCTGAAAGTTGATACAACCGAAAGAAGTAGTCGGACGCAGCTTGATGACACCTGACTGAGATTGAAAGCTAGTACATACGAACCGGAAAAGAAGCGACATTACACAATAAGTACTCTGGACCCTGTAAGCTATGCCCAACATGGTGAGATCATAAAAAGCCAGAAATTTATCATCATGAGAGAGTAGTCAGGTATGACTTTATCACTTTGAATTTGCGTAAGTTCTACTCATATGACACTACATGATAACACACACTGAGGCATGTTTTTTGTTGTTTCCCCTTGAGCCTTTCTAGCCGTCCCTTATTTATGTTTATCCATTGCAAACCTCTTTGAGCCTGTATCCCTTGTTTGTTTGTTTTTAACCGCATATATTACCCCTTGGCCAAAAAGAAAAAAAATTCCCTCTTACCCGTGCTCGGCATAAATTTTGTGGATGTAGAAATTGTGCAAAATTCTAAGTTTGGGGTGGTGAATCTTATACGAAAAGGGCAAGTGTGAAAAAAAAAACAAAAAAAAAAATTATGTGGAGACTCTTGAATGCTCCGGAAAAAAAATGAGAGAAGAAAAAAAATATAGAACTCATAAAAACACACTTGTCCCGGTTAAATGACTTGGTTACATTTGAAACACTCGAATAATTGAGTGAAGTTAAAAAGTCAATGTTAAACCCCATCGTATTCAAAGAAGCACAATGACAAGAAAGACAACATGATTGTCGAGCCCCCTAAACCTTTGTGTATCCGTTTCCTTGTTTATCCTACCTGTCCTAAGCCCCGTTACAACCCAAAGACCTCAAAAAAAGTGTGTGCAAAGTGTTTGTGTATGAAAGTAGAATTTGTTCAAGTTTAAAAGTTGATATTGCATATTGTGACTTATGAGTGAATTGCTTTTAACCGTGAGAGACTTGGTGAGAAGTGTGAAAAAGCTTACAGGTGAAGGAGAATTTTAACGTGAAAGTGGAGCGGATAATTCGGGGAGCAAAAGCTAGCACGATTGACCAGAAGGGTGGAAGTCGAGTTGTGAAAAGCACGGTTGTATTGTGGAAGCATAAATTTAGGGGTGACCTTTGTTTGATGTCTCAGGCATTGCTTGAGGACAAGCAACGAGCTAAGTTTGGGGTTGTGATCGGTCACCAATTTCTCTTATACTCCGCGATTTATTTGGTAAAAAATCGGTCATTCCGGTAACACTGTGAACGTTTTGTTCTTTGTTTTTAGTAGTTCTTTCATGTTTTGCTAATCTAATTGTTTTTGATAAATTTTAGTAGAATAGTTGCTTTTGATCACTTTGTTGGTAGTTATTGGTTATTTCAGCTGTAAGGAAGAATCGCCGAAAAAATGGGACGAGAACAGAAGAAAACAAAGCCAAAATTGCAAGGAAGGAAGCTGACGCGGACGCCAGTGTCGTTTGACACACCCATGTCAGCTGAAAAAGGAAGAAAATGCTGCTGGGAGCTGACACGGGCGCCAGTGTCATTTGACACGGCCGTGTCAGCTGTTAGATGAAAACAGAGTTTTTAAAGGAGAAATTAGTGGCTGACACGGGCGCCAGTGTCGTTTGACACGGCCGTGTCAGCTGTTGCGGCCAGAAAGTGAATTTTTAAGCTGTTTCATTAGTCCAAGTCTCATTAAGGGCGTTTTCGACTTTTTGCATGAATGGAATGTAACCTAACACTACTTAGTCCTAGTTTGAGAGTTTGGAGAGCATCTTGGATCATATTGAAGAATTTTATGGTGAAGAAGAGAAGCTATCAAGGGTTTCGGAGAACGGAGATTTTTAACGGCAATCGCAATTGAAGATCAAAGCTTTCCCTAATTTTTGTAATGTTTATCATCTCTATTTTTATTTCTTCGAATATTACTATGAGTAGCTAAACCCCCCAATGCTAGGGGGGTGTCCCTGAATTGCCATTGTTATGAACTAATTTTCTATCAATTTATGTTGTTCAAGTTTTAATGAGTTTATCTTCATTGTGCAAAGTTTTTAATGCCTTTTCTATCGGACAAATAGTTTTCGGATTTACGGTTGAGGTTTAGGTCGGACAAACCACTCAACGCATTTTGCACAATAATTCTTCGGTAAAAATTGCTTAGGAATGAGGATTTAACCGTAGTAACCGTTTAATTCTTGATATTCATTATTATAGAACTTGGTGTTATTTTTAATAGCTAAGGAATTGGGATTAAAGATAAACACCAAAGGTTTTTCGTTAAGGAATTAAGGAAAACAACTCTTGAGATTCGGTAGTAACTCATTATAACTATATTTCATAATTTGAGGAATAAAGTTCATTGCGCGACAATTTAAACACCTAACCTAGCATGCTTTCTCATATTGTCAAGAACCGTTATTTTACTTTTGTTTTAATTAGTTATAATTTATATAATTTCTCTACAAACCAACAAACCCCATGATATTTTGTCCAATTGAATAATTGTGAAACTTATATTTCCTACGCAGTCCGCGAGTTCGATACTGGGTATAAACCTCTTTCTAAAACTACATTGATGAAAAATAGTACACTTGCTATTTTTCCGATCAGTATCGTACGTTTGCTTTATCTTCCATATGCGAAAATCGAGGTTGTGTCAACTAGTGATCCATTCACAAAAGGTCGCAACCTCATTTCAATAAAAAGTTTCTTTAAACTTCAAGACTAACATAGGCTTTGCATTAGAATCATCATTCTTAGAATTAACATTCTTTTGCATGCAAAATATGTGCTTAACATCAAGGAAATTTTCAAGGATGAGAATCAGTGAGCAACTTGATCATGTCAAAATGCAACAAGACTTGAGAACTCCGAGGAGTAAAAGCTAATCATTTCAAATGTTGACCATCAAGGGGCAAGTTATTCAAAGAACTCCGTTGGGCATGAACAGTTAGTGCTTCCTTTGATTACCTTGAAGGGAAGAGTTTGAAGACTCCGTTGAGCGTGGTAAAGTTGTTTCCATGTTTTTTTAACTTCAAAACAATGAAGGCTTAAGGATTCTAGTAAGCTGTACCCAATCAGGGGCAATTGAGTCGAGGTTTGACCTCTCAAATTCAGCATACCAGGGGCAATTGAATCGAAGTTTGACCTCTCAAGTTCAGCATATCTGGGGCAATCATGTCGATAAATCTCTTCGAGCCTTGATCAATCTAGGGCAATCATGCCGATAAATCTCTTCGAGCCTTGATCAATCTGGGGCAATCAAGTCGAGGAATCTCTCATGAGTTCTACCAATCTGGGGCAGTAATGTCAAGATTCGACAAATCTCTCCAAAGATCCATTGGGGCAAATTCCTCCATAAGTCACGAAGCTTGGGGCACAATTCTGAGTTCTTTATCGCTCCATGACCATAGGAGTTTATTTCTCCTAGAATCTTGGTCTCTCCCCAAGCATCGAGTTTATTTCTCCCGAGAGTTTGTTCCATTCCTCAAGCATAGGAGTTTATTTCTCCTAGGAGTTGTCCTACTTCCCTAATCAAGGCTCCTTATCTGGATTTCTCATCCCCAACATGGTGAATCAAGGGAATCTCCTTAAGCTGAAAATCCTCCAAGCAGTGGCACATGGTGAGAAGTCAGAAATCATTCTTCAAGTCAAAGAAAAGTGCATCTTACAAATCAAAGTCCAATATCTATTGGCACCTCCAAATGGTCCTTAACACTAAGGGGATTCTCCCTGGTGTTTACCTCACTAATGTCTTTATTTGGCACTCTGCATATAGTATTCATTGCATATAACATTGCATCCTCAAAAGCGTAGCATATCCATCAAAATGGAGCATTACGCCATAGAAAATTCAAACATGCATACAAAGCATAAGCCAGATAATACAAATCAACACTCAATCAAGATGACGATACTTCCCCACATAAAATATTGTCCTTACAAACTCCGATTGATATCTGCTACTACATCACAAATCTCCTCAAACCATGGTGCCAATACCTGGTATCCTCAATCCCCAAAAGAAATCTTATCTTCTCTCTCCTGGCCTTCTTCGTCAGAATCGTTGTCTCCGAGGTTATTTCCCGTGTGCTGCGTGCAAATTAGAGTGCGAATGAGGGTGGGCATTCAACCCATCTCATTTTTCAATCGTTTGAATAACCATACTTGGTGTGTGGCAATTCGAACGATTGCCACTCTTGAAGAGTTACACCCCGCCTTTGGCCTGAGGGATTAATGTAATTCTTATGCTTCGCAAGCATCAACATCTTCGTGATTATATCTTTCGATCAAGTCTAGTCGTCACTAGTCTCTGTGTTTGTTTCCCCTCGTGTGGACGACCTTTCGGATCCAACCCCCGTGTTGTGAATCCTTTGCCTTCCAACATTCAAACAATTCCAAAGCCCAGTTCTCGCCCTGGCAAATCAAGTCAAAGCCCTAGTTCCCGTCCTGGAAAACCTTTCAAAATCCAGTTCCCGTCCTGGTAATCATTTTCCAAAATCCAGTTCCCGTCCTGGCAATCATTTTCCAAATCCAGTTCCCGTCTTGGTAATCATTTTTCAAAGCCCAATTCCCGCCTTGGCAAACCTTTTTTAAAGCCCAATTCCCGCCTTGGCAAACTTTTTCAAAGTCCAATTCCCGCCTTGGCAAACCTTTTTCAAAGCCCAATTCCCGCCTTGGCAAACTTTTTCAAAGTCCAGTTCTCGCCCTGGCAAACCTTTTTCAAAGCCCAATTCCCGCCTTGGCAAACTTTTTCAAAGTCCAGTTCTCGCCCTGGCAAACCTTTCTTCAAAGTCCAGTTCTCGCCCTGGCAAACTTTTTCAAAGTCCAATTCTCGCCTTGGCAAACCCTTTTTCAAAGTCCAGTCCTCGCCCTGGCAAATCATTTCTTTCATTTTCAGTCCTCGTCTGATATTTTATGGTGAAGTCAGTTCTCGCCTGACAACCATCATTCATCCATAATTTGTTACTATAAAACCAATTCCCAATCCCCAGCAAGTCATTATTCTCTTTCCCCATTCAACCGTTACATACCATAAATTCTTCCACCAGAAAAAACAAAAATTCTCTTTCCCCAGCAGATATCAAAACAAAAATATAATAAAGATAACAGTTACACCACCTTCCCTTTAGGACAAATTTCCGGCACTTTGATATTTAATCTTCTTCTACCTCGAATGTTCGAAAGGCTAGTGCCAATCTCACCTTCGAGTATAAGACGATTAAATAGGGGCAGCTGTCATACCCCAAATTTGTCCTACCCTTTATTGCTAACTGGCTTAGACTTTGCATTCATCTGCATCTCTCCATTAGGTCATTTGCATAACTTCACATTCATGCATTAAATAAAACATCTAAAAGCATGGGATCAAGGATCCTAGATAGTGGGCTTCCTATTTCACTCAAGCTTGATTCATCTGAGATTGTCTATGAGCTTGGATCAAGAAGGTTATGGTCTTAGCTTATGGTTATTGTGGACTGCTTTCTCACTCTTTGTGCAGAATTATTCCCCGTCATAGATCGAGGTTTAATTCTCTAAATAATGGGCGATCATTTGGCTTATTTGATTTCATCTTTGGGTTAAGGCCTTGTCATATGAATTGGTAGTCAAGTGCTTTCACATTTTATGGATCCTTGAGTTTATTCATCTCTGACGAGGGAGTTTCATTCAGTTGCATGTGATAGTACTATTCGTTCAAAGGGCTTTTTGTGTTTATAATTCAACTGGGTCGTGATAATTGGCTTTTAATCAGAAGATTAGGATTTCTATGGATGATTGCTTGGAAAAGAAGTTATGGTGGTACAATTTATCAACTTGATTGCGAATAATTTTGTTCAAGAGTACAAGAGCTTCATTTATGATACTTCAAGTACAAGATGGAGTGAAAAGAATAAAATTCAAATTTATTTGAATTTGTCACATTCAAATCAAAATTCAACATTCCATTATTCAAAGGTCTTCATTCAATATCCATACAAAAGATCATTCAAAAAGAGCATTCAAGTCTCTACTACAAAGATTATACATATTTCCATCAAGAAACACTATACAAAAAAAAACAGTAAACTCCAAGCATCTTCATCATGGCCTTCGTATTGTCTTGAATCTGTTTACACCATTCCAAAGACCTGCAATACAAAAATGCCACCCGCAAATCAACCGCAAAACCAGAGTTCAGAATTATTAACACACAAAACAGTTCATATTCAATTACCCGGTTCAAACTTTCATCAACACCAGAAGAAAAGATTCAGAAAAATAGGCATTATGTTATTCAGTTCATCAGTGTTCACCATTCTGCAACCTCGCCAAAACCTACAGCATTCACACAAGTAGCTCCTAACCATTACTAACAGTAATAACAGAATCCCTGCAAAAAAACCAAAATCCAGCCATCCAAACAATTCTGCACATCCACTACAAAAAAGAACCTGCAACCCGATACCTAGCCAATTATCTTTCACTAACAGTTAATTCCTAACTGTTTTTACCTTTTACTAACTGACATTAACCTAGTCAACTTCCATCCACACTAACTAGCTTAACTGAACTCTTAACTTTCAGCCATAACAGTAAAACAGAATTCTCAACAGAAAAACAAGTTGCCAGCTAACCTATAACAGAATCACAAAATAATTCATTTCACCATATAACTAACCTAACAGATTCATAACAAACTTTCATAACCAAAAAAAACAGAGATAACCAACTTCTAACTGATTCAATCCAAGCCTTTAATCTTCAACAAACTCCCCTCTAATCCAATGGCTCTGATCTCTCACTCTCTAACCGATTTCTCACCACCTCAACCTCTATTTAAACAGATTTCCCTCCAATTCATAAACCTGCACCACCATTTTTATCAGACACGCCACTTTTCTCCTCCACCCTCCACCATTATCTCTTCCTCCACCACTTTCTTCCTACACACTTCAACCATTCCTGGATTCTCTCTCCACTATTTCTCACTTTCATTCATCATCATCTTCATCTCTTCACACTCATTCTCCATCTTCACACTTCAACACACTCACTCCATAACCACCACTCTCTCACAATTCTCTGCAAAAAATCTCTTTCTCCTCCATCAACCTTCTCCACTTCACCTTCACTATACGCTCAAATATCACCATTGTTGCTAGAGTTTCAACCTCTGAAGCTCTAACAACTGAGCTGAACCTTCATCCATAACTCCATATCTCAATAGCACACTCCTTCGATTCAATTCACAACAAACTCACACTCTCCCATTTTCACTCATTCTCACGCAATAACACAACAACGCAGAAGAGAAATCGCACACAAAAAGAAGAATCGAAAAAGAGAAGAATGAGAAGCAAGAAGAATAAGCGGTGAAGGAATTCGAAGTCGTACCTGTTTGGAGCTGCCTCTTGTATTTTCGTTCCACTCGCGCCGGTGAAGCATCGTCGGAGTACCTCCAACCGAAGTTCAAATCGGAGATGAGAGGTTTGAATCGAAGAGCGAGGTGACGAGATGACGTGGTCGTTGATTGCTTTAACGGTGAACGGAGTTGAATCGGAAGGGATTAGAATCGAGCGAGAGATGAAAGGGGGCGAGAGTGAACGAATTGTGGTTTTGTGTTGTGATTCGCAATGGCCAGAAGCGGTTACGGTGGAGCTTTGATCGGAAACTCATCGGGGAAGAACGAAGAGAGCCGCGCCGTTCACGTAGAAGAAGAGGGGGGAAGCTCAATCGGTACACCACACTGAACCCTAATTCCTCTTTCTATTCTTTTTTATCTTTTTTATTTTATTTTAATCAAGTTTGTTTTATTATTTTTGAATTGAAAAAGAACTATATGATAATAAAATCTGAATAACGTGATGCTGGATCAAGACCATAACATGGGGCCACGATCGCTAATCCCATCCCCTGTGGCCCATGTATCTTCTTTTTTGATGCTGAAAGGATCTATACAAAAAACTCTACTGGGCCTTGCACCAATTTGCTGCGCATGCACTCCCCATAGGCCCACACACCATATATTTTGCAACATAAAAAACTTCTGGGCCTCCTCTGTTTGGGCCAGGCGCCTGTTTTACTAATTGCACTGCCGTTTTTAGCATTAAACCCCTGACTCCATTAAAACTTGATTTTTTTTTTTAGTTTAATTTTTAGTTTCTTTTAGAAATTTCTTCATGAAAATCAATAACAAAATTTGTTAGTTTCAATTAGGTGATCTAGGATTAATGTTAGATTTTTAGGAATCTCTCATTCGAAAACTCATAAAAATAGTAGATTTTTTAGGTAATTTTGACATTTAAATTTCTTTCATAAAAATGCCATAAAAATAATAGTACTTTTAATTCACTTTTGTGCTATATTTTGACTTGTTCTTTTTCATGCTATTTCCAATATTCTACTTTTTGCTTTATTTTCCATGTGTCTTTTAAATCCTAACCTTAGGTAGAAACCATGATAATATTAGGTAGAAATTCCCCATTTCCATTCTTTTTCTTTTCAACACTAAAACATCTAATAAATACTTGAATAAATTCCCCATAAAAAATACAAAGAAAACACTTAAAACACTAATAATCAAAGTGAAAATTCTTAAAAAGGGAATGGAACCTTGAAACGTCCCTTGCTTAAGGGAATGTTCGAGTGCTTGGATCTCCCTTGCTTAAGGGTCCCATTCAGGCGTAAGTTCCCAACTTCTAAAAAACACAAACCAAAGAGTAACTCGAGTTTCCCTTGCTTAAGGGATTTCCTCGAAACGCTCAAACTCTCCCTCTTCTCTCCTTTCTTAAGGGCATTGTTATCTCCGCTCTATTGCATCCTAAGCTATCCCCTTATGCAAGAGCGCGAGCGTTAACTCCGCCCAACTAAAAAACACAAAAACAAACAAAACTATGGAGCCGAACTACGGCGCTCTGATTCCTGAAAAGGATACGTAGGCATCAAGTCGCGGGGCTTGAACGAGCACACTTGTAAATATTCCTTCTTTTCCCCGTATTTCTTTTGCATTTATTCGCATGTAGACATAGACATAGTACACACCCTTTAGATAGAAACAAACATAGGTGGATACCATCGAGTACGATGGGCGCGAGGGGTGCTAATACCTTCCCCTCGCGTAACCGACTTCCGTACCTTGATTCTCTGGTCGCAAGACCTTGTTCCTTCCTTTGTTAGGTTTTCTGATATTCCTTTCCCTTATGGGATAAATATATTGGTGGCGACTCTGTTCATTTTTCGCGAGCGTGCGACAGCTGGCGACTCTGCTGGGGATTACCTAAGCAAGTCGATCCTAGCCTTTGTTTGTTTATTTTATTGGGTGTTTATTTGTTTTATGTCTATATCTCGTATATATGTTTGCATGTTTATTTTCTGCTTGCATATCATGTTTATTTCTGCTTGCACATCATGCATATGGATTATATTTTTGTGTTCCTTGGGGTCTTCTGTTCTGTTTTGCAGGTGGGGGGTTTGTGTGAGGTAAAAGGCCCACTACCCAGGCCAGTGACACATAGGATTAGCGTGGATGCTCATGTTGACTCCCGTGGCCCTTGCTACGATCGAGTTCAACATGGGGTACCACAACTGGGCGAGGTTCTTTCATGGAACACTGTGTCTGGCACGCTTGCTGCCTCAAACACTTTGTACCCCATGGGAACTGTAGACCCTAGTGACCATTAGGGACCACTTGTCCGTGTCTAGACTACATACCCGTGAGATTGGGGTGGGACAGGAAACCTTGGCTCCTACATACCTTTGGCTCTTCATATTTGAGGTCGGACCTTTATTTGGTCTATTCTCCTGGTGCTTGATATTCTGGTATTCCAAAAAGGCGTCGAACCTTTGATCCTGTGACATTTGGCCTGTACAGAGGTTTCACATCAGTTATTCAGAGGATTGTGCGGTGGTTACTAAGATTATATGGACCTTGATCCCATGCTTTTGCATTGCATAACATCATTGCTTTATCCACTTCATTTGTGGGCGATCCTAAAGTCTATTTCCAAAAAAAAAAAAAAAAAAAAAAGAGAAAAGGAAAAAAGGAAATAGAACAAAAAAAAAAGGAAAAGAAAATATATTCTATACAAAACAAAGCCTTGATAAAAAAAAAGAAAATAAAAGAAAAAGAAAAAGTGTGTGGAAAGACTTTAGGATTCTCCATAAACAAAAACATTGCATTCATACTATCATGCATTTCATGGTTCTCTCATAAGCTTGTGGGGCCCTTTCTACTCAAGTTCTGACTTTAGCAACAAAGTTGACTTCTCACCGCAACGTGCTCAAAAGCTGACATTGGAACAACTCCGTGGGGTTTTGACTGAGATGAGAACTGAAATGGGAGCTGACATGAATCAGTGTGTGGAGGTTATTCAAGCTTTTTCTCTTTGACAAGAAGAGTAGAGACAAGTTCTTCAAAGGCCAAATGCAATGTTAATCTCACCCCATGAGAAGGTCTTATGCATCAGAATGTTTGAAATAATGTTGAGATTCCTATTCTTGGTAAAGAAAATTCACATCATTGAAGTCTGCAAGTTTCCAAATTATTGAAATTGGCAAAAGGTTTCACCTCTTGGAGAAAAGATTGAAAGCCATAAAAAGTCGTGACTCCACTGATGTCGTTGGTTTGTGCATAATGCTTGATATCAAGAAATGCAAGGATCATCCACTTTCACTCCTAATGATGGATACTGAAGCTAAATTGGTAATCATCTCCTGTACATGTGTGGAAGTTGCTTGGGGCTCCCGATCGAGGGATAAGCAAGACGTATTCTTATCTTGAGCTTTGCACCACCTGCATTGCTCGAATCCCTAAAAGCATTACAAATTCCTGGATGACTTTGTCAAAATCTTCTTCCGTGTGATAAACAAGAGTGTTCTTCACAATGTTTCTCGTTCTCAAGGTTCTACTTCATATATCAGTTGCCTTTTCTCAAGATCTCCTTCTCAGTGGCCTTGCTAGTTAACAGAGACAAGAAGAATATGAGAAACAAATTGATGTGATTCTATTGCCTTGTGCTCATTCGTTTCCTTGTTTGTTGGAATCACAATTGGTTAAGATTCTAGTATTGGGTCTTCTTCACCACAAGTAGCCCTCTCGAATTTGATGATCATACAAGATTCTTTCCATTTATGATGGCGATTACTACTCTAGCAACTACGCTTGGGGCTCCCGCACGAGGGATAAGCAAGACGTATTCTTATCTTGAGCATTGCATCACTCGCATTGCTCGAATCCCTAAAGTAAGGCAAAGATTTACAACTCATGGGTGACTTCGTTGGAGTTCTCTTTTGGTGTAATCTGAAGTGTTTGGTAAGAACTGCAAAAAGTATTCAAGATCAATAAGTCCAGATGGAGTCAAGTCTCCTCAACAATGGCATTCATTTAGTTTCTTTATTGCATTCTCATTTGTAACATTTCATTGTTTGTTTAAGAATTTATAGCATGTAAAAACTTGTTAATTTCTGAATGAAAATCAAAATACATTGTTTATGTTTGTCTTGAAGAAATCCATTCGTTTTCACTCATAAATGTTTTTGGCATTACGATACCAACTTTACTAATCGCTTGCTTAGGCAAAGAGCGGAGGGAGAATGATGAAAGATAAAAATGCAAAATCTCTAATTATGTGTTTTTGAATAAAAACCCTACTGAGGATGTACAGGCATTGTTTCAAATCCCCAAACACCGGAGATATAAGGGAGATAGACCCTCGTTAACCCCTTTGAGCCTTGAAGTAGGAGTTTCTTTTCTAATCACAAAAACCCTTATTTTAACCTTGGGGCAGGGTAGTGTTCATTTAACTTGATCGAGTGTTCAAAACTCACCAAAAGGGTATGCATCTAAGGATACAACAATGGTTATCCTCCAAAAGGTTGAGGAATGTCAAAACCGCAATGATTATCCTTATTCCATCAAGAGATCAAGAGATGACGATACCACAATGGTAATCCTTCATCAAATCAAAAGAATGAGGCAGTCGCAATCACCTCCGACGAATCAAAGACTATGCGAGGTCACACGACTTGTTAAAAAAATATAGCAAAAAAGAAATGGCAAAAAAAAAAAAAAGAAGAAGAAGAAAAGGATGAGAAGAAAAATGGCAAAAGGAAAAGATGATGAAATTGCCAAGCAAGAACAAAGTCGTGTGATAATGAATCAGAAGAATAAAAGGTGAGCGACCGCCATGTCGAAAGAACCTCATTGACTCCTCAACCATTTCAAATTCCTTATGAGGGATGAACACTCGTGTCGAGTTAACTGAACATAGGAATGAAGAACATCACGAAGGGGGTGGGTACAAATAATTTTGAGCCTAAATATCCTTTGTTTCTTTAAACCGTGAACCCGGCCAAGTTACAACCCTTAAAAGTCCTAATTGAAGTAGGGTTTGTCTTGAAAGCGCACCCCGAAGAGAAAGCGTTTAACTGACTCCCAAATGAAGCGAGACTCATATCCATGTTGGTATCGTACGTTTGCTTTATCTTCCATATGCGAAAATCGAGGTTGTGTCAACTAGTGATCCATTCACAAAAGGTCGCAACCTCATTTCAATAAAAAGTTTCTTTAAACTTCAAGACTAACATAGGCTTTGCATTAGAATCATCATTCTTAGAATTAACATTCTTTTGCATGCAAAATATGTGCTTAACATCAAGGAAATTTTCAAGGATGAGAATCAGTGAGCAACTTGATCATGTCAAAATGCAACAAGACTTGAGAACTCCGAGGAGTAAAAGCTAATCATTTCAAATGTTGACCATCAAGGGGCAAGTTATTCAAAGAACTCCGTTGGGCATGAACAGTTAGTGCTTCCTTTGATTACCTTGAAGGGAAGAGTTTGAAGACTCCGTTGAGCGTGGTAAAGTTGTTTCCATGTTTTTTTAACTTCAAAACAATGAAGGCTTAAGGATTCTAGTAAGCTGTACCCAATCAGGGGCAATTGAGTCGAGGTTTGACCTCTCAAATTCAGCATACCAGGGGCAATTGAATCGAAGTTTGACCTCTCAAGTTCAGCATATCTGGGGCAATCATGTCGATAAATCTCTTCGAGCCTTGATCAATCTAGGGCAATCATGCCGATAAATCTCTTCGAGCCTTGATCAATCTGGGGCAATCAAGTCGAGGAATCTCTCATGAGTTCTACCAATCTGGGGCAGTTATGTCGAGATTCGACAAATCTCTCCAAAGATCCATTGGGGCAAATTCCTCCATAAGTCACGAAGCTTGGGGCACAATTCTGAGTTCTTTATCGCTCCATGACCATAGGAGTTTATTTCTCCTAGAATCTTGGTCTCTCCCCAAGCATCGAGTTTATTTCTCCCGAGAGTTTGTTCCATTCCTCAAGCATAGGAGTTTATTTCTCCTAGGAGTTGTCCTACTTCCCTAATCAAGGCTCCTTATCTGGATTTCTCATCCCCAACATGGTGAATCAAGGGAATCTCCTTAAGCTGAAAATCCTCCAAGCAGTGGCACATGGTGAGAAGTCAGAAATCATTCTTCAAGTCAAAGAAAAGTGCATCTTACAAATCAAAGTCCAATATCTATTGGCACCTCCACATGGTCCTTAACACTAAGGGGATTCTCCCTGGTGTTTACCTCACTAATGTCTTTATTTGGCACTCTGCATATAGTATTCATTGCATATAACATTGCATCCTCAAAAGCGTAGCATATCCATCAAAATGGAGCATTACGCCATAGAAAATTCAAACATGCATACAAAGCATAAGCCAGATAATACAAATCAACACTCAATCAAGATGACGATACTTCCCCACATAAAATATTGTCCTTACAAACTCCGATTGATATCTGCTACTACATCACAAATCTCCTCAAACCATGGTGCCAATACCTGGTATCCTCAATCCCCAAAAGAAATCTTATCTTCTCTCTCCTGGCCTTCTTCGTCAGAATCGTTGTCTCCGAGGTTATTTCCCGTGTGCTGCGTGCAAATTAGAGTGCGAATGAGGGTGGGCATTCAACCCATCTGATTTTTCAATCGTTTGAATAACCATACTTGGTGTGTGGCAATTCGAACAATTGCCACTCTTGAAGAGTTACACCCCGCCTTTGGCCTGAGGGATTAATGTAATTCTTATGCTTCCCAAGCATCAACATCTTCGTGATTATATGTTTCGATCAAGTCTAGTCGTCACTAGTCTCTGTGGTTGTTTCCCCTCGTGTGGACGACCTTTCGGATCCAACCCCCGTGTTGTGAATCCTTTGCCTTCCAACATTCAAACAATTCCAAAGCCCAGTTCTCGCCCTGGCAAATCAAGTCAAAGCCCTGGTTCCCGTCCTGGAAAACCTTTCAAAATCCAGTTCCCGTCCTGGTAATCATTTTCCAAAATCCAGTTCCCGTCCTGGCAATCATTTTCCAAATCCAGTTCCCGTCTTGGTAATCATTTTTCAAAGCCCAATTCCCGCCTTGGCAAACCTTTTTCAAAGCCCAATTCCCGCCTTGGCAAACTTTTTCAAAGTCCAATTCCCGCCTTGGCAAACCTTTTTCAAAGCCCAATTCCCGCCTTGGCAAACTTTTTCAAAGTCCAGTTCTCGCCCTGGCAAACCTTTTTCAAAGCCCAATTCCCGCCTTGGCAAACTTTTTCAAAGTCCAGTTCTCGCCCTGGCAAACCTTTCTTCAAAGTCCAGTTCTCGCCCTGGCAAACTTTTTCAAAGTCCAATTCTCGCCTTGGCAAACCCTTTTTCAAAGTCCAGTCGTCGCCCTGGCAAATCATTTCTTTCATTTTCAGTCCTCGTCTGATATTTTATGGTGAAGTCAGTTCTCGCCTGACAACCACCATTCATCCATAATTTCTTACTATAAAACCAATTCCCAATCCCCAGCAAGTCATTATTCTCTTTCCCCATTCAACCGTTACATACCATAAATTCTTCCACCAGAAAAAACAAAAATTCTCTTTCCCCAGCAGATATCAAAACAAAAATATAATAAAGATAACAGTTACACCACCTTCCCTTTAGGACAAATTTCCGGCACTTTGATATTTAATCTTCTTCTACCTCGAATGTTCGAAAGGCTAGCGCCAATCTCACCTTCGAGTATAAGACGATTAAATAGGGGCAGCTGTCATACCCCAAATTTGTCCTACCCTTTATTGCTAACTGGCTTAGACTTTGCATTCATCTGCATCTCTCCATTAGGTCATTTGCATAACTTCACATTCATGCATTAAATAAAACATCTAAAAGCATGGGATCAAGGATCCTAGATAGTGGGCTTCCTATTTCACTCAAGCTTGATTCATCTGAGATTGTCTATGAGCTTGGATCAAGAAGGTTATGGTCTTAGCTTATGGTTATTGTGGACTGCTTTCTCACTCTTTGTGCAGAATTATTCCCCGTCATAGATCGAGGTTTAATTCTCTAAATAATGGGCGATCATTTGGCTTATTTGATTTCATCTTTGGGTTAAGGCCTTGTCATATGAATTGGTAGTCAAGTGCTTTCACATTTTATGGATCCTTGAGTTTATTCATCTCTGACGAGGGAGTTTCATTCAGTTGCATGTGATAGTACTATTCGTTCAAAGGGCTTTTTGTGTTTATAATTCAACTGGGTCGTGATAATTGGCTTTTAATCAGAAGATTAGGATTTCTATGGATGATTGCTTGGAAAAGAAGTTATGGTGGTACAATTTATCAACTTGATTGCGAATAATTTTGTTCAAGAGTACAAGAGCTTCATTTATGATACTTCAAGTACAAGATGGAGTGAAAAGAATAAAATTCAAATTTATTTGAATTTGTCACATTCAAATCAAAATTCAACATTCCATTATTCAAAGGTCTTCATTCAATATCCATACAAAAGATCATTCAAAAAGAGCATTCAAGTCTCTACTACAAAGATTATACATATTTCCATCAAGAAACACTATACAAAAAAAACAGTAAACTCCAAGCATCTTCATCATGGCCTTCGTATTGTCTTGAATCTGTTTACACCATTCCAAAGACCTGCAATACAAAAATGCCACCCGCAAATCAACCGCAAAACCAGAGTTCAGAATTATTAACACACAAAACAGTCCATATTCAATTACCCGGTTCAAACTTTCATCAACACCAGAAGAAAAGATTCAGAAAAATAGGCATTATGTTATTCAATTCATCAGTGTACACCATTTTGCAACCTCGCCAAAACCTACAGCATTCACATAAGTAGCTCCTAACCATTACTAACAGTAATAACAGAATCCCTGCAAAAAAACCAAAATCCAGCCATCCAAACAATTCTGCACATCCACTACAAAAAAGAACCTGCAACCCGATACCTAGCCAATTATCTTTCACTAACAGTTAATTCCTAACTGTTTTTATCTTTTACTAACTGACATTAACCTAGTCAACTTCCATCCACACTAACTAGCCTAACTGAACTCTTAACTTTCAGCCATAACAGTAAAACAAAATTCTCAACAGAAAAACAAGTTGCCAGCTAACCTATAACAGAATCACAAAATAATTCATTTCACCATATAACTAACCTAACAAATTCATAACAAACTTTCATAACCAAAAAAAACAGAGATAACCAACTTCTGACTGATTCAATCCAAGCCTTCAATCTTCAATAAACTCCCCTCTAATCCAATGGCTCTGATCTCTCACTCTCTAACCGATTTCTCACCACCTCAACCTCTATTTAAACAGATTTCCCTCCAATTCATAAACCTGCACCACCATTTTTATCAGACACGCCACTTTTCTCCTCCACCCTCCACCATTATCTCTTCCTCCACCACTTTCTTCCTACACACTTCAACCATTCCTGGATTCTCTCTCCACCATTTCTCACTTTCATTCATCATCATCTTCATCTCTTCACACTCATTCTCCATCTTCACACTTCAACACACTCACTCCATAACCACCACTCTCTCACAATTCTCTGCAAAAAATCTCTTTCTCCTCCATCAACCTTCTCCACTTCACCTTCACTATACGCTCAAATATCACCATTGTTGCTAGAGTTTCAACCTCTGAAGCTCTAACAACTGAGCTGAACCTTCATCCATAACTCCTTATCTCAATAGCACACTCCTTCGATTCAATTCACAACAAACTCACACTCTCCCAATTTCACTCATTCTCACGCATAACACAACAACGCAGAAGAGAAATCGCACACAAAAAGAAGAATCGAAGAAGAGAAGAATGAAAAGCAAGAAGAAAAAGCGGTGAAGGAATTCGAAGTCGTACCTGTTTGGAGCTGCCTCTTGTATTTTCGTTCCACTCGCGCCGGTGAAGCATCGTCGGAGTACCTCCAACCGAAGTTCAAATCGGAGATGAGAGGTTTGAATCGAAGAGCGAGGCGACGAGATGACGTGGTCGTTGATTGCTTTAACGGTGAACGGAGTTGAATCGGAAGGGATTAGAATCGAGCGAGAGATGAAAGGGGGCGAGAGTGAACGAATTGTGGTTTTGTGTTGTGATTCGCAATGGCCAGAAGCGGTTACGGTGGAGCTTTGATCGGAAACTCATCGGGGAAGAACGAAGAGAGCCGCGCCGTTCACGTAGAAGAAGAGAGGGGAAGCTCAATCGGTACACCACACTGAACCCTAATTCCTCTTTCTATTTTTTTTTATCTTTTTTATTTTATTTTAATCAACTTTGTTTTATTATTTTTGAATTGAAAAAGAACTATATGATAATAAAATCTGAATAACGTGATGCTGGATCAAGACCATAACATGGGGCCACGATCGCTAATCCCATCCCCTGTGGCCCATGTATCTTCTTTTTTGATGCTGAAAGGATCTATACAAAAAACTCTACTGGGCCTTGCACCAATTTGCTGCGCATGCACTCCCCATAGGCCCACACACCATATATTTTGCAACATAAAAAACTTCTGGGCCTCCTCTGTTTGGGCCAGGCGCCTGTTTTACTAATTGCACTGCCGTTTTTAGCATTAAACCCCTGACTCCATTAAAACTTGATTTTTTTTTTTTAGTTTAATTTTTAGTTTCTTTTAGAAATTTCTTCATGAAAATCAATAACAAAATTTGTTAGTTTCAATTAGGTGATCTAGGATTAATGTTAGATTTTTAGGAATCTCTCATTCGAAAACTCATAAAAATAGTAGATTTTTTAGGTAATTTTGACATTTAAATTTCTTTCATAAAAATGCCATAAAAATAATAGTACTTTTAATTCACTTTTGTGCTATATTTTGACTTGTTCTTTTTCATGCTATTTCCAATATTCTACTTTTTGCTTTATTTTCCATGTGTCTTTTAAATCCTAACCTTAGGTAGAAACCATGATAATATTAGGTAGAAATTCCCCATTTCCATTCTTTTTCTTTTCAACACTAAAACATCTAATAAATACTTGAATAAATTCCCCATAAAAAATACAAAGAAAACACTTAAAACACTAATAATCAAAGTGAAAATTCTTAAAAAGGGAATGGAACCTTGAAACGTCCCTTGCTTAAGGGAATGTTCGAGTGCTTGGATCTCCCTTGCTTAAGGGTCCCATTCAGGCGTAAGTTCCCAACTTCTAAAAAACACAAACCAAAGAGTAACTCGAGTTTCCCTTGCTTAAGGAATTTCCTCGAAACGCTCAAACTCTCCCTCTTCTCTCCTTTCTTAAGGGCATTGTTATCTCCGCTCTATTGCATCCTAGGCTATCCCCTTATGCAAGAGCGCGAGCATTAACTCCGCCCAACTAAAAAACACAAAAACAAACAAAACTATGGAGCCGAACTACGGCGCTCTGATTCCTGAAAAGGATACGTAGGCATCAAGTCGCGGGGCTTGAACGAGCACACTTGTAAATATTCCTTCTTTTCCCCGTATTTCTTTTGCATTTATTCGCATGTAGACATAGACATAGTACACACCCTTTAGATAGAAACAAACATAGGTGGATACCATCGAGTACGATGGGCGCGAGGGGTGCTAATACCTTCCCCTCGCGTAACCGACTTCCGTACCTTGATTCTCTGGTCGCAAGACCTTGTTCCTTCCTTTGTTAGGTTTTCTGATATTCCTTTCCCTTATGGGATAAATATATTGGTGGCGACTCTGTTCATTTTTCGCGAGCGTGGTAAAGTTGAGAACTTCTCTTAACGTTATAATCACAACTGTGATATTTCTCTTAACTTTTAAGCTTAATCTCACTAATATATTACAACAGCAATGTAGTGAGCTTGGATGAAGATGAAGTTTCTGAGCTTTGAATTTGATCAGCGTTTCAGCAAGTTAATTGTTAGTAAATCGTCAACCTTGCTTCTCATCAGAACTTCATACTTATAGGCGTTTGAGAAGATGACCGTTGGGTGCATGTATTGCTTTGCGTGTTCCGTACAGCATTGCATTTAATGATTCATGCTTTTGTCAACTACCTCGAGCCTTGTTCACGCTGTGTCTACTGACGTTGCCTTTAATAGCTTCCAACGTTCCATTTGTCAGTCAGCGTAGCCTGCCACTTGTACTTTCTTCTGATCTGATGTTTGTGAATATAATATTTGAATATCATCAGAGTCAAACAGCTTGGTGCATGGCATCTTCTTGTCTTCTGACCTTGAAATGCTTCTGAGCGTGATACCATAAGAACTTCAGTGCTTCTGCTTCTGATCTCAAGTTCTTCTGATGCTTCCATAGACCCATGTTCTGATTCTGCCTTGACCATCTTCTGATGTCTTGCCAGACCATGTTCTGATGTTGCATGCTGAACCTTCTGAGACAAAGCTTCTGAGCGCTGATTTGTGCATACTCTTTATATATTTCCTGAAAGGGAAATTGCAATGTATTAGAGTACCACATTATCTCACACAAAATTCATATCCTTGTTATCATCAAAACTAAGAATATTGATCCGAACAAATCTTGTTCTAACAATCTCCCCCTTTTTGATGATGACAAAAACATATATAAATGATATGAATTTGCGATCAGAAAGAGCAGACGGCTAAAGACAAATTACACAGCTATAGCATAAGCATGTGAATATGTCTCCCCCTGAGATTAACAATCTCCCCCTGAGATGAATAATCTCCCCCTGAAATAAATACTCGAAGAACTTTAATAATAAAAGACTTCCCTGATTATTTCGGTAGAGACGATCACATAAGCTTCTGTCTTTTGATAATTCATAGCTTTTGACTTCTGCTTCCATTGGACAGCTTCAGAACTTGAATTTCTTTAGATCCCTAGAACACTCACAGCTTCTGATTCCTGCTTCCATTTAGGACAGCTTCAGAACTTGAATTTCTTTGATCTTCAGAACATTCACAGCTTCTGATTCCTGCTTCCATTTAGGACAGCTTCAGAACTTGAATTTCTTTAATCTTCAGAACATTCACAGCTTCTGATTCATGCTTCCATTTAGGACAGCTTCAGAGATTTGAATTTCTTCTTACATCACTTCATGCTAGATTGTATCAGAACATTGTTGAATGTACCAGAGCATCATCAGAGCATCTCTACATCCTGAAATGTTACAGAACAACACTAAACGACAAAAGTCAGCATGAATGAGTTAGAACATAAAATGTGTATCAGAACACAAAATATGTATCAGAGCCATATAAGCCATATAGAATATATCAGATCCAATAGACAATGTATCAGAGCAAATAGACAATGATTTGGATCATATTCTATTATCAGAATTTCTGATCATTCTTCCTTCTTGCTTCTGATTCTGAAGCTTCCTAGCACTCAGCTTGCTTCAAGAATCCAAGAGCTATTTCTGATCATTCTTCCTTCTTGCTTCTTATGTTGAATGAATCTTTGATTCCTGCAACAACACAACTTAAAAACATAGAACTTTGCAGGTTCTGTTAGTAAGTGTAACTGATCAAATCAAATCATTTATCACATATTTCTCCCCCTTTTTGTCATATCATCAAAAACATAAAAGATTCAGATAAAAAACTAAAAAGAAACACTTGGAAGAAAAGGATAACTTTCATTTAAGCTCAACAATCCAGAAGTACAGAAGTACACGAAGAGAAGGAAGACAAGATGCACAAAAACAGATGCAGCAAAAGCACAAAATAGAACAACAAAGACTCAATCTAAGATGGCCCTAGCCTTGACATGATCTTAGCCAGCATCTCTTGAACCATATTATTGTGTCCTTCTTGCCTCTCCATGAAAGCTCTAAACTCAGCATTGACTGAGGTTTGCTCATCCTGTTTCTTCTGAATATCTTCCAGAGTCCTTGCCAGACGAGAAGATTCCTCAGAAGAAGCTTCACAGCTTCTATTCACAGGGATGGCATTATGATCTGCAGCTTCTATAGATAAATCATTTGCAGAATTTTCCTCAATAGGAACTGTTTCAGCAACATGATCTTCTGCAACTGCTTCTTGCATAGAAGCAACTCCATAATCAGCAGCCGGAATCTCAGAGTCTCCATTCTCAAGTGCCTGAAGAATGGCAGCTAGATTCCTGGGGGCAGAAGGACCTTCAACTTCTGGTGGGTCAACAACTTCTGGAATGACCAAGCTTGGGTCTTCCTTAGAAGGGTTTTTCCTCAGAAAGTCAAAGAGAGTCTTGAAATCCCCGAGCAGAACTGGATGTTGAGGTCTCCAAACCACAATCTCCCTGCAAGGATTAGCTTCCAATGCAGCAGCCAATCTTGCTACTTCCAATTCGTCCACAAAGGGCTTCTCCTCAGCAGCAACACAGTTTCTGAGATGATGGTAGTATATACCATTATTGTCCTTCAGAAGATATCCAGGGGAACCAGGGGCAGCAGCCACTAATCTCTTCCGTACTCCCATTGCTTCTACTTGAAAATCCTTGCGAAATCTTTTCCAAAGATTTCTTGTAGCAACGTCATCCAGACCATTTAGAAAAGCATCCTTCAGAAGGTCTAGACTGCTAATTACCTCATGTCTGAATAGTTCCAAGCAAGTATAGGGTTCAGGTTCAGGCGGATTGAAGGTGAATTTGTAGTCAGGGTAGAGAAGACAGTAGGGTTGGGATACTCTGGTAGGTAATGGTTGGGATATAGAAGGTGGAGGTGCGGTGGATAAGGAAGAAGGGATATCTGAGAAAATGATTGATGAGGGTGGAATATCAGAAGGGATGGATTGAGAAGAGGATGGAGTATTTGTAAAGGGAATTGGTGAGAAGGATTTATCATAAGGAGTTGGGGGAAGAATACTTAAAGGTGTGGGGTTTAGAATGGGAGAGGAGAAGGATGATGGAGAAGGATTTGGTAAGGTGAAGTTTACTTTTGGTTCAGAAGGAGGTGATTGGGGAGAAGGTTTAGGGACAGAAGGAGGTGGAGAAAAAACCTGCCTGGAGGAGTGTTCAGAAGAAGATCTGGTTTTCTGAAAGGAGTCTCTGATCCTTTTATTCCTGCGTTCAGAAGAGCCTACTTTGTCAGGATCAAAGGTGACCCTCAACTTCTTGGCTCTCTCAGCCTCATCTTCTTGGGCCTTTCTTTTTAGCCTTGCCTGTCATTCCTTCTTATCCTTCTTCAGAATATCAGCTTTGGACGGGAGTACTCTGCCACGGATCCAAGCAGGATCAACATCTGATTGCTTCCTAACACAATCTTCTAGGTAAAGCTTGACAACTTGATCAAGTTCTTTATGAAACAAGGAGATGAATCCTTCAACAGCAATTCTTCTTGACAGAATGTCAGGAAAGCTTGTGCACACAAAAGGTACGTTCTTAATGAGTTCCAGTCTGAACAAATCAACACCATTGAAGATGGGACCTTGAATTACTCCAAGAAAATGAGATGCATTGAGTTTTCTGATGGAGTCCACCACTTTGCTTTCAATCAGAATGTCTGAAATCATCCTTCCGAATGGAATGGTTGTTCTTGGAATATGAGGGTACTTCGCCCTTTCATCTTCTCTTGACTCAAAGATAGAAGTTTTCAGATTCTCAAACAGAATATGAGAGATGTTGATCTCTATCTTTTTGCCAATGCAGAAAAGAGTATACTTATGAGTCGGACTGATGTAGGAGGAGGAGAGCATCCTTTTTCTATGGTGAAGAGAACCCAGAATAATCTCAGCCCATGCTTTATAAAAAGGCCTTAAGGTGCCCGTGTTATGAGAATCAACTCCAAAAACCGTAGAGATTTATTTTTCAACTGGAGTCCAGTCAACTGTATTGGGTTGAAGACCAGACCAACCTTCTTCATCATCAAGATTGTACAGCTTCCTGATGAGCTTCTCAGTGATAACCACTTCATGCCCTAGCACGAATGAAATGATGGCAGTTGGGGTAACCATTGCATGTACCCAGAAATCCTTCACAAGTTCAGGATAAATTGGACCAACCAGTCTATCAAGATACTTAGACCATCCTTGCTCAACGATTCTTGCATCACACTGAAAGCCATTTGCTTTAAGGTTGTTGATGTCCACAGCAGATTCACATAGAACTTCCAGTTCTTTCGTGGGTATTAAGCATGTTTTCAATGGAGCATACTCGTATTTGCGTAAAGAGATCTGTGTAGAAGTGAGCCTTTCTTTTGAATTTGATGAACAAGAAGATGAGTTCATGATGATTATGCTTTGAGATCAAATCAAAAACTAGGGTTTGAAAAGAGATGCAACGAAGTGAATGCACAAACGAGAGAGAAAGAGAGAAAAAGAGGAAATGAAGATGAAGCGGGTTATTTAAAAGATTTTTAAAAAAGAAATTATTATGCATTTAATGAGAAATGACATTAGGAGAGAGAATACAGTAAATGAAATGATTTAATACAGTTACCTAGGTCGGCGTCTTTTCAACTGCACGCTTTGTACTAACCGTACAGACACGTGTTCATCATCAGATAATAGATGACAGCTGTAATTTTCTGAATAGACTTTACGCCTTCAGATTCTGATCACTGCTTCTGATCGTCATTCTTAAGAAATGATCTGGTTCTGATAGGATCATCTTTCTTCCCAAGAATCACATCTTCTGAATGAGCTGAAGCAAGTCTAGGTGATCTTCTGACTGTTGGTTCTTCAAAGATTCTCAGATTCTCTAAAGATGCAGCAGCTTGATCTTCTGATCCATTGCTTCTGAGACTGCCAGCTTCTGGAGATTTGCTTCTTGGTTCTGCAGCTTCTGACAAGACACACTATATCTGCAAAAATCTTAAGCTGCTTTGGTTCTTCAAAACCAAGTTTATCATCAAACTAGATATTGATTGATTCTTCTACAATCAATGTTTCAATATTGTATATTCTGTAGTTTTTAGAGCATTCAGAATAACCAAGAACGAAACACCATTGCTTTAGAAGCAAACTAAACAGATGGTTCCAGAACTAATAAACTTGCTCTTCTGATCTCCTTCAAACTTAACTTCTCCAGCAGATTTAAGTACCAGGACTTGGAAAACAGTCCTTCTTCCCTTCAAGTGTTGAGAACATCTTGAGTCCAGGTGACATGACATTTTGAATGTTGTCTTCTTTGTCACCAAGAGAATCTGCAATAGAAATAGTCTTTTCCTTTGGTACCCACATTTTCTTGGGTCCTTTCTTGTTAGTTCTCCTCAAGTTCTGATTGAACTTGGGTTTAGAAATATAAGACATAGGAGGAAAAACATGATAATCTTTAATAGGAGATTCATGATATTTCGTAGGTCGTGTCACATGTTTCTTTGTGTGAACAGTGTTAAACTTCTGTGCATGTGAAGTGAGCCTAATATCTTGAGAGTGGCCAAATTTGAATTGGTTATACAGAGGCTTGTATGATATTTTCATATCATCCACAGATTCAAGCTTGTATGGGATTTCACCCTCATAACCAATGCCAACTCTCTTGTTCCCAGACACAGCATATATCATAGAAGCTAGCTGACTTCTGCCAATACTTCTAGATAAGAACTTCCTGAAACTTAAATCATACTCTTTCAGAATATGATTCAGACTGGGAGTGGATTTTTCTGAATCAGAAGGAGATCCAACATTATTGGATAATTTTAAAAAAATTTCTTTTAATTCAGAATTTTCCAACTCAAGCTTCTTAGTTTCAAATTCAAATTGCTTTTTCAGCTTTTTGTATTTGATACTAAGATGAGCTTTTAATTCAAGAAGCTCTGTTAGACTGTAAACTAACTCTTCTCTAGATAGTTCAGAAAATACCTCTTCAGAATCTGATTCTGATGTAGATTCTGATCCATCATCTTCTGTCGCCATCAGCGCAAAGTTTGCCTGCTCATCTTCCGAGTCTGATTTTGATTCTGATTCAGAATCATCCCATGTTGCCATAAGACCTTTCTTCTTATGAAACTTCTTCTTGGGATTTTCCTTCTGAAGTTTTGGACATTCATTCTTATAGTGTCCAGGCTCATTGCATTCATAGCACATGACCTTTTTCTTGTCAAATCTTCTGTCATCAGAAGATTCTCCACGTTCAAATCTCTTTGAACTTCTGAAGCCTCTGAACTTCCTTTGCTTGCTCTTCCAGAGTTGGTTTACCCTTCTGGAGATCATGGACAGTTCATCTTCTTCTTCAGATTCTGATTCTTCAGGATCTTCTTCTCTAGCCTGAAAATCGTTAGTGCATTTTTTGATATTTGATTTTAATGCAATAGACTTACCTTTCTTTTGAGGCTCGTTTGCGTCCAGCTCAATTTCATGGCTTCTCAAGGCACTGATAAGCTCTTCCAAGGAAACTTCATTCAGATTCTTAGCAATCTTGAATGCAGTCACCATTGGGCCTCATCTTCTGGGCAAACTTCTGATGATCTTCTTTACATGATCAGCCTTGGTGTAGCCTTTGTCAAGAACTCTCAATCCAGCAGTCAGAGTTTGAAATCTTGAAAACATCTTTTCAATGTCTTCATCATCCTCCATCTTGAAGGCTTCATACTTCTGGATTAGAGCAAGAGCTTTAGTCTCTTTGACTTGAGCATTTCCCTCATGGGTCATTTTCAATGACTCATATATATCATAGGCAGTTTCCCTGTTAGATATCTTCTCATACTCAGCATGAGAGATAGCATTCAGCAAAACAGTCCTACATTTATGATGATTCTTGAAATGCTTCTTTTGATCATCATCCATTTCTTGCCTTGTAAGTTTCACGCTACTAGCTTTCACTGGATGTTTGTAACCATCCATCAGAAGATCCCATAGTTCACCATCTAGACCAAGAAAGTAACTTTCCAGTTTATCTTTCCAGTATTCAAAGTTTTCACCATCAAATACTGGTGGTCTAGTATAACCATTGTTACCGTTGTATTGCTCAGCAGAGCCAGATGTAGATGCAGGTGGATCTGTTGGAATTTGACCAGCCATCTTTTACTGAAGCATTTTTCTCTTCCTGAATCTTTTCTAAACACGGTTAAGTGCTTGCACCTTAGAACCGGCGCTCTGATACCAATTGAAGGATAGAAAAACACTTAGAAAGGGGGGGGTTTGAATAAGTGTAGCTTTAAAAACTTGACAGATAAAAATAAATTGCACAGTTATTTTTATCCTGGTTCGTTGTTAACTAAACTACTCCAGTCCACCCCCGCAGAGATGATTTACCTCAACTGAGGATTTAATCCACTAATCGCACGGATTACAATGGTTTTCCACTTAGTCAGCAACTAAGTCTTCCAGAGTCTTCTGATCACAACTTGATCACTCCAGGAACAACTGCTTAGATACCCTCTAAGACTTTTTCTAGAGTGGCCTGATCAACACGATCACTCTAATTACAACTGCTTAGATAACCTTTAAGACTTCCTAGAGTATTCTAATCAACACGATCACTCTAGTTCCTTACAACTTAATGTAATCAATTCTAAGAGTTTTACAAATGCTTTTGAAAAGCTATAATCACAACTGTGATATTTCTCTTAACGTTTAAGCTTAATCTCACTAATATATTACAACAGCAATGTAGTGAGCTTTGATGAAGATGAAGTTTCTGAGCTTTGAATTTGATCAGCGTTTCAGCAAGTTAATTGTTAGCAAATCGTCAACCTTGCTTCTCATCAGAACTTCATACTTATAGGCGTTTGAGAAGATGACCGTTGGGTGCATTTAATGCTTTGCGTGTTCCGTACAGCATTGCATTTAATGTTTCACGCTTTTGTCAACTACCTCGAGCCTTGTTCATGCTGTGTCTACTGACGTTGCCTTTAATAGCTTCCAACGTTCCTTTTGTCAGTCAGCGTAGCCTGCCACTTGTACTTTCTTCTGATCTGATGTTTGTGAATATAATATTTGAATATCATCAGAGTCAAACAGCTTGGTGCATAGCATCTTCTTGTCTTCTGACCTTGAAGTGCTTCTAAGCGTGATACCATGAGAACTTCAGTGCTTCTGCTTCTGATCTCAAGTTCTTCTGATGCTTCCATAGACCCATGTTCTGATTCTGCCTTGACCATCTTCTGATGTCTTGCCAGACCATGTTCTGATGTTGCATGTTGAACCTTCTGAGACAAAGCTTCTGAGCGCTGATTTGTGCATACTCTTTATATATTTCCTGAAAGGGAAATTGCAATGTATTAGAGTACCACATTATCTCACACAAAATTCATATCCTTGTTATCATCAAAACTAAGAATATTGATCAGAACAAATCTTGTTCTAACAAAGATAATTTCTGTTGCAGATATCCTTGGCTGCAAAGAGGACAAAAAGCAAAATGTCATGGTACCTGGACTTTTGGTGCTCGCGACACATGACGGGAAGAAGGTCTACATTCCAAGACCTGGTGCTTAAACCAGGTGGAGAAGTCAAGTTTGGAGGAGATCAGAAGGGCAAGATCATTGGCTCTGGAACCATAAGTCTTGGCAACTCTCCTTCCATAACTAATGTACTTCTTGTAGAAGGATTAACGCATAACTTATTATCCATAAGTCAATTAAGTGACAATGGTTATGATATAATCTTCAATCAAAAGTCTTGCAAGGTTGTAAGTCAGAAGGATGGCTCAATCCTATTTGCAGGCAAGAGAAAGAACAACATTTATAAGATTGATCTTTCAGATCTTGAGAAGCAGAAGGTGACTTGCCTTGTGTCTGTTTCTGAAGAGCAATGGGTCTGGCACAGAAGATTAGGACATGCTAGTTTGAGAAAGATTTCTCAGATTAACAAACTAAATCTGGTCAGAGGACTCCCTAATCTGAACTACAAATCAGATGCTCTTTGTGAAGCAAGTCAGAAGGGCAAGTTCTCCAAACCTGGATTCAAATCTAAGAATGTTGTCTCTTCCTCAAGGCCGTTAGAAATCTTGCACATTGATCTGTTTGGCCCAGTCAAGACAGCATCTGTCAGAGGGAAGAAATATGGATTAGTCATCGTAGATGATTATATCCGCTGGAGATGGGTAAAGTTCTTGAAACACAAGGATGAGTCTCAT
The DNA here is from genome assembly GCF_029867415.1 of Vicia villosa. Lineage (NCBI taxonomy): Eukaryota > Viridiplantae > Streptophyta > Magnoliopsida > Fabales > Fabaceae > Vicia > Vicia villosa. The sequence continues at coordinate 61,873,738 of NC_081185.1, read as the reverse complement.
TCAGTGTTCTTTGAATTCTGCACTCAGATTCAATCTGAGAAGGAGTGCAAGATCATAAAGGCCAGAAGTGATCATGGTGGCGAGTTTGAGAACATATTCTTTGAGGAGTTCTTCAAAGAAAATGGTATTGCCCATAATTTCTCTTGCCCTAGAGCTCCACAACAAAATGGAGTTGTATAGCGAAAGAATAGGACTCTACAAGAAATGGCCAGAACCATGATCAATGAAACCAATATGGCTAAACATTTCTGGGCAGAAGCAATAAACACTGCATGTTATATTCAGAATAGAATCTCTATAAGACCTATTCTAAATAAGACTCCTTATGAATTGTGGAAGAACAGAAAACCAACATTTCATATTTTCATCCTTTTGGATGTGTGTGTTTTATTCTGAATACTAAAGATCATCTTGGTAAGTTTGACTCTAAAGCACAAAAGTGTTTCCTTCTTGGATATTCTGAACACTCTAAAGGCTACAGAGTATACAATACTGAAACATTGATTGTAGAAGAATCAATCAATATCAGGTTTGATGATAAGCTTGGTCTTGAAAAACCAAAGCAGTTTGAGAATTTTGCAGATATAGATATTGATATATCAGAAGCTGTAGAACCAAGAAGCAAAGTTGTAGAAGCTGGAAGTCTAAGAAGCAATGGATCAGAAGATCAAGTTGCTGCATCTTTAGAGAATCTCAGGACTTCTGAAGAACCAACAGTCAGAAGATCACCTAGACTTGCATCAGCTCATTCAGAAGATGTGATCCTTGGAAAGAAAGACGATCCCATCAGAACAAGGGCATTCCTTAAGAACAATGCAGAATGTCAATTAGGTCTTGTTTCTTTGATCGAGCCAACTTCTGTTGATCAAGCTCTAGAAGATCCAGACTGGATAATTGCCATGCAAGAAGAACTTAATCAGTTTACAAGGAATGATGTATGGGACTTGGTTCTTAGACCAAAAGGATTCAACATCATCGGCACTAAGTGGGTGTTTAGAAACAAGCTAAGCGAAAAGGGAGAAGTGGTAAGAAACAAAGCCAGACTGGTTGCTCAGGGGTATAGTCAGCAAGAAGGGATTGACTACACAGAAACCTTTGCACCAGTGGCCAGGTTAGAATCTATTCGTCTATTAATTTCTTTTGCCACTCAACACAACATCACTCTTTATCAGATGGATGTCAAGAGTGCCTTCTTGAATGGTTATATAGATGAAGAAGTTTATGTCCATCAACATCCTGGTTTTGAAGACTCCAAGTCTCCAAATCATGTTTTTAAGTTAAAGAAATCATTATACGGATTGAAGCAAGCTCCTAGAGCTTGGTATGAACGTTTAAGTTCTTTCCTTCTGGAAAATGATTTCACTAAAGGAAAAGTGGACACTACTCTCTTTTGTAAAACCTTTAAAAAGGATATTTTAATTTGTCAAATATATGTTGATGATATCATCTTTGGAACATCTAATGCTACACTTGGAAAGGAGTTTGCTGAGTCTATGCAGGCTGAATTTGAAATGAGCATGATGGGAGAACTCAAGTATTTTCTTGGGATTCAAATCAATCAAACCTCTGATGGAACCTATGTTCATCAAATGAAGTATGTGAAAGAACTTCTGAAGAAGTTTAATCTTTCTGAAAGCAAAGAAGCCAAAACTCCTATGCATCCAATGTGTGTTCTAGGTAAGGATGAGGTAAGTAAGAAGGTAGGTCAGAAGTTGTACAGAGGTATGATTGGATCTCTTCTATACCTAACTGCTTCTAGACCTGACATTCTCTTTAGTGTTTGTTTGTGTGCTAGATTCCAATCGTGTAACACCCCAAATCTACCCGATAAATTATACGGAAAATCAGAGTATAAATTCCAAACAAGTTCATTTGAGGTATCACATATTCGTCATCTCAAAAACATTTACGGCTTACTTGCCTTCATATAGATACATAGCACAATAATTTAAAACGATAATCAAATCATTACTAAAAATCACTTTGTTTAAATTCAATAATTAACTTGCAGCGGAATCAACAAACTTCATAAATATTCAATTCAAGTCGTAGCATCATTGCACGGTAACTTTAAGTTACAATTTAAAACATAGTTCACTTAAAAATTCACCAAACAAAATAATAAATAAAACAATCTCTTTACCCCCCGAGTGCTACGTATCAGAGCAAGACACCAACTCGAATAACACCAACTAAAGACTTCATAAAATCACTTCAAACTTTCACCGCTATCTTGAGTACCTGTCCGTTTCCCATGGTAGGGAAACATCATTCAGAAAGGGTGAGATATCTACCAATATAAACAAACGCATGATAAACAATATATTAGAATTTAATCATACGAAATTATCACGTTACAGCTTTCAGACTACATTTATAATAACAATTAACCTGAACAGTTATAATTAACAAAAATCAATAACAACAACATATTAATAGTTATAACAACTATTTCTCATCTTCCAGACAATACCTGTCACAACACGTCATTAGTATAACAATTTATAATTACAACTCCATATTATCACAATTTAACAACAACTCAAGTCACATCACATCACAATTAAATCACACTCATGCCACATACAATGAGACTCTACAACTGCACATGCATGTGGTACCCAGGGCTTCAGCCCCCATCGCCAATTGCCAGTTAAACAGAGGCATCAAGGCATAAGCCTTCGTCACTAATTTGCCAATCCAGGCCGTCGCCAAAAATGCATATGTATATGAATGCAACAAACACACACAACAAACAACATCATCGTCACAAGGCATAAGCTTATATCGTCGCTATACTAATAAATAGAGGTATACATCGTCACTAAAACATCCTTCAACATCGCATAAAACAACAACAATTATCACCACAACAATAACTAATTTCATCGAATCAACACGACAGAATCACAACAAATAATCAGGAATAATTTCCTACGAATTTAACCCCCACATATCATTCATCATGAATCCGGTTATAGAGTTAGAACCCCACCCCTTACCTTATATTCGGAGTCTGTTCTACAATTCTACCGATCGAAGCCATCTAGCCTTAGCTCCCAACCATTGCCTCTTTTAATCAGAATCAAAAGCTGAAAAATTTCCCAAATATGCAGCTACAGTGCAATGATGATATCTCACAACTCAGACCTTATTGTGAAGATCCCAACGGTCAAAAGTTAGATATAGGTGTTACGAACCTACCCACAAAATTTGGTGACGATCCAACGGTTAACGAATCGGGGATCTTCGATTTAGTGAGACTGCTGCAAGAAAAACGGGAATGAATTTCTCTCCTATTTTCTCTCTTCTCTACAACTTCCCATGACCAATTCCCCAAGACTTTTTCTCTTCTAATTAGCCTAATCCTTATCTTAATCTAATTTCATTAAACCTATTGGGACTAACATTCACACCCCACCTTTTACTACCACCATCACTTAATTAAGTCCATATAATAAATCTAGTATTTCTTCAATACTATTTCTACAACTTAATCAATTAATTAATCAACTAATTAATCATAAAAACCCATGTCAACAATTCTCAACACTCCACAAATTCAATAATTAAATTCTAAGTAATTTGAATGTATATAATTAAATAATTAACTAAATACGGGTGTTACAACTCTCCCCCACTTAGAATATTTTCGTCCTCGAAAATTTATCCGATACAACCATCATCAACTTCACCTCCACGTACAACCATCCCACATAACAACCCATTAACACATCTCAAATCGATTACACATATGTCGACCATTCCGGTACTTCTTCAACATAACCGTTACTAACTTGTAAACTATTCCAACGCTATTCGAAAGTGCGAACATCGACGCCATGCGGCGACACTCTTTACGGTATCTCCAAAACTTCTCAAATGGTACACTAATTCTTAAAATTTATTTTCAACAAACCTATTAATTACTCCTTAAATTCACCCAACTTTGACGGTGACGTCCTGTGCGGCACCAACAAACAAGTCCAGTTCCAAGGACAAGCGTAACCGCAAATTCCATCTCTTTCCAACATCATCCTATTATAAATAAGTCTATTACAGCTTCTGAAACCATTTTTAAAATACATTTCATCTCGTTAGCTTTCCAACGCTTCAAACGGGACTCAAATCGGATGTCCAGAACTCAAATTATGAATTTTTGAAGTTTCACAAAACATTAAGCAATTTCCTGCGTTTTGCTTATGGAATTTCCACTCCAAAACTCATTTTTCTTCAACTTAAACATATTCCAAACAACTCTTAACATATCTCCTCACTTCCAAACTTTTTATAACTCGAGAGACACATTCTTTTGCCGAAATTCAGTTTTTGAAACACCCAGACAACAATCCTCTTTGCGAACTTGCAACTGAACCACATCCGAGAAGCAAAGCTTCTCCCCCACTTCGCTCAAACTAATTCCTGCAACAACCAGAAAGCAACAAGTACCGACAGTGTTGTACACACTTGTCGCGTACAAAGGGATAAACAATAATTAGACGACTCTGGCCAGACGGACCGACCTGCTCTGATACCACTAATGTAACACCCCAAATCTACCCGATAAATTATACGGAAAATCAGAGTATAAATTCCAAACAAGTTCATTTGAGGTATCACATATTCGTCATCTCAAAAACATTTACGGCTTACTTGCCTTCATATAGATACATAGCACAATAATTTAAAACGATAATCAAATCATTACTAAAAATCACTTTGTTTAAATTCAATAATTAACTTGCAGCGGAATCAACAAACTTCATAAATATTCAATTCAAGTCGTAGCATCATTGCACGGTAACTTTAAGTTACAATTTAAAACATAGTTCACTTAAAAATTCACCAAACAAAATAATAAATAAAACAATCTCTTTACCCCCCGAGTGCTACGTATCAGAGCAAGACACCAACTCGAATAACACCAACTAAAGACTTCATAAAATCACTTCAAACTTTCACCGCTATCTTGAGTACCTGTCCGTTTCCCATGGTAGGGAAACATCATTCAGAAAGGGTGAGATATCTACCAATATAAACAAACGCATGATAAACAATATATTGAAGGATAGAAAAACACTTAGAAAGGGGGGGTTTGAATAAGTGTAGCTTTAAAAACTTGACAGATAAAAATAAATTGCACAGTTATTTTTATCCTGGTTCGTTGTTAACTAAACTACTCCAGTCCACCCCCGCAGAGATGATTTACCTCAACTGAGGATTTAATCCACTAATCGCACGGATTACAATGGTTTTCCACTTAGTCAGCAACTAAGTCTTCCAGAGTCTTCTGATCACACACTGATCACTCCAGGAACAACTGCTTAGATACCCTCTAAGACTTTTTCTAGAGTCTACTGATCAACACGATCACTCTAGGCTTAGTTCACTCCTAAGACTTCCCTAGAGTATTCTGATCAACACGATCACTCTAGTTCCTTACAACTTAATGTAATTCTAAGAGTATTACAAATGCTTCTTAAAAGCGATAATCACAACTGTGATATTTCTCTTAACGTTTAAGCTTAATCTCACTAAAATATTACAACAACAATGTAGTGAGCTTTGATGAAGATGAAGATTCTGAGCTTTGAGTTTAACAGCGTTTCAGCAAGTTAATTTGAATTGTATATGTTCAGGATCGTTAACCTTGCTTCTCATCAGAACTTCATATTTATAGGCGTTGGAGAAGATGACCGTTGAATGCATTTAATGCTTTGCGTGTTCCGTACAGCATCGCATTTAATGTTATACGCTTTTGTCAACTACCTCGAGCCTTGTTCACGCTGTGTCTACTGACGTAGCCTTTAATAGCTTTTAACGTTCCTTTTGTCAGTCAGCGTAGCTTGCCACTTGTACTTTCTTCTGATCTGATGTTTGTGAATACAACGTTTGAATATCATCAGAGTCAAACAGCTTGGTGCATAGCATCTTCTGATCTTCTGACCTTGAAGTGCTTCTGAGCGTGATACCATCAGAACTTCAGTGCTTCTGTTCTCTTGTTCTTCTGATGCTTCCATAGACCCATGTTCTGATTCTGCTTCGACCATCTTCTGATGTCTTGCCAGACCATGTTCTGATGTTGCATGCTGAACCCTTTGAGACAAAGCTTCTGAGCGCTGAATTATGCGTACTCTTTATATATTTCCTGAAAGGGAAATTGCATTGGATAAGAGTACCATATTATCTTAAGCAAAATTCATATTATTGTTATCATCAAAACTAAGATAATTGATCAGAACAAATCTTGTTCTAACAATCTCCCCCTTTTTGATGATGACAAAAACATATATAAATGATATGAATTTGCGATCAGAAAGAATAGACGGCAAAAGACAAATTACACAGCTATAGCATAAGCATATGAATATGTCTCCCCCTGAGATTAACAATCTCCCCCTGAGATAAATAATCTCCCCCTGAAATAAATACTCGAAGAACTTTAATAAAAGACTTCCCTGATTATTTCGGTAGAGACGATCATATAAGCTTTTGTCTTCAGAGAATCCATAGCTTCTGACTTCTGCTTCCATAGGACAGCTTCAGAACTAGAATTTCCTTAGATCCCTAGAACACTCACAGCTTCTGATTCCTGCTTCCATCTAGTACAGCTTCAGAACTTGAATTTCTTTGATCTTCTGAACATTCACAGCTTCTGATTTCTGCTTCCATTCAGGACAGCTTCAGAACTTGAATTTCTTTGATCTTCTGAACATTCACAGCTTCTGATTTCTGCTTCCATTCAGGACAGCTTCAGAACTTGAGTTTTCTGGATCTTTAGAACATTCGCAGCTTCTGATTTCTGCTTCCCTCGGATAGCTTCAGAGCTTTGAATTTCTACCAACATCACTTCATGCTAGATTTGTATCAGAACATTGTTGAATGTACCAGAGCATTATCTGAGCATCTCTACATCCTGAAATGTTACAGAACAAAAACTGAACGACAAAAGTCAGCATGAACGAGTTAGAGCATAAAGTGTATGTTTGAACACATTATATGAATCAGAGCCATATAGGCTGAAATAATGTATCAGAGCAAATAATGTATCAGAGCCATAACATTATATGTGTCAGAGCAAATAGAATTTTGTCAGAATAAATAGACAAATATAGATCAAATTCTATTATCAGTGCTTCTGATTCATTCTTCTTTCTTGCTTCTGATCTCTGAAGCTTGACAGCACTCAGCTTGCTTCAGTTTCCATGGTTTTGCTTCTTGTGTTTGCTTTGAAGATTCTCTTCACTTCTTTATACCTGCAAAACACTTAAACCATATAGAACTTGCAGTTCTTGTTAGTGAATGTGTGGGAGTTTTACCCAGCAACTGATAGATTAATCAAATCATTTATCATTTATCTTTCTCCCCCTTGTTGTCATAACATCAAAAAGAATATTTCAAAAGATTCAGATGCATAAAACGACAAATAAAAACACTGGAATGTAAAAGCAAAGAAACTTTTCATTGATAATCAAAAGATATTACAAAAGGTTCCTATGTTTAACAAGATGAGAAAAATTCCTAGCAAATACATAAAAAATCATCCCAAGAGGAAATGACTACAAAAATTAAAAACAGCACCCTAGCAGGACACGCTCGGTGTCAACCCATCAAGAATCCCTGTGGACTCTTGTCTTCCAGACTGGAACCTCCACTGTAGGAGAGATCCAAGTGACCAAAGAGGAAGAGAGGGACAGTTCACAGACAGAGAGCTAATGTTGCAAACGGGGCTTTCCCTCAACATAGAAGTTAAGAATATCATTCTTAACCTCCTCCCATAACTCAAGAAAGTCTTCTGTCTTTGGGTGAAAGTTGATAACAACATCAAAGAAGAGGTCTGACTTGAGAGGAATTAGGAGAGCCATCCCGAGATATGCAGAGATCTGTCGCCTTTGAGTCATAGATCTTCAACAGGCTAAGGGTGAACGCTAGGTTTGAGCAAGGATTTTTTTTTTTTTTAAAAAAATGTTTTGAGCAAGAGACGAAAACGGAAGAGAGAGAGAGAGAGAAAAAACTTGATGAGGAGTGCAAAGAGATAGGGAAAGAGAAGCGTTTGAAGAGTATTTAAAAAAAAAACGAATGATGAAAATCATTTAATGTTACGTGACGTGAGGAGAGATAATAAAGACGAATGAGGTGACTAGCACAGTTACCTATGGTCGGTGTCCCTTCAACTGCACGCGCGCTTATCCATGAATAGTAACGACAGGTTTACCATCCCGAGATAAAACGTTACAGCTGTTTTTCTTTAAAAGAGGTTCTGAATCAACTTAGACAATGAAACGTTAGTAATAACCGAATCATAATTTCTAAAAGAATTCAATCAGAACTTCTGATTAAAAAAATGTTCCACATTCATTTCAGAAGATACTCATACATGAGAACTTCTCATCTTCTCATTCTGGGCATAAATCCATACTGATGTTCTTCAGAATGAACTTAAACCTATCTTCAGCCAGGGGTTTTGTAAAGATATCAGCCCATTGATGGTCTGTATCAACAAGATTTAAAGATATAACACCCTTCTAAACATAGTCCCTTATGAAATGATGTTTAATCTCAATATGTTTAGCTTTTGAATGAAGAATAGGATTCTTAGATAAACATATAGCAGAAGTATTATCACAGAATATAGGAATGTTACTCTCAAATATCTGATAATCTTCTAACTGACTCTTCATCCAGAGCATCTGTGTACTACAACCAGCAGCAGCGACATATTCTGCTTCTGTTGTTGATAGAGCAATAGTTGCTTGCTTGTTGCTGTACCAGGAGATCAAGTGACTTCCAAGAAATTGGCAACTTCCTGAAGTACTTTTTCTTTCAATTCTGTCTCCAGCATAGTCAGCATCGCAGAATCCTACTAAGTTGTATTCTTTAGATTTTCTGTAAACTAAGCCAACATTAGTAGTACCTTTCAGATACCTTAGAATTCTCTTAACAGCAGTTAAATGAGATTCTCTAGGATCTGATTGGAATCTGGCACACAAACAAACACTGAACAGAATGTCAGGTCTAGAAGCAGTCAAATATAGAAGAGATCCAATCATACCTCTGTATAACTTCTGATCTACCTTCTTACTTACCTCATCCTTACCTAGGATGCATGTTGGATGCATAGGAGTTTTGGCTTCTTTGCAGTCTAGAAGATTAAACTTCTTCAGAAGTTCCTTCACATACTTGGTTTGGTGAACATACGTTCCTTCTGATGTTTGATTTATTTGTATTCCAAGGAAATACTTGAGTTCTCCCATCATGCTCATTTCAAACTCAGCCTGCATAGACTCAGCAAACTCCTTTCCAAGTGTAGCATTAGATGTTCCAAAAATAATATCATCTACATATATTTGACAAATTAAAATATCCCTTTTAAAGGTTTTACAAAAGAGAGTAGTGTCCACTTTTCCTCTAGTGAAACCATTATCCAGAAGGAAAGAACTTAAGCGTTCATACCAAGCTCTGGGAGCCTGTTTCAATCCATACAATGATTTCTTAAGTTTAAAAACATGATTAGGAGACATAGAGTCTTCAAAACCAGGAGGTTGATGGACATAAACTTCTTCATCTATATAACCATTTAAGAAGGCACTCTTAACATCCATTTGATAGAGAGTGATGTTATGTTGAGTGGCAAAAGAAATTAATAGACGAATAGATTCTAACCTGGCCACTGGTGCAAAGGTTTCTGTGTAGTCAATCCCTTCTTGCTGACTATAACCCTGAGCCACCAGTCTGGCTTTGTTCCTTACCACTTCGCCTTTCTCGCTGAGCTTGTTTCTGAAGACCCATTTTGTACCAATTATATTGAATCCATCTGGTCTAGGAACAAGATCCCAAACATCATTCCTTGTAAACTGATTCAGTTCTTCTTGCATAGCAATTATCCAGTCTGGATCTTCTAGAGCATGATCAACAGAAGTTGGCTCGATCAAAGATACAAGACCTAATTGACAATCTGCATTGTTCTTAAGGAATGCTCTTGTTCTGATTGGATCATCCTTCTTTCCAAGAATGACATCTTCTGAGTGACCAGAGATGAGTCTGGATGATCTACTGACAGATGGTTCTTCAGAAATGCTTAGATCCTCCAGAGAAGCTGATACTTGATCTTCAGATTCTTTGCTTCTGAGGAGCTCTGCTTCTGATGCGTTGCTTCTTGGCTCAACAACTTCTGATATATCAATATCACAATCTGCAAAATTATCAAACTGCTTTGGTTTTTCAGAACCAAGCTTATCATCAAACCTGATATTGATTGATTCTTCTACAACCAATGTTTCAGTATTGTATACTCTGTAGCCTTTTGAGCGTTCAGAATATCCAAGAAGGAAACATTTTTGTGCTTTGGAATCAAACTTACCAAGATGATCTTTAGTGTTCAGAATAAAGCATACACATCCAAAAGGATGGAAATATGAAATGTTGGGCTTTCTATTCTTCCACAATTCATAAGGAGTCTTATTTAGAATAGGTCTGATAGAGATTCTATTCTGAATATAGCATGCAGTGTTTATTGCTTCTGCCCAGAAATGCTTAGCCATATTGGTTTCATTGATCATGGTTCTGGCCATTTCTTGTAGAGTCCTATTCTTTCGTTCTACAACTCCATTTTGCTGTGGAGTTCTAGGACAAGAGAAATCATGGGCAATACCATTTTCTTTGAAGAATTCTTCAAAGGATCTGTTCTCAAATTCACCACCATGATCACTTCTGACCTTTATGATTTTACACTCTTTTTCAGATTGAATCTGAATGCAGAAATCAAAGAACACTGAATGAGTCTCATCCTTGTGTTTCAAGAATTTTACCCATGTCCAGCGACTATAATCATCTACGATGACTAATCCATATTTCTTCCCTCTGACAGATGCTGTTTTGACTGGGCCAAACAGATCAATGTGCAAGAGTTCTAATGGCCTTGAGGTAGAAACAACATTCTTGGACTTGAATGCAGGTTTGGAGAACTTGCCCTTCTGACATGCTTCACAAAGAGCATCTAATTTGAATTTCAGATTAGGGAGTCCTCTGACCAGATTCAGTTTGTTAATCTGAGAAATCTTTCTCAAACTAGCATGACCTAATCTTCTGTGCCAGACCCACTGCTCTTCAGAAACAGACATAAGACAAGTCACCTTCTGACTCATAAGATCTTGCAGATCTGTCTTATAAATGTTGTTCTTCCTCTTGCTTGTAAATAGGATTGAGCCATCCTTCTGATTTACAGCTTTGCAAGACTCTTGATTAAAGATTATATCATAACCATTGTCACTCAATTGACTGATAGATAAGAGGTTATGTTTTAATCCTTCTACAAGAAGTACATTAGAGATGGAAGGAGAGTTACCAGACTTTATGGTTCCAGAGCCAATTATCTTGCCCTTCTGATCTCCTCCAAACTTGACTTCTCCTCCAGACTTAAGCACCAGGTCTTGGAACATAGACCTTTTTCCTGTCATGTGTCGCGAGCATCCAGAGTCCAGGTACCATGACATGTTGTGCTTTGTCCTTTTTGCAGTCAAGGATATCTGCAATAGGAATAATCTTATCCTTAGGTACCCACATTTTCTTGGGTCCTTTCTTGTTAGATTTTCTCAAGTTCTGATTGAACTTGGGTTTAACATTGTAAGCAATAGGAGGAACAGCATGATAATTTTTAATGTGAGTTTCATGATATTTCCTAGGTTGTGTCACATGCTTTTTGGTGTGTGTTATGTGAAAACTTTGAGCATGTGAAGTGTGTCTAATATCATGGGAGTGGCCATACTTGAACTGATCATACAATGGCTTGTATGTAATTTTCATTTCATCAACAGGTTCAAGTTTGTATGGGGTTTCACCCTCAAAACCAATGCCAACTCTTTTGTTTCCAGACACAGCATATATCATAGAAGCTAGCTGACTTCTGCCAATACTTCTAGATAAGAACTTCCTGAAACTTAAATCATATTCTTTCAGAATATGGTTTAGACTAGGAGTGGATTTTTCTGAATCAGAAGGAGATCCAACATTATTGGATAATTTTAAAAGTTTTTCTTTTAATTCAGAATTTTCCAACTCAAGCTTCTTTGTTTCAAATTCAAATAGCTTTTTCAGCTTTTTGTATTTGATACTAATCTTAGACTTGAGTTCCAGAAGTTCAGTTAGACCGGAAACTAACTCATCTCTAGTAAGTTCAGAAAATACCTCTTCAGAATCTGATTCTGATGTAGATTCTGATTCGTCATCTTCTGTCGCCATCAGCGCACAGTTGGCCTGCTCATCTTCTGAATCATCTTCTGACTCATCCCAGGTTGCCATAAGACCTTTCTTCTTATGAAACTTTTTCTTGGGACTTTCCTTCTGAAGATTTGGACATTCATTCTTGTAGTGTCCAGGCTCATTGCATTCATAGCACATGACCTTCTTCTTGTCAAATCTTCTTTCATCAGAAGATTCTCCACGTTCAAATTTCCTTGAACTTCTGAAGCCTCTGAACTTCCTTTGCTTGGTCTTCCAGAGTTGATTTAGCCTTCTGGAGATCAGGGACAGTTCATCTTCTTCTTCAGATTCTGATTCTTCAGGATCTTCTTCTCTAGCCTGAAAAGCGTTAGTGCATTTCTTGATATTGGATTTTAATGCAATAGACTTACCTTTCTTTTGAGGCTCATTTGCGTCCAGCTCTATTTCATGACTTCTCAAGGCGCTGATAAGCTCTTCCAGAGAAACTTCATTCAGATTCTTTGCAATCTTGAATGCAGTCACCATAGGACCCCATCTTCTGGGTAAGCTTCTGATGATCTTCTTTACGTGATCAGCCTTGGTGTATCCCTTGTCAAGAACTCTCAATCCAGCAGTAAGAGTTTGAAATCTTGAAAACATCTTTTCAATGTCTTCATCATCCTCCATCTTGAAGGCTTCATACTTCTGGATTAAAGCTAGAGCTTTAGTCTCCTTGACTTGAGCATTTCCTTCATGAGTCATTTTCAAGGACTCATATATGTCATAGGCCGTTTCCCTGTTAGATATCTTCTCATACTCAGCATGAGAGATAGCATTCAGCAAAACAGTTCTGCATTTATGATGATTCCTGAAAAGCTTCTTCTGATCATCATTCATTTCCTGCCTTGACAGCTTTACGCCACTGGCATTTACTGGATGTTTGTAACCATCCATCAGAAGATCCCATAGATCACCATCTAGACCCAGAAAGTAACTTTCCAGTTTATCTTTCCAGTATTCAAAGTTTTCACCATCAAATACCGGCGGTCTAGTATAACCATTGTTACCGTTGTATTGCTCAGCAGAGCCAGATGTAGATGCAGGTGTAGGTGTAGACTTTTCACTTTCATCAACCATCTTTTACTGAAGCGTTTTTCTCTTCCTGAATCTTTTCTAAACACGGTTAAGTGCTTGCACCTTAGAACCGGCGCTCTGATGCCAATTGAAGGATAGAAAAACACTTAGAAAGGGGGGGTTTGAATAAGTGTAGCTTTAAAAACTTGACAAATAAAAATAAATTGCACAGTTATTTTTATCCTGGTTCGTTGTTAACTAAACTACTCCAGTCCACCCCCGCAGAGATGATTTACCTCAACTGAGGATTTAATCCACTAATCGCACGGATTACAATGGTTTTCCACTTAGTCAGCAACTAAGTCTTCCAGAGTCTTCTGATCACACACTGATCACTCCAGGAACAACTGCTTAGATACCCTCTAAGACTTTTTCTAGAGTCTACTGATCAACACGATCACTCTAGGCTTAGTTCACTCCTAAGACTTCCCTAGAGTATTCTGATCAACACGATCACTCTAGTTCCTTACAACTTAATGTAATTCTAAGAGTATTACAAATGCTTCTTAAAAGCGATAATCACAACTGTGATATTTCTCTTAACGTTTAAGCTTAATCTCACTAAAATATTACAACAGCAATGTAGTGAGCTTTGATGAAGATGAAGATTCTGAGCTTTGAGTTTAACAGCGTTTCAGCAAGTTAATTTGAATTGTATATGTTCAGGATCGTTAACCTTGCTTCTCATTAGAACTTCATATTTATAGGCGTTGGAGAAGATGACCGTTGAATGCATTTAATGCTTTGCGTGTTCCGTACAGCATCGCATTTAATGTTATACGCTTTTGTCAACTACCTCGAGCCTTGTTCACGCTGTGTCTACTGACGTAGCCTTTAATAGCTTTTAACGTTCCTTTTGTCAGTCAGCGTAGCTTGCCACTTGTACTTTCTTCTGATCTGATGTTTGTGAATACAACGTTTGAATATCATCAGAGTCAAACAGCTTGGTGCATAGCATCTTCTGATCTTCTGACCTTGAAGTGCTTCTGAGCGTGATACCATCAGAACTTCAGTGCTTCTGTTCTCTTGTTCTTCTGATGCTTCCATAGACCCATGTTCTGATTCTGCTTCGACCATCTTCTGATGTCTTGCCAGACCATGTTCTGATGTTGCATGCTGAACCCTTTGAGACAAAGCTTCTGAGCGCTGAATTATGCGTACTCTTTATATATTTCCTGAAAGGGAAATTGCATTGGATTAGAGTACCATATTATCTTAAGCAAAATTCATATTATTGTTATCATCAAAACTAAGATAATTGATCAGAACAAATCTTGTTCTAACATATATTAGAATTTAATCATACGAAATTATCACGTTACAGCTTTCAGACTACATTTATAATAACAATTAACCTGAACAGTTATAATTAACAAAAATCAATAACAACAACATATTAATAGTTATAACAACTATTTCTCATCTTCCAGACAATACCTGTCACAACACGTCATTAGTATAACAATTTATAATTACAACTCCATATTATCACAATTTAACAACAACTCAAGTCACATCACATCACAATTAAATCACACTCATGCCACATACAATGAGACTCTACAACTGCACATGCATGTGGTACCCAGGGCTTCAGCCCCCATCGCCAATTGCCAGTTAAACAGAGGCATCAAGGCATAAGCCTTCGTCACTAATTTGCCAATCCAGGCCGTCGCCAAAAATGCATATGTATATGAATGCAACAAACACACACAACAAACAACATCATCGTCACAAGGCATAAGCTTATATCGTCGCTATACTAATAAATAGAGGTATACATCGTCACTAAAACATCCTTCAACATCGCATAAAACAACAACAATTATCACCACAACAATAACTAATTTCATCGAATCAACACGACAGAATCACAACAAATAATCAGGAATAATTTCCTACGAATTTAACCCCCACATATCATTCATCATGAATCCGGTTATAGAGTTAGAACCCCACCCCTTACCTTATATTCGGAGTCTGTTCTACAATTCTACCGATCGAAGCCATCTAGCCTTAGCTCCCAACCATTGCCTCTTTTAATCAGAATCAAAAGCTGAAAAATTTCCCAAATATGCAGCTACAGTGCAATGATGATATCTCACAACTCAGACCTTATTGTGAAGATCCCAACGGTCAAAAGTTAGATATAGGTGTTACGAACCTACCCACAAAATTTGGTGACGATCCAACGGTTAACGAATCGGGGATCTTCGATTCAGTGAGACTGCTGCAAGAAAAACGGGAATGAATTTCTCTCCTATTTTCTCTCTTCTCTACAACTTCCCATGACCAATTCCCCAAGACTTTTTCTCTTCTAATTAGCCTAATCCTTATCTTAATCTAATTTCATTAAACCTATTGGGACTAACATTCACACCCCACCTTTTACTACCACCATCACTTAATTAAGTCCATATAATAAATCTAGTATTTCTTCAATACTATTTCTACAACTTAATCAATTAATTAATCAACTAATTAATCATAAAAACCCATGTCAACAATTCTCAACACTCCACAAATTCAATAATTAAATTCTAAGTAATTTGAATGTATATAATTAAATAATTAACTAAATACGGGTGTTACAAATCGGATCCGAGAGAATCTCATTTAACTGCGGTTAAGAGAATTCTGAGGTATCTGAAAGGTACTACTAATGTTGGTTTAGTTTACAGAAGATCCAAAGAATACAACTTAGTAGGATTCTGTGATGCTGACTATGCTGGAGATAGAATAGAAAGAAAGAGCACTTCTGGAAGTTGTCAATTTCTTGGAAGTCATCTAATCTCATGGTACAGCAAGAAGCAAGCCACAATTGCACTCTCAACAACAGAAGCAGAATATGTTGCTGCTGCTGGTTGCAGCACACAAATGCTCTGAATGAGAAGTCAGCTAGAAGATTATCAGATATATGAGAGTAACATTCCTATCTTCTGTGATAATACTTCTGCTATATGTTTATCAAAGAATCCTATCTTACATTCAAAAGCTAAACATATTGAGATTAAACATCATTTCATAAGGGACTATGTTCAGAAGGGCGTTATATCTTTAAACTTTGTGGATACAGACCATCAATAGGCTGATATCTTTACAAAACTCCTTGCTGAAGATAGGTTTAAGTTCATTCTGAAGAATATCAGTATGAATTTATGCCCAGAATGAGAAGATGAGAAGATCTTATGTATGAGTATCTTCTGAAATGTGATTGGATTAGTCTTTTATAAGAAGTTCTGATTGTAATCTATTAGAAGTAGTGATTCGGTTACTACTAACGTTTCATTGTCTAAGTTGATTCAGAATCTCTTTAAAAGTAAAACAGTTGTAACTGGCTTTCCAGATGGTAAACACGTGTTCACTATTTCTGGACAAGCGTGCGTGCAGTTGAGGGGACACCTACTTAGGTAACTGTGCTAATCACTTCTTTTGTCATTATTATCTCTCCTCACGTCACGTAACATTAAATGCTATTCATCATTTCGTTTTATTTCTTTTTCGTTTTATATTCTTCAAACGTTTCTTTTCCCTCTTATATTTCTCTCTCTTACATTCAGTTTCTTTTTTCGCTCTCTATCTCTCTTTCTCCCTCTTTGCATTCATATCATAAACCCTAGCGGTTTTCACTATCTACAAATTAATCATGAATCCTTCATCAAGCTCATCAAACCAAGAAATTGATCGTAAACAAAAGAGAAAGGCAACTGATGAACCAGAGAACAAACCAAAAAAGGTAAGGATCACCTACGATCCTCTCAAGGTGAATCCCTTTGAAGTTATGATGTCTGGAAACTATTCTAGACGTGTGTTTAAACCTCTTGTTGGTATCGCTCAATCACCTCCCTCTTCACAGACTTCCACCACATCTTCCTTTTCTTTCATCTCTCTGGAACCACCATCTTCACCATCTGATATCTCTTCTCCTTCAACCCATCCCACAGATATCTCCTCATCTTTCTTACACCCTTTTCCCACCAGAACACCGAACCCCTACAGCTATGTGCTTCCTGACTCCAGATTCACTGTTAACCCTCCAACACCTACCACACATTCATATCTAGAGCTTTTACACTCAGATGTAAATAGCTGGTTGGAGATTCTGGGTGCTGCACACCTTAACCATTTGGATGAGTATGCTACCTGCAACCTCTGGGAAGCTTTTCGCCAGGATTTTATGGTTAGGGCTACGGATGTTCAGAGAAGGATCATGACTGAAGCACCTGGTGCTCGTGGTCTTCTCTTGGAAGTTGTTGAAAGCAGCTATCACCATCTCATCAAGAACAGAAGAGTTCTTGAAGAGAGGATACCTGCAGATGAGATGGAAGAAGAAAATTCCTGCAAAGACATCGTGGTATGGAGACCATGGTATCCAGTGCTGACTGGAGATTTTCGGTGGCTGTTTAACTGGTTCAGAATGAACCCTTCTGAAAGCGCACCTCACATGGTCTTTCCAGAAGTGGTTTATCCTGCAGAAGTTGCTGGTCCAACTCCTCCAACAAACCTAGCAGCTATTCTTCAGGCATTGGAAGTTGGAGCTTCTGAGTTGCCAGAACCAGAATATGTTGAGGCTGCTCCTGAGTATGACTCAGATGTTGTGATGGAAGGTGCAGAAGCTGAAGACCTTCCAGAAGATCTCCCTGCTGAGATTGTTGTCCCTGTTGGCAGAAGTTCTGGCGCTTCTTCATCTGGTGAACCCTCAGCTCTGATGAACACTTTGGAAGCTCTTCATCAGAACCAAGCTGTGCTAGCTTCTCGTTTGGACACGCAAGAAGCAACCAATGCTGAGTTTCGCTCCTTCATGGCAAGGCAAACTGCAAGCACTGATGGGACTCATGACATACTGGCGCAGATTTTGTCTAAGCTAGGGTCTTAGTCTTTGGTCTTTGTAGTTTTCTTTCCTTGTTGCATCTGCTTATTCTGCATACATCTTTTGTAATCCTGTTTGTTTAATCAATTAAAATTATCTTTTTCTTCCATGTGTTTCCTTTGTCGTTTTCTACATCTGAATCTTTTATATTCTTTTTGATGTTATGACAAAAACGGGGAGAAAATATATGATAAATGATCTGATTAATACTATCAGTTTACCGGGTAAAAAGGTCCCACATTTCTAACAGAACTTGCAAAGTTCTATGCTTTAAGTTGTGTTGTTGCAGGATTGAAGATCCTCTTTAAAAGATCAACATAAAAAGCAACAAGATGAGGAAAAGCAATTCTATAGAGAATCAAGCTCTTGGATTTTTGAAGCAAGCTGAGTGCTATGAAGCTTCAGAATCAGAAGGAAGAATGTTCAGCTATTCTGATGATAGAATATGCTCTGAAACATTATGCCTATGTGTTCTGGTACATACTATGTGGCTCTGATACATTTTATGTGTTCTGAAACATATTCTATGTTCTGACTCATTCATGCTGACTTTTGTCGTTTAGTTTTGTTCTGTAACATTTCAGGATGTAGAGATGCTATGATGATGCTCTGGTACATTCAACAATGTTCTGACACAATCTAGCATGAAGTGATGAAAGAAGAAATTCAAGCTCTGAAGCTGTCCTAATGGAAGCAGGAATCAGAAGCTGTGAATGTTCTGAAGATCAAAGAAATTCAAGTTTTGAAGCTGTCCGATGGAAGCAGGAATCAGAAGCTGTGAATGTTCTGAAGATCAAAGAAATTCAAGTTCTGAAGCTGTCCTATGGAAGCAGAAATCAGAAGTCATGAATGTTCTAAAGATCAAGCATATGTGAACGTCTCTACTGAAATACTCAGGGAAGTCTTTTATTTATAAATTTCTTCTAGTATTAATTTCAGGGGGAGATTATTCATCTCAGGGGGAGATTGTTAATCTCAGGGGGAGACATATTCACATGCTTATGCTATAGTTGTGTAATTGTCTTTAGCCGTCTGCTCTTTCTGATCGCAAATTCATATCATTTATATATGTTTTTGTCATCATCAAAAAGGGTGAGATTGTTAGAACAAGATTTGTTCTGATCAATATTCTTAGTTTTGATGATAACAAGGATATGAATTTTGTGTGAGATAATGTGGTACTCTAATACACTGCAATTTCCCTTTCAGGAAATATATAAAGAGTATGCACAAATCAGCGCTTAGAAGCTTAGACTCAGAAGGTTCAGCATGCAACATCAGAACATGGTCTGGCAAGACATAAGAAGATGGTCAAGGCAGAATCAAAACATGGGTCTATGGAAGCATCAGAAGAACTTGAGTTCAGAAGCAGGAGCACTGAAGTTCTCATGGTATCACGCTCAGAAGCACTTCAAGGTCAGAAGACAAGAAGATGCTCTGCACCAAGCTGTTTGACTCTGATGATATTCAAACGTTGTAAACACAAACATCAGATCAGAAGCAAGTACAAGTGGCAGGCTACGCTGACTGACAAAAGGAAAGTTAGAAGCTATTAAAGGCAACGTCAGTAGACACAGCGTGAACAAGGCTCGAGGTAGTTGACAAAAGCGTGAAACATTAAATGCAATGCTGTACGGAATACGCAAAGCATTAAATGCTCCCAACGGTCATCTTCTCAAGTACCTATAAATATGAAGTTCTGATGAGAAGCTAGGTTACGAATCCTGAACGAACTTATTCTGAAAAACTTGCTGAAACGCTGTTCAACTCAAAGCTCAGAAACTTCATCTTCATCAAAGCTCACTACATTGCTGTTGTAATATATTAGTGAGATTAAGCTTAAACTTTAAGAGAAATATCACTGTTGTGATTATAGCTTTTCAGAAGCATTTGTAATACTCTTAGAATTGATTACATTAATTTGTAAGTAACTAGAGTGATCAAGTGTTGATCAGGATACTCTAGGAAGTCTTAGCTTGTGTCTAAGCAGTTGTAATTAGAGTGATCACGTGGTGGTCAGGATACTCTAAGAAAGTCTTAGCTTGTGTCTAAGTAATTGTTCCTAGAGTGATCAGGTTGTGATCAGGATACTCTAGAAGACTTGGTCGTGGGCTAAGTGGATAACCATTGTAATCTGTTGCGATTAGTGGATTAAATCCTTAGGTGAGGAAAATCACTCCGTGGGGGTGGACTGGAGTAGTTTAGTTAACAACGAACCATGATAAAAATAACTGTGCAAATTGTTTTTATCGTTCAAGTTTTTTTGACTACACTTATTCAAACCCCCCCCCCCCCCTTTCTAAGTGTTTTTCTATCCTTCAATTAGTCCATTGTAATAGTACTTAGAGTACCTTGTAATTGTTGATCCTTCTTTTGTAATCGAACATGTTAATGCATATAACTCTTTTTGGCTAATTTTATTGTGCAATATTACGAATACTACTTACTTGATAAATATTCCACGATAACATATGCACGCAATCATAATAATCCTTCGCAGCCACTTCATTTTTTGATTTGACGTTCCATTACTCTAGAGGTCAAAGAAATCAGTTAATTATGACTCAACTTTTTCCAAAACGTCTAATTAAGACGTGCGTGTGTCAGTTTTTCATGATTATACTTCAACTTCCAAGACTAGAAACAGAGGACTATACATCTTCCCACGGGGGATTAACACGTGGCCCAATAAACTTCCCAAGCGTAACCACTCTCCGAGGCAAGTTACATCTATATAAACCTTGTCATTCTTCGTCATTTCTTCACATCTTTCTCATAACCCTTTCAAACATCCTTTCATCTTCTTCATTTCTCTCTCGTGCAGTAACAATTTCTTTGACCTTTAACAACATCATTTCTACCATTCATAAAGAATTCAAACCTTCGGTTGAAGAATTCCACCAGCATGGCGTTGATCTAGACCAGATGTTCGCCACTCAAAACCTAGGGAACTACCTTACTATGCTGGAAGGTCCGATATATCCCAATATGCTTGTAGACTTCTGGATGCATGCATCTGTTCAGATGGACCCATAGGGAAAGACAATCATCGTTTCCGAAGTTTCTTGCTCTCACATCATTATCTCTGCAAAACTCATTGCTAGAGTGATGAGGTGTGAGAATGTTGGTCTTCTTTGTGATGATTCCTTCAGCAAGACCACTTCTGATGTTTTAAGGAACATTTTTGGTAGCCCTAATCATGCCTTTAATGCACTCCTGGGTAGGATCTAGCATCAACTCCTTGTCGGTAACTTTTGCCCACGAAAGGAAAATCAGAAGAACATAATGGTGTGGGACCTTTAGTTCATGCTCTATGCTCTGCAGAAATGGAAGATCAACATCCCCCTGATTATCTCAAACACCTTATTGAGGTTGTTGTGACTTCTCGTCACGGCAAGCCTTTCTGTCTTCCTTATGGAAGACTCTTGTCCCACGTGTTTGTGAAACTGGGAATAGCACGAAGGCTACGTGTAACGGGGTCATTTGATGCTTTCGAGGTTGAAAGCTTACCTTTACTAAGTCTAGAGGATTTGCATCTTCGGATTAATTAAAGGGATGCTGAAGACTCTGTAGGCCTTTGATAGGAAAATAGCAAGTGTACTATTTTTGCCTATGTAGTAGTAATGGGAAAATCCCAAATATCGAATCTCAAGGACTGCTTGACGATATAGAGTTTTATCAGTGTTTCAATTAAACAAAAGTTCAAAAGGTTGTTTTGATTGGTTTTGCAAATAAAGTAAATAAACAGAATAATAGAACGATGAACAGAGATGAGTAGATTGCTAGGGACGGTGAATGATTCTTCATGCAACGAATTCTCTGTCTCAATACAATAACATGCTTTTCATAGTTAATTACCGGTTCTTTAGAGTATCTAATCCTAAGGCCTTAGTGAAAAGATCTTTGACCTCACAACCTAATTACTATGTCCATAGATAATTACGGTTATGATCAAGCATTCCAATAACAAGAAATTCCGGTTACAATATGACATCCCTAGTCCTAGGTGATATAAATATTATATGTTCTTAATCATGTCCACAAATAATATGCCGTCCAGCTACACTATTCATTCATATTCAGAATCCGTTTTTCTGACGGATAAAGCATTATTAACGGATGAAGAACAAATTAACAAATACGAAAAGTAAAATAGTTATTGCATCAATTGAATTCATTCATCACAATCAGAATCAGGGTCACCCCCCTAGCAATGGGGGGTTTAGCTACTCATGAAAATAACAGAAACCATAGTGTAAATTGTAGACATTACAGATAAATGAAGGAAATCCAATCTTCAATGGCAAAAGCTCATAGAAATCTTCAATCCTTGCATAGAATCTGAGTTCTCCAGCCTTCTACAGTGTATTTTCGCTCCCAAATTCGTCGAACCCTTGTCCAAACGCAACCTCCTCCTTTTATTTCTGCCAAACTGGGCTTTTCAGCAAGAAAGCCCATTCTTTTACGTGCACACGCGTGTGGACACGCGTTTGGTGGCTGTGACACGCGTCCTGGGACGCGTCTTGGCAGGGGTAGGCATTCCTTTGTAATTCTGGCAGCTGGGACGCATGTGGGCACGCGTCTGGCAGTCTGGGACGCGTCTGGGCATGCGTTTGGTGGCCTGGGACGCGTCTGGGCACGCGTTTGGTCAGCAGACCTCAGCATTTCACTTCCACACGCGTTTGGGGACGCGTTTGAGCAGCAGGATGCACTTTCATAGGCTCCACACGCGTGTGGAGACGCGTTTGGCCAGGCCATGTGCTTTTTCATCAGTTTCTTCACGTTTCGCACTGATTTTCTCCACTTCATTCATCTGAGCCTACAAACAATTAAACACAAAACCAAAGCATAAAATGACGAATAATAAATTAAAACATAAAATAAAATACTTAAAGATAACTAAAAACAGCGGTAAAAATACGTGTGAAAACCACTGATCAAACTCCCCCAAACTTAAACCGTTGCTTGACCTCAAGCGACAATTACAAGAGTTAATGACCTTCAAGGCACATCGGTATTCATACGTGAGATATCCAGTTTTATTGATCAAGAAACAGTGGTCCGACATTCACATGACGTGACGAGTTTCTGCTCCCACTTTAAACCTTAAGCTCCCCTTTTCGATACCTCTCCAACTATGCTTTGCACTTAAGTCTCTTTCCGATTTTCCTCCTCTTTCATTCGGACAATCACATTAAGGCACTGTATTTCTCATAATAATCATCACATGCATGAGACAGATCAAGACTTTATATTTTCTTTTCTCTGGCACCAAACGAGCAGCATTTGCTACTTTCTTATTACCGATGAAATTTTCAAACTTTACAGTTGTATATTGTCCTTTTGGACGACGTTTGGGGATCAACCTCCTTTGGGCTGAATAACCGGGTAAGGGTTACCCAACTTAGCGAGCCGGTTGCCTTTTACCGCCTTTTCATCATTTGGTGCCAACCTTATATCCTTTATTTTTTTTTTCAACCAATCATCATGCATGTGAATCTGAATTATGCCAGACTGTATCAATAAACTACTCGAGGAGTACTTCTCAGGATACAAGTACTATGGTGCAAATCTACATGTTTGACTCGTATTTCATTTAAGGAACCAAGGGTGTTTAACCAAACCTCTTCTTGTCACATTATTCCGAACTTCCTGTCCTCAACCAATCCTCCCTTCATCTCTATATACTATTCCCGATCGCTCTTTAAGATCCAAACTCTTCAAAATTTAAAAATTTCGGTTAAAATTTGGGAGAATGATTTTGTAAGTCTTACACATATTATAGCAGCAATATAAATTAAAATGCAAAGAGTAAAACCTCCCCCAAACTTGAACAAAACATTGACCTCAATGTTTTAGAACAAGCCCGAGAGAGGTGACTCACAGAGGGTACTGCACTCCATAGCTTCCACTTGAAATGCCCCTTTTATTTCCTGAAAATAAAACAAACAAACAGAGAAATTAATTATTAAAACTGTGGGTTGCCTCCCACGAAGCGCTTCGTTTAACGTCGCATGGCTCGACGGTCCATTACCCTTTATTATGGAGGGTATTTTCTATTCCACACCTGGTTGCTTTTTACCTCCGCGACCAAAAACTCATGAAGATGAAAGGCATGGACAACTTTTCTCTTCAATTCACTTACCACATTCTTCTTGACTTTCTTAGCCTTCTTCGGACTTTTGATAGCTTCATGAGTTGTTTCTACCCGAGATGCTATGCTTGAAACTTTTTCTTGGAGCTGCTCAGGCTTTTTGTCTTTTTTTTCACTTTCTGTCATACCACCAGAATTTTGATCATTCACAACCGCCCTATGTTTCTTAACTCCTAACATCTTCAAGGTTACTTCTTCATCAAAAGATCTCAGCGTTAGTGTCCCCTTTTCAATGTCGAGGTTGCAGCGGCCTGTCGACAAAAATGGCCTCCCAAGAAGGATAGGAGTTTCTTCGTCTTCCGGAATGTCCATGACGTGGAAGTCCACGGGGAATACAAACTTATCCACTTCCACCAATACATCTTCTGCTACCCCATATGATTTCTTGATGGTGTGGTCGGCGAACCTTAACTGTGTCTTACTCTCACTAATCTTTTGCAACTCAAGCTTTTTAAAAATTGACAAAGGCATTAAACTCACACTAGAACCAGAATCGAGGAGTACCTTTTTAAAAGTTATGTTATTGATAGTGCATGGTATTGCCACCGCTCCCGGGTCTTTCCTCTTTATTGGGATCTTTCTTGCTGACGAGACTAAACCGCACTTCTCAGTTGCAATCTTTTGTTCTCCTTCCACTGATCTCTTTTTCGCCATCACCTCCTTCATAAATTTCCTATACAAGGGCATGTGCTCAAGTGCTTCAAAGAATGGTAGATTTACCTCTAGCTTTTTGAACAATTTAGTGAACTTCTCGAAGTCTTTCTCTTTTGACTTCTTCTTTGTCACTCTGGAAGGGAAAGGTAGTTTGATCGCCGGTTCAGCATCTTTCTTTTTTTCTTCAACTGGTTTAACCGGTGGTATCACAACTTCTGGCTCTTTCGGATTCTCTCTTATTTCTAGATCCACCTCTATTACCATGGGGTCATCTACTTCCTCTTTCTCTTTTTCTGATTCAGCCACCCTTTTGCTCCTTGTTGTAACAGCATTAATCTTCTCTTGATCTTTCGGATTTTTCACAGTTGCACTCGGAAAGTTACCTTGTGCCTGTAGAGTGATATGCTGTGCTATTTGACCCACCTGAACCTCTAGATTTTTTATTGAAGCTATGGTGTTCCTATGGTTGTTTCTTGTCTCTTCTTGAAACTGAGAGCATTGTCCAGCCAATCTCTCGATAGCTACTTCCCACTCCGCCTTCTGAGGGCCTTGTTGTTGTTGTTGTTGATCTTTCCAAGCGAAGTTGGGATGATTCTTCCACCCAGGATTATAGGTGTTAGAATAAGGATTATTTTGCCTCAGGAATTTGATTTCTTCAATTTGCTTGGGAGTTGCAACACAACATACAGTTTGATGAGGACCATTGCAAATTTCACATATTACAGGTTGGGCTTGTTGCACTTGAGCCACCCGTTGTGTACCTATATTCATAGCCTTCAATCTTTTTTCAACTTCAGCCGATATCGCATCTTCAACTCGGATTTTTGAGGTTTCCAGCTTGAGGTCAATGATTCCTTCTGGTTTACTAGCACACCTATCATACAGCTCCAAATGCTCATTTGCAGCTATAGCTTCAATGATCTTGATGATACCAGAGGCTGTTGTGAAATTTGTTGAGCCTCCAGCTGCTGTGTCGATTAACTGCTTTGTTTTCATTCTGAGCCCATTGACAAATACTTGCATCTGTTCAGTCTTGTCCATATTATGAGTGGGACATGCTACTAGAATTCTTTTGAATCTTTTGTAAGCATCTCCTAAGGGCTCATCCTCCTTCTGCTTGAAGTTCAAAATGTCATACCTCTTTCTTATAAAGACCGAGGCGGGGAAATACTCATTCAAGAAAGCCTTCTCCATTTCTTCCCATGATGTGATACTGCCTGCTGGAAGAGAATAAAACCACTCTTCTGCTTCTTCGGCTAATGTGAACGGGAACATTCTCAGCTTCTTTGCTTCTTCTGTATGCCCTTCAATTTTTAGAGTTGTGCTCATGGTCAGAAATCTCTGCAGGTGCTTGTTTGCATCTTCATTTACCTTTCCGGTGAAAGGTTTCCTTTCAAGCTGATTGATTGTGCTTGGATGTAGTTGAAAATTTGCAGCATTTACCGGTTGGTTGACAATTGTTTGTCTTCCCCCCGGTGTGTTTGCAGCACCATAGTCACCAAGGAGTCTCTCAGGAGGAGGAGGATTCTCACCCATGGTTTCTTCTTCACTTTCAGACTCTGAATCGGAATGAACTGACACAATTTCCTCTTCAGGTTCCAGTTTAGCCAACCGAGCTTGTCTTCGCCTTGCGTGCAAAGTTCTTTCGATTTCTGCGTCAAAAAGAAATTCAGCTGAGGCATTACCTCGCATACACAGATTAGACAAATATTAGAATTAAGAAAAATAAATAAAAAGTGCAGAAAATAAAATTTTAGTCGCAGAGCAACAAAATTTTAATTGAAATAAATCTAGAACTCTATAATCTTCGGCTGTCCCCGGCAACGGCGCCAAAAACTTGATAGGAAAATAGCAAGTGTACTATTTTTGCCTATGTAGTAGTAATGGGAAAATCCCAAATATCGAATCTCAAGGACTGCTTGACGATATAGAGTTTTATCAGTGTTTCAATTAAACAAAAGTTCAAAAGGTTGTTTTGATTGGTTTTGCAAATAAAGTAAATAAACAGAATAATAGAACGATGAACAGAGATGAGTAGATTGCTAGGGACGGTGAATGATTCTTCATGCAACGAATTCTCTGTCTCAATACAATAACATGCTTTTCATAGTTAATTACCGGTTCTTTAGAGTATCTAATCCTAAGGCCTTAGTGAAAAGATCTTTGACCTCACAACCTAATTACTATGTCCATAGATAATTACGGTTATGATCAAGCATTCCAATAACAAGAAATTCCGGTTACAATATGACATCCCTAGTCCTAGGTGATATAAATATTATATGTTCTTAATCATGTCCACAAATAATATGCCGTCTAGCTACACTATTCATTCATATTCAGAATCCGTTTTTCTGACGGATAAAGCATTATTAACGGATGAAGAACAAATTAACAAATACGAAAAGTAAAATAGTTATTGCATCAATTGAATTCATTCATCACAATCAGAATCAGGGTCACCCCCCTAGCAATGGGGGGTTTAGCTACTCATGAAAATAACAGAAACCATAGTGTAAATTGTAGACATTACAGATAAATGAAGGAAATCCAATCTTCAATGGCAAAAGCTCATAGAAATCTTCAATCCTTGCATAGAATCTGAGTTCTCCAGCCTTCTACAGTGTATTTTCGCTCCCAAATTCGTCGAACCCTTGTCCAAACGCAACCTCCTCCTTTTATTTCTGCCAAACTGGGCTTTTCAGCAAGAAAGCCCATTCTTTTACGTGCACACGCGTGTGGACACGCGTTTGGTGGCTGTGACACGCGTCCTGGAACGCGTCTTGGCAGGGGCAGGCATTCCTTTGTAATTCTGGCAGCTGGGACGCATGTGGGCACGCGTCTGGCAGTCTGGGACGCGTCTGGGCATGCGTTTGGTGGCCTGGGACGCGTCTGGGCACGCGTTTGGTCAGCAGACCTCAGCATTTCACTTCCACACGCGTTTGGGGACGCGTTTGAGCAGCAGGATGCACTTTCATAGGCTCCACACGCGTGTGGAGACGCGTTTGGCCAGGCCATGTGCTTTTTCATCAGTTTCTTCACGTTTCGCACTGATTTTCTCCACTTCATTCATCTGAGCCTACAAACAATTAAACACAAAACCAAAGCATAAAATGACGAATAATAAATTAAAACATAAAATAAAATACTTAAAGATAACTAAAAACAGCGGTAAAAATACGTGTGAAAACCACTGATCAGCCTTTATTTTATTATCTCTTAGTAATGCTTCAGTGCTTGTTTTGGCTTTTGCTATGTTAGACTTTTTTGTAATCTATGCTTAGATATGTATGTTAGTCGTTTCTATCAATGAAATCTTTTCTGGGTTTAAATAGTGACTTCAACATATCTTCGACTTTTCTCATTTACTTGCTTTGTATTGCGAATCTGTTAAGGACGAAGCCATCTTGGCGAAACGTTCGTCATTTTAGCCATAACGATAGTCTTTATCAACTACGTTTTTGCGATTTTAACCTCATGCATGACCGACTTGTATCTTTTTAGATACTTTCCATTTACTTTTAAGATCCTACGATCTTCTGTCAGTTCTTCTATCTCATAAGTCAGCACCATATATACCACATAATTAAAAAAATATCACACATCAAGATTTTTTTGGATAAAAAATGGACATGTGGATCAAAACTATTTAAAAAATAAATAGGGGACTAATTCCGTGAGTTAGATAAAATAGAGAACTAAAATATTTAAAATATATTTGTTTATGGCAAAATTATTATGTAATATATATATATATATATATATATATATATATATATATATATATATATATATATATATATATATATATATATATATATATATATATATATATATATATATATATATATATATATATATATATATATATATATATATATATAAGGCAATGGTTGTAATCCTTTTAAAATAAATACTTGTGAAAATAAAATAAAAGAAAATTTAAATTTATTTAAAATTTAATTTAGTTTTTATTTAGAATAATGAAGTAGTTGTGATAATGGAGAAGATAGACAATTTTATTTATATTTTTTTAATTAACAATAAAATTATATTCGGTAAGATTACGTGTTATAGTTTTGTCTACTTAAAAATTTTCCTCTCCTTTACTACAAATATTTTGAACTTTTAAGCTTTTATTTTCTCCAAATTTAGAAAAAGAGTAATGAAAAAAATAAAAAATAAATGCTGTGTGAGAAAAATAAATAATTAAAAAAACAATAAAACTCTAATAAGGAAAAATAGGTAATACTCCATCCGTGAATTATAAACAAATACTCTTTCTTTTAGGTTCATTGAATAATGAATGTATTTAGTCTACATAAAAGAACAAATACATTCATTATTATAATTATAGCGACTAACTCTTTACTTCATTTATATCTTTCATTTCACTTTTCTTTTACTTTCCCTTAACAAACAACTTAATTTTTACTAGATTTCATTCTTTTTATATTATTTCCTTTCATTTTCTTTTCGAATCCAAACAAAGCAATAGAACAATAATTGTAAAGTCAAAGACGTTCAACTCCATATTCATCACAGTACAATTTTCAAACGGTGAGTTTTATTCATATACCGTCTTCAAAGTATTAACCATGATGGTCTAGGTTCAATTTCAAGAAATTAATAGAATCCACTAACATTTATATTATTCCAAATAATTTTCCCCCCACCACACTGATTTCTATAAATTCTTAACTATGCTACAACCTTCTTCAAAATCAAGTGAGTCTGAGAAATCTTATTGTTGTTGTTTCTAAAAAAAGTGTGTCAAGAAAATGGGTGATGTGGATCAGAAAAAGGAAAGGAAGAAGAACATGAATGGTTCAATATGGTCCATTTTCATGCATGCAGATACACAAGATTGGTTCCTTATGATTTTAGGCACCATTGGAGCCATTGGTGAAGGCTTTACTACACCAGTGATGTTGTTTCTTAGTAGCCGCGTGATTAATACTTATGGCACTTCATCTTCCACCGATGGAAACGCTTTCATCCATAATAGCAATAAGGTTCTCTCTCTAAACATTCTCGCTCTCACACATATAATAATAATAATAGCTAAGAGTGTTTTGTTTCTTTGATTCATGATGCAGAATGCAATGGCTTGGATCTATTTGGCTTGTGCATCTTTTGTTGTTTGTTTTCTTGGTAAGTTTTCTAATTTTGTTTTATCTTATTTGATTCTTTTTATTTAAAAGTTTACAAAATTATTAACCTTTTTTTTTTCTTTTTTTTAACCTATTTTTAGAGGGTTATTGTTGGACAAGGACAAGTGGAAGACAAGCTGCAAAAATGAGATGCAGATATTTGAAAGCAGTTCTTAGACAAGATGTTGCTTACTTTGATTTGCAAATCACAAGTACTTCAGAGATTATCACTAGCGTCTCCAACGACACTCTCTTAATTCAAGATGTTCTTAGCGAGAAGGTATTATAATTTTTTGTCACCATTTGCTCAAATTCAAGACTGTCTGCCACATATTTGTCATGTCACAGTTAAACCGTGACTAAATAAAACTTCTATTTATGTAGTCACAGTTAAATTATAACTAACTTAAGACGTGCAGGCCTGTGATTATTTCATATCTTAACGTAGAATTGATTTCTTATATATTAAACAAAAATGCAGGTTCCAAATTTTTTGATGAACATTTCATTGTTCATTGGAAGCTACATAATGCCTTTTATAATACTATGGAGACTAGCAATTGTAGCATTTCCATTTTGCGTTATTCTAGTGATTCCTGGATTAATCTATGGCAAAACTTTGATGAGTTTATCAAGAAAGATTAGAGAAGAGTATAATCAAGCTGGTATAGTTGCAGAACAAACGCTATCTTCTATCAGAACTGTTTATTCTTTTGTGGGGGAACAGAAATCCATGAATGCTTTCTCTAAAGCTCTAGAAGGTACTGTGGAGTTGGGTTTAAAACAAGGATTAGCCAAAGGTTTGGCCATTGGAAGCAATGGTTTTGTGTTTGCCATTTGGGCTTTCTTATGTTATTATGGTAGCAAAATGGTTATGTATCATGGTGCTAGAGGAGGGACAGTTTTTGCAGTTGGAGCATGCATAACAGTTGGTGGATTGTAAGTATATTTTTTTCTTATCGAGTCGATTATGTATACAAATTTTTTTTTTAAAAATTGTCAATTACAACTATGTAAATTAACATTTACTTCTGAATCAGAGCATTAGGAGCTAGTTTATCAAACATGAAGTATTTCTCGGATGCAATTACGGCCGGTGAAAGAATCAAGAGAGTAATAGAAAGAGTTCCTGAGATAGATTCTATCAGTGCAAAAGGAGAAATATTAGAAAATGTTTCCGGGGAAGTGGAATTCGACAATGTAGAATTTGCATACCCAACAAGACCCGAAACCGTTATCCTTAAAAAGTTTAGTCTCAAGATTCCAGCAGGAAAAACAGTTGCGTTGGTTGGTGAAAGTGGTTCAGGGAAATCGACAGTGGTATCGTTGTTGCAACGATTTTATGATCCAATTGGTGGAGAGATTCGCCTCGATGGAGTGGCTATTCATAAGTTAAAGATTAAATGGCTTAGATCAATGATGGGTTTGGTTAGTCAAGAACCTGCTTTGTTTGCAACAAGCATTAAAGAGAATATAATGTTTGGTAAAGAAGATGCTACTGAGGAAGAGATTGTTGAAGCTGCTAAAATTTGTAATGCTCATGATTTCATTTCGTTGCTACCTAATGGTTACAATACTCAGGTGAGTTACATCACTTATCATGCATTACTTTGTTTAAAAACACGACCCAGTGTCAAATTATAGACTCTGTGCAGTAGTCTGTCTTTCACGCCATCTAAAACCGATGAACCTATTTGAACCGCTAATTGATATATTTATGTATTATTGATACAGGTAGGAGAAAGAGGAGTTCAATTATCAGGTGGACAAAAACAAAGGATAGCAATTGCAAGAGCTATAATTAAAAAACCACGAATCCTTCTTTTAGACGAAGCAACCAGCGCATTAGATACTGAGTCCGAACGACTCGTTCAACAAGCACTTGACAATGCAACAACTGGTTGCACTGCCGTCATCATTGCTCATCGTCTCTCCACAATCCAAAACGCTGACATTGTTGCTGTCGTGCACGGTGGAAAAGTTACCGAGATTGGTTCACATGACGAACTTCTTCAGAACGATAACAACCTATACGCCTCCCTCGTCCGCCTTCAACAAACCAAAACTGAATCAGAAGAAACGGTTACAACTACTTTCACAAACACACAAACGGCTTCCTTGGTGGCAGACCTTACCAGTTCAGTTGAAGATAAATTTGCTAATGTTAGTATACAGAACCACGATAATGATGCTGATAATTCGGTATCTTTTTGGAGATTACTTGCATTGAATGCTCCAGAATGGAAGCAAGGGGTTTTGGGGAGTTTGAATGCAATGGTGTTTGGTGCGATTCATCCTATTTTTGCATTTACGATGGGATCGATGATATCTGTGTATTTTAATACAGATCATGTGGAGATAAAAAACAAGACTAGAGTTTTTTCACTTTGGTTTTTCGGTTTGTCGTTGATAACTTTGGTGGTTAATATTGGACAACACTATAGCTTTGCTTACATGGGAGAGTACTTGACTAAACGTGTAAGAGAGAGCATGCTTTCTAAAATACTCAGTTTTGAAGTTGGGTGGTTCGATCAAGATCAAAATTCTAGTGGTGCGATTTCTTCTCGACTTGCCAATGATGCTAATGTGGTAAGTTTCTTGTGAATTTTTTAATATATTACTTCTTTCTATCTTTAACAATTTTACTATGATTATTGATGAATGATCTTTTGTTTAGGTGAGGTCATTAGTAGGTGACAGAATGTTTTTGTTGGTACAAACATTTTCAGCAGTTGCAACAGCATACACTATGGGTCTAGTCATTTCATGGAGGCTCACACTTGTTACCATAGCTTCTCAACCAATTATAATTGCTTGTTTTTACACAAAAGGTGTTTTACTCAAAAGTCTTTCAAGCAAGTCTATTAAGGCCCAAGAACAAAGTAGCAAGTTAGCTTCTGAGGCAGTTTCAAATCTTAGAACCATTACTGCATTTTCATCTCAAGATAGAATCCTCAAAATGCTTGATGAGGCCCAACAAGGCCCAATTCAGGAGAATTTTCGACAAGCGTGGTTTGCTGGTCTTGGGCTTGGGTGTTCGCAATTCTTCACGGCTTGTTCTTGGTCCTTAAATTATTGGTACGGCGGGAAGCTTTTGGTTGATGGGTTGATAACGAAGAAAGCGTTGTTTGAGAGTTTTATGGTTGTGTTGACTACGGGGCGGGTCATAGGTGAAGCTGGAAGCATGACTAAAGATATTTCCAAAGGTGCAGATACCGTGAGATCGATCTTTACCATCCTAGATCGGCGCACAGAAATCGAATCAGACGAGCCTAATACGTTTAAGCCAGTTACTCTAACGGGCCAAATAGAATTTTGCGACGTGCATTTTGCATACCCCGCTAGGCCTAATGTGACTATATTTCAAGGTTTTTCAATAAAAATTGAAGCGGGAAAATCGACTGCATTGGTAGGGCAAAGTGGTTCGGGAAAGTCGACGATCATTGGACTAATAGAGAGATTCTATGATCCATTGCAAGGAAGTGTGACAATAGATGGTATGAACATAAAATCATATAACCTAAAGTCACTAAGAAAACACATAGCACTTGTGAGCCAAGAACCAACATTGATTAATGGAACCATAAGGGACAACATTGCATATGGAACAACATGTGACAAAATTGATGAAGCTGAGATAATAGAAGCAGCAAGGGTAGCCAATGCTCATGATTTCATAGCTAGTTTGAGAGATGGGTATGAGACATGGTGTGGAGACAAAGGAGTGCAACTTTCAGGGGGTCAGAAGCAAAGGATAGCAATAGCAAGGGCTATGTTAAAGAATCCAAAAGTGTTGCTACTAGATGAGGCAACAAGTGCACTAGATAACAAGTCAGAGAAAGTGGTGCAAGAAGCATTGGATAAGGTAATGGTGGGAAGAACAAGTGTGGTTGTGGCACATAGGTTGAGTACAATACAAAGTTGTGATGTTATTGCTGTTTTAGACAAAGGGAGGATGGTTGAGATTGGAACTCACAAAACATTGTTGGCTAATGGACCTTCTGGTGCTTATTACTCTTTGGTAAACCTTCAAACTAAACATGCAGTCTCAAATAAAGATAGTTTGTGAATCATAGGGAAATTTTAAATTGTGTTTTTTTTTTCTTCTTATTAGCACTTTGTATTATTCTTAAATATTGGATGAAAATGTAGAACCAGGGTTATCCTAAGATTAATTTTGAGTTTCATGCATTAAAATAATGGTATTTTACTAATCATTTCAATATTATTCTTACTTTTCTTTTCAAATGAGGAGAGAGTGAATCCACGACCAACATAGACTCGAGGCCATGGAATAGAAATGCACCCAAATGACTTGATGATAATTATTGTTACTCAGCTAAGAAAACTCACGCAGTTACAATTCAATAGCAGTTAACTTAATCAAATTTTATTTATAATACATCAAATTTGTAAATTGTAATTAGTTTTTGTGTTAAAAGGTAGTGTAAAAAATCTTTACACTGTTATCCAATAGGAACATTTTATTCTGCCATATCATATGAGTAACTTAAAATCTACAGTATGATTTGGCGCTTAACAAGATCGTGATTGGTTGACAGTGTAAAACTTTTTTACACTGTCAGTGCATAAGCCTTTTTCTTTTAGTTTTTAAATAAACATCAATTTATATTAACATACTCACAAGTCTTGGTTTTCATGATTGTGTTGATTTATGTTGATGAGTTTGTTGTGAAAGGAATGATCAGAAGTCATGTACAAAATTCAAGCAATGTGCTTACTCAAATAAGTGTCCTAGATTTTAGCATTGATTTGTTAGTTGATTTAGTAAAAGTTTGTTTCCTTAATTTTAGTCAGAACGTGGGCTGTAGAGTCTGTTACAGCATTAGGTATTTCTCTATTTTTTTTTTTTTTTGCAAAGGCAAAGGAGAGTCTATTTATTTTTTTTCTCTATTTATTTGTTGCACTTCCACATGAATAAAACAAGTCATTCCAGAACTATTATTTGCAATCTAACAATCTGGTATCAGAGCAGTGACTTGAGAGATTTAATAACAGTAGGAAAACACTTGAGGGAGTGAAGAGAGATGGGTTCGGAAGCACACTTTGCAGCAGCCTCCATTCCGAAGTTTGACGGGGACTACGATCACTGGAGTATGGTCATGGAGAATCTCCTTCGATCCAAGGAGTATTGGGTAGCTGTTGAATCAGGCTACACAGAGCCGAAGAGCATGGATGGGATGACGGCAACGCAAATAAAGAACTTGGAGGAGATAAAGCTGAAGGATTTGAAGGCTAAGAATTACTTTTTTCAGCCGCTTGACAAGTCAATTCTTAAGACGATCACTCAAAAGGAGACATCTAAACAGCTTTGGGATTCCATGAAGTTAAAGTGTCAAGGAAATGCTCGAGTAAAGAGAGCTCAGCTCAATCGTCTACGCCGAGACTTTGAGGTCTTAGCAATGAAGCAGGGTGAATCAATCACTGATTATTTTGGTCGAGTAATGACGGTTGCAAACGACATGAGGAATTATGGGGAAGATGTGGATTATGTCAAGATCGTTGAGAAGATTTTGAGAACCCTAACTGATAAGTGGAACTACATTGTTTGCTCCATTGAGGAAGCCAAGGACATAGATCAACTATCTGTGGATGCCTTGCAAAGTTCTCTGCTCGTTCATGAGCAAAAGTTCAAAGTAAGTGGAGAAGATGAACATGCTTTGAAGGTAACTCATGAAGAGAAATATGGTGGAAGAGGACGAGGAAGAGTTGTTTTTCGAGGAGGTCGGGGACAAGGCAGAGGCAGGGCTAGCCAACTGAGGAATAAGGAAACAATTGAGTGTTACAAGTGTCATAAGCTTAGACACTTCCAGTATGAGTGCCAAGCAAATTTTACAGATTTGGAGGAATCGGAAGAGATGGTGCTAATGGCATATGTTGAGAAGCTTGGAGGCAATCGAGATGTTGTGTGGTATATTGACTCTGGGTGCAGCAATCACATGTGTGGTGATTCATCACTCTTCTGTGAGTTAGAAAAAGGGTTCAACAAGGTAGTTAGATTGGGAAATTATGCAAGCATGAACGTTGTTGGAAAAGGAAGTGTTCGGTTGACGATAAAAGGAGTGAATCACCTTGTACGAGATGTGTATTATGTGCCCGGTTTGAAGAATAATCTTCTTAGTGTTGGGAAGCTGCAAGAAAAGGGTTTGGTTGTACTAATGTAGTCAAATTAGTGTCGGATTTTTCATCCAACAAAGGGTTTGGTATTCCAAACCTACATGACAGCAAATCGAATGTTTGTGTTGCTATCGAGCACTCAATCAATCAAAAGGGAAAGCAAGGAAGAGTGTTTCCAAGCAACCACTGAAGACGTGGCTCACCTTTGGCACCGAAGATTCGGTCATCTCAGCTGCAAAGGGTTGAATACTTTGCAAACAAAAGGCATGGTGATTGGCTTGCCAAGTTTCTCTGAGGATAAAGTTGTGTGCACTAATTGCTTGAAAGGGAAGCAACATCGAGATGTAATCCCAAGGAGAAGTACATGGAGAGCATCGACAAAGTTGGAGCTGGTTCACGCTGATATTTGCGGCGCGATTTCTCCGGTTTCAGAGGGAAACAAGAGGTATTTCATTTGTTTCATTGATGACTATAGTAGGAAAGGGTGAGTATATTTTCTTGCTAATAAGTCAAATGCATTCACTACCTTTAAGCTATTTAAAGCTCTTGTTGAAAAAGAAACAGGCTTGTCCATTAAATGTCTACGAACGGATCGTGGAGGTGAATTCACAAAAGATGAGTTCAAAGAATATTGTAAAATGAATGGGATCATAAGGCAATTAACTGCTGCATATACACCGCAACAGAACGGAGTCGCGGAGCGGAAGAATAGAACTGTGATGAATATGGTGAGGAGCTTATTGGTTGAAAAAAATGCTCCAAGAAAATTCTGGGCAGAGGCTGTAAACTGGGCATTCTATGTTCTTAATAGATGCCCAACATCATCGGTGAAGGAAATGACGCCAGAGGAAGCTTGGTGTGGGGTGAAGCCTTCGGTTGGGCACTTGAGAGTCTTTGGTTGTGTGGCATATGCTCATGTACCGGATGCTAAACGAACAAAGCTTGAAGATAAAAGTCGTTGTTGTGTTTTTTTTTGTGTAAGTGAAGAATCAAAGGCATACCGACTATATGATCTTACCTCCAAGAGGATCATTATCAACCGGGATGTCGTATTTGAAGAAGATGGGCAACAAAATTGGGAGAAGAGCTCCGAAGAAGATAAAATGTTTGATTTGGAATGGGAAGATGAGAAAAGTGAAGAAAGGGAGGAATCGAGTGATGGCGGTGAAGAAGAAAAGGCAGCTGATGGTAATGAAGAAGAAAATGCAGCTTCTCCAGTGACAGAACCCAGAAATAGAAGAGCACCGAGGTGGATGAATGACTATGTCACCGGTGAAGGTCTTTCCGATGAAGAGGTACAAACACACTTAGTCTTGTTTGCTCATGTTGTTCATTTTGATCCTACTTCATTTGACGAAGCAGTAAAGGAGGAGAAATGGAGGGCAGCCATGGATGCAGAAATGAGATCGATTGAGAAGAATGGAACGTGGGATCTCATGGAGCTGCCGAAAGGAGCGAAAAAATAGGAGTCAAATGGGTGTACAAAACAAAGTTCAATGAGCTTGGAGAGGTAGAAAAATACAAGGCTCGCTTGGTCGCAAAAGGGTATGCTCAGGAATACGGAGTTGATTATGAAGAAGTATACGCTCCTGTAGCTCGTATGGACATGGTTCGAATGATTTTGGCACTTGCTGCACAAAGAGGTTGGTGTGTGTTTCAGCTGGACGTGAAGTCGGCCTTTCTTCATGGGAAGTTAGTTGAAAATGTGTATGTGGATCAGCCAAGAGGTTATGAAATAAAGAATGAGGAGCAGAAGGTATATAAGCTTAACAAAGCTTTGTACGGACTCAAGCAGGCACCGCGAGCATGGTTCAGCCGAATTGAATCATACTTCAGAAAGGAAGGCTTTGAGAAGGAGGATAGTGAGCAAACTTTGTTTACCAAAGTTAAACAAGGTAAGTATTTGATCATTAGCTTGTATGTTGATGATTTAATTTATACCGGAGATGATGAAAAAATGATGTTTGAATTCAAAGAGTCCATGATGAAGGAATTTGATATGTCAGACTTGGGTAAGATGAGGTATTTTCTTGGTATTGAGGTAGTTCAGTTTGATGGCGGTATATTCATCAGTCAAACGAAGTATGTGATAGAAGTTTTGAGAAGATTTGGGATGGAGCATAGCAATCCTGCTGAAAATCCAATGGTTCCTGGATTTAAAATCTCCAAAGATGAAAATGGGGTTGAAATGGATGGTTCATTTTTCAAGCAACTGCTTGGAAGCTTGATGTACCTGACCGCTACGAGGCCGGACATAATGTATGCGGTTAGCTTATTGAGCAGGTATATGTCAAGGCCTACATAAGTTCATTATTCTGCAGCAAAGAGAATTCTACGTTACTTGCAAGGTACGACAAAGTTTGGCATTCTCTACAAAGTGGAAGGAAATTTGGAATTGATTGGCTTTACTGACAGTGATTATGCTGGATCGGTGGAGGATAGAAGAAGTACTTCAGGTTATGTCTTTATGCTAAGTGGGGCTGCAGTAGCTTGGTCTTCTCGAAAACAACCAATAGTAACATTGAGTACGACGGAAGCCGAATTTGTAGCAGCTGCGGGAAGCTGTTGTCAGGCAATATGGATGCAAAGGGTGCTGAAGAAGATAGGCTACACAGGAAGTAGAAGTACTGTCATTTTTTGTGACAATAGCTCAACAATTAAGTTGTCGAGGAACCCGGTGATGCATGGCAGAAGCAAGCACATTGATGTGCGCTACCATTTCTTAAGGGAGCTTGTGAATGATGGAGTAGTGCAGCTTCAATTTTGTGGTACAAGGCATCAGTTAGCGGACATCCTCACCAAACCGCTGAAATTAGAGTCATTTCGGGAGCTGAGATGGAAGCTTGGAGTCTGTGATTTTTCAGAAGTTAACTAGCTGCAAATGCAGTCTAGTTCAAGGGAAGGGATGTTAAGGCTTAGTCAAATAAGTGTCCTAGATTTTAGCATTGATTTGTTAGTTGATTTAGTAAAAGTTTGTTTCCTTAATTTTAGTCAGAACGTGGGCTGTAGAGTCTGTTACAACATTAGGTTTTTCTCTATTTATTTGTTGCACTTCCACATGAATAAAACAAGTCATTCCAGAACTATTATTTGCAATCTAACAAAATATGCGTATTTGCATGAATGATTTGGAAGAATTAAATTATTTTCTTGTTATCGCTTCTTATACAAAAAATTTAATGGCATGATATTCTCCTTAGATGTACTATATATTCAATCACATTAAAAAAAATACATTGATGACATTATTTAATCTAATGCTATTCTACAAGTGAAAGAATGTTACAAAACTAATGTGAAAAATTTGAAGCAAATCGAATGGGAAGCAGTGGTTAACCTAATTAAAAATTGTCTAGTACCAACATTGAGGATATAGTATAGGGCTTTGAAGAATGAAAGAGCTCATAACATGCGATAGAGAGGGGTCTCTATAGTCCATTTTGGTTGCACCAACTTTCCTTCTTTAATGTGCCCTCTATTTCTATATAAACTTTATCATATATGTTAATTCATAGAATTGCACTCTGCATTCATAATTTTGGCAATAATATTGTTGATTTAAGAGTTCTTACAAAAGCATAAGGTGCTATAGAAGTCACACATTTATATGATATATTGGACTATACCTTATTTCTTTTTTCTTTTTTTCAATACTTGATATGGCTTTACACCCTGGAATAAACCATGTATTAACATCTGCATGCTACTTTAAGGTGCTACTCATCTCCTTTCCCTCAACTCACGAGAAGAAAGAGAGAGGAATCGATGGAATACTATAATTAGTGAAATTATATAGTATGCATATGTTTGGTAACACGGAGGTTCACCGCTGCCGCAAGTTTAAGATTTATTTTCACCGTAATTTTGGCAAGTTAGTATGTGTAGCTTTTGTCCCACTGTGATATTTCACCGTGATTTTCAAGTTTTCTAAAGCACACTATTTGTTTTACTCTTTTATACATTCAAGTACAGTCCCGAGGCTTTCTATTCTGGGAACAATTTTGCATTTCAGACTCAGCTCTCCTTATATTTTCAATAATTAGTTGAATTTTTGTGGACATTTCCTCTGTTTCTTCTTCAACATTGTTAATGAAGCTGAGTAGCTTTTCTCTATATGCAGTACAAAGTTCATCTTGACGCTCCAACTCCATAGTAAGTTCAGCAATTTTCTTATCTTTATCGTCCTACAGGTAGAGGGAAAATTAAATTAAAACAGTAAGGATCAACAGATTAAGTAGAATTTAAAATTAAAAGATAAAAAATCACCAAAAAATGTATTAGTATGAAAGTTGCAAAACAATTGTGCCCACAAGAATCAATTCCAGCGAGGCCAAGAAGTCGAGTTCATGTGCTTAACTTTCTTTAAAACTTTATGTACCAAGCATTCAATTTAATGTAATAGAACAACAAAAACCATCCATAACTCCACAAATATGTTATTTACTCCCCAATCCAGCTGCTGCAACCAGTATCGTTAAATATCGTTCATGGTGGATTGTATCTGAAAAAAGCAAACCCAGCAAGGGAAAGGCAAATGTTGTCGTAAACATGACTCGCATTGCCACAGAAGATTACAAGCTACAGTGAAACCAGAACCTGACACAACCTACGCATGACGCCTATAAACCATGTGAGAGCTTTCAATCTGATGTACAACATCTATAAGTCAAAACTACCCAACCAAATTTGTACCACAGAGCATATCGCAAAATAATAACAATTTGTTCAATTTTATTTTTACGTTTTAGTTAACAACACTGGCTTTAAAGTGATCAAATGAAGCCCTTATCTTATTTGTTTCTCTCACTCTCTCTCTCTCTAACTAGAGATGACAGTGCAGCATGCAGTCACTAATCATTAATTTATTTTCTCACCCGACATGTATCGACACTTGTGATTAGGTTCAGTTTATTCATTTTTTAAAATTATTACCAGTGTTGACATGTCAGTGTCGGTGTCGTGTCTGATGTACATTCAATTTATTAATTTGACCCACCCTTCTCTTTTGTACGCCAAAGAGTCACTTGAAAGGCAGATGCATGAAAATAAAATAAAAAACATAATTATTATCATTGATGTACTCAGTATATGCGAAAGTCCTAAGAACCAACGAAGATTTACCAAAAGAGTGGAAAGTTATAGTTACAAAATTATAAGCAACCAGAAAACTCACCTCTGTACTGAAACCATTAGCTGTAGCAATTAGTGGATGGTTGTGATCCTTTATAAATCTTGTGACAATCCATTTTCCAGATTTTTCCATTTTAACTAAAATTGTTGCCTTGCAACCTTCTCGGGCACTGGACCTTGGTCTTTTTTCTTGCCCCAGTGTTCCCTTGCTACTGGGTGAGAATCCTTGTTTGTTACACCCAAGTCGACGAGCAAGAGTTCTGCCATCGATTCCAGAACGGCGACGTTGCATAACGCGTACAAGAAATCCTACCCGTCTAGCATATTCAACATAAAATGTCCTGGCAGCTTCTTCAGAATCAAATTCCATGCCCACATATGGCTCTTGAACTTCGACTCCATCAAATATACTTGTACTCTCTTCTAAACAGCTACGATCTGCCTCGTTTCCCTTGTCCGAATCCACTACCACGATATCCATAAAAATCTGTCCAATTTGTTATATCAAGATATACATTATTACACTTTTGAATAGTCGTGAACTTTGAAATGTAAAAACTCGGTGTTTCGGAATTCAGAGATGCATATATACTCAATCCACCAAAAACACTTGAAGAAATAGAGATTAAGTATCGGAGTAGATGCATTTCATGATTACTGAGTTGACAAAAAATTATATTTGAAGTGTCAGCAGGTTATTATTTAGGGTTTAGGGTTTAGCTGGACCACACAAAATAGAACTTGTGTAACAGATTGCTTCATAGGATCAACCAAAAGGAGAGGGTAAAACAAGGAACAGTAAAATGATTTACATTTTTAAGAAGATGAGTCAAACTTAGAGCATGATCCATGGTCACCTGTCCATATTCTTTCTCACCTAAGATTCTACATATTAAAAAGCCATGTATTTGGAAGGCCATTCATCATTAAAAGCTATGAACCAGAATCCTTCTTTTTCAACCAAATTAAGTTGATTCTTTTCAAGCCAATGCACTTACAAGTTATAACACTGATACCATTATTTGAAACGAGTAAAGCCATAATTGAGTTATATCAAAATGCTGAGAAAAGTAGCAACTTATTCTGCAAATCTTATATATGAATTATCAATAAAGAAGCTATCCACCCACTTCTATAGTTCTAATTAGCAAGACTTCTCATGCATTTTTTTAGTTAAAATTCATATGGGTCTCACTAAATTTATATGGGACCCACGTGATTTGGTGGAACCATATTTGAGATAAACTCTAACAAAACAGCTATGTAAACCACAAAGAAATTGGAAGATAAGACACCTTCCTTACAGAAAGAACAAAAATATAACACGGATACGCCTTTTTTCTAAGGTGTCGGAGCTACATATAAAACACAAAAACAACAATCAAGTCTAATCTCATTAACTAGGATCAGCTACATGGATCAACTTTCGCCACAATGTTCTATTCAGGACCATGGTTCTAACCAAATTGTTAATCTCGAAATTTTTCTTAATAACTTCTCGTAGATAAAACACAAACATGAGAAAACAAAATGAAATGCTTCAGCAAATTAGTTAAAAAATTAAACTACTAACCCCCACACACAGGGTTGACCTAGTGGTGAAGGCTCAGGTCCTGAGAGTGTGATCCTCTCATGATTTCAGATTCAAATCCTGTTAGGTGCCAACAATTCCTGTGTTGGACCAAGTCCATCTCTGGCTTTAAAAGTAGCTCTCCCGCAGGTGGACAGTAGAATTGATCCTTTGAATTAGTTGGTCGCAAATCCGAATACCAAAATTTCAAAGAGAAATAAAACAGTTCTACTATTAAAAGCCATGATCAAAACTAGGGGTGTGCATGAATCAAAAACCAAACCAAATTGAACCATATATATGGTTTGGTTTGGATCTTAAAACCGTTTTCATAAAACCGGTTTATTTTTTAAAACTGGTTTACATGTGGATCGGTTCGGTTTTAAACCGGTTTCTCACAAAAAAACCAATTTTAAAAAAAACTAGTTTTAAACCGGTTTCTCTCAAAACCAATTCAATATTTAAAATTAATTTTATTTACTTTGAATTAACTTTTTA
The DNA here is from genome assembly GCF_029867415.1 of Vicia villosa. Lineage (NCBI taxonomy): Eukaryota > Viridiplantae > Streptophyta > Magnoliopsida > Fabales > Fabaceae > Vicia > Vicia villosa. The sequence goes on along the minus strand of NC_081185.1, from coordinate 61,830,239 downwards.
AACCAATTTTTCACTTAAATTAGTTTATTTATTTTAAAGGAATACCAACTTTTTAAAATCAATTCAATTCTTAAAATCAATTTTATTTTAATTAAGTTAACATAACTTAAGCTAGTTTAAGTGGTAGTGGGTAATCTAAATTATTTGAAGATATTTTTTTTTATGTAGTAGTAGTTATCAATTACCTAATAACTAAGAGACCTGAATACCATAAAAGAAAAATTATGAAATAACAAGTCTTTCATTTTCATTTTCAGTTAGTAGTAGTTATCAGTTAGTAGGAATATCATAAAAAAAGTTATAAAAATTATGAAATAGTTTGCGTAATGTATTACAGGTTTTCATTTTTAACTTAGTATTATATAGGTGAGGAGAGTTAGAATTTGTCTTTTGTAAAAAATTTCATTTTCAATTTAGCATCATTAAGTCTCATCATCATATAATATATTAGAAATAACAAGTCTTTTTTTAAAAATACTGCAAGCATGTTTCATTTTAATTTAATAAATAATTATTTAAAATTAAAATTTTAATTCAGAATTTATTAATGTGTTATTAGAGAAATTTAACTTTTCTCATCATAAGTATGTGGTTAACCATAAAAAGAGACAAACATATAAATTTAATACATAACAAAATTTGGGTATCCAATAACTAAACCACATTATTATTGTGGTTAGCGGTTTATATTTGGATAACAAAATGGATACCCAATTTTATATTTTAACATTTGGATTGGACTTTAAAAAGTGGATCAATTTGGATACTAATTTGGTTATGAATAACCGGTTTTTTTGCACACCCATAATCAAAACCCGAAATCTTTACTCAGTACATAAACCACATCAAACTTAATCATTTAAATTGCTTAAATTTGCTCTACCAAACACTTGTTAACACTTATTCTTCAAAATTTGTTGTATTCTTTCTACCATATAAACAAACTCATCTTACCATGAATTACTAAATTCTCTAACCTCATATTCATTTATTTCATGTCTGAATCTCATACATCCCCATCGTCATCATATCCTAAGTTACACTCAAACTCCACTTCCAATACATTACATATAAGAAATCACGAGAATAAAATTAGATAGAAAAACCAATTATGAAATCTTAGAAACATCAACATTGTGTTTCGGTTTACGAAAATGGAAAATGAAAAAAAAAAGAAAAAGGCATGGGAGCGTAGCTTACTGTGAAACAGAAGAGGGAGAGGTTTTGAGTGTGGCGCGCTTTGAAGACGATTTGGAGCGAAGATGGAAATTTGAGTAAGGAAGAGGAGAAATGATCTTGTGCGGCGTGTTGTATGTGAATCTGGATAAATGACGGAGAATTAGAGGAGGGTTGATTTTGGGGATTGATTTACTGTTTAGGTGCTTGTTAGGTAGACCAATAAGAAACTGACTCGTGTGCATGTGTTAGAATCTACCCGTCACGATTGTTTCGTGGTTGTTAAATGAGAAAAGACATGAATTTTGGCACTTTTCCAATTAACTCATTTGTTTTGTTTTTATTTATTTTTTAATTATTCGGTACCCATAAATTTTGATTTGGTATTGATTGGGAAAAATTATTTAGTAATGTAAAATTATACGGTAAATTAAAAGTTAGATTTATGTATGTTTACCTTTTTAGAATTTAATTGGTTGTGTTTCATGACACTTCATAAAATATTTCATTCACATTTTTTACATTAAAGACAAGTACAAATAATTAATAACTCAACACCTATTAAATAACAAATTATCATTTTACCAAAAAAAAAAAAAATAACAAATTATCTTGAGAGCACCAATGAATCCGTTTTTCAATCATATTACAATAAAAAAATTGCAATACATATTTGATCTAACCTGATCAGAATGGATCGTCACGACGGTTGGATCTAGCTTGTTGAATAGAATGGGGGTACCTGCAAGGTTCTCCGATGCCAAAGTAAGTAACAATCAGAGAGAGAGAGAGCAGGAGTTTAGGAAGTAGAGAATGAATACCTGACCCTCCAGTGAAAGAGGGTATTTATAGCCCACAGCGCTGGGCCAAGGTTTCCTATTTGGGCCAAATTCAATTGGAGGCCCACGTGCTAGGAAACTGCCAGAACACCCTCTGCTAGGTCTGAGTCAGCAGGTGACTCACGTTCTAGGTGAGCGTGGCGTAGGATTTGGAGGTGGTTGACCGAATTCTTCGCTGAAGCGTTACTCACGTGATCTTCGCGTGGACCAGTTCGTAATGGTGAATGGGAAATGGGCCCAAATGGATTGGGCCTGCTCGGCTAGCCAGGGGAGCTGGGCCTGCTCGGCCCAGTCCATAACAGGAGCCCCTCAAGTCGTTAGTCCCGTGGGAGTGACGACTTTCGTTAAGGGGCTTAGTCGAGTATGTGCTCGAACGAGCATTTGTGGTGAATTAAGATCTCCTTGTAGGTGGCGTCCTCGGCTCGTGGGGAGCTGAATTATTATGGAAGAACGTTCAGGCCGAGGAGACAGCCGAGGAGGTGGACGTAGTGATTGTTGGCCTTAAATCAAAACGTTTCGATTTGCTATGTCAGGTTTTGGTTGACAGGTGGCGATTGCTTGGGGTGTTATCATTACCCACAGTCGTCTTTTGGCTTAGAAATTAATGGCGCCTTTTGGGTTTTTCCAGGCACTTTATGTCACCTTTTGCGCTCTCCCTTGCTTAAGGCCGCCTTTTGGAGTAGGCAATCATTGCACCCTTTGAGCTTCCTAGGCAATCATAGCGTCTTTCTGTTTCCTTCTCCTATATAAGGAATGAGGAGGCCACTCATTCGTTACTTTACTCCAAAAATTCTCTCAAGGCCCGCTCAAGGATTTCGTCTTCCACTGTGTGTTTTTCCTTTGCTGTCTCGATTCAAGTAAGTGTCCTTCTCCTCTTCTATTCATATTTGCTTTATAGATTTAGGATATTTAGCGATGAGTAGGCCGAGCGGGTTAGGAATTAGCGTGTGTTTCGTATGCGTTTGCCGAGCGTACCTTAAGCGGGACGAGGGGAAACGAGTGTGTGAGCCGAACAAGGTGAGAGTGCGATGGGGAGAAACATAAGAGACGGTACTGTAGATGGTCTTGAATTGTGTGTTTGCCGAGGACAGTTTGAATGGGGCGAGGACGTTACTCGAGGAGATTTTGTCTTGTAGCTTGTCGTTTAGGATCAACTTCATCGGCGAATGCTTGCCGGATAGACTTAACCATTGTTGAGAAGTACCTCGGCAGTATCGGTTGTTGATGGGTGGTCTTCGTCGTCTATCCTCCTCGCCCTTTCACTTGGCTTGCGGTGGAAGGGTGGATTTGACATGTCGAATTCACGGTTTCCTCTGCTTTTCAGGTAAATGGCTGATGACGCCCAGAATGATGTTGTTCTCGACATATCGGACGAAGACGAAGCAATTGGTCACTCTCAAGATGAAGAAGAAATCCCAGTTGTGGAAGTTCCTGTTAAGAAGCTCGAGGATTGGGTAGCCGTTGCGCCTCAGAGCATCGCCTCGCGCTTTACGACGCACCCTAAGGAGGCTTTCAACGTCCTTGAAGATCTTGACCCGGGTATGAAGCCTTCTTGGGGGGCCTTTGCGCCGAAGTCCCATTAGAGGATTTGCTCGGCATATCCTGGTCCCCGATTTGCCATGTACGAGTTTGTGTTCAAGGAGGCCGGGCTGAGGCTTCCCTTCACACACTTGCGGTGAAGTGTTTTTAGGTGGTTGCAACTGTGCCCGTCCCAACGCCATCCCAATGCTTTTTCCTTCTTGAGGGTTTTTGAAATTGTGTGCGGCTTCTTGGAGGTCGAGGCTACTCTTCCTCTTTTTTTTAGGGTTTTCCATCTTTAGAGACTGCGTGATGCGGACGGCAAATTCAGCTGGGTATCTTTTAAGCAGCCGAAGAAGCTGTTCGCCATATATCAGGATTCCATCAAACACTTCAAGAGTCGGTATTTCATGGTCAAGCCTTTTACTCATGAGGCCGGGGATCACTTGTTTGAGATACTTGAATATTATCAAGATGGGGTGAAGAAGGTGAGGCCTTCTGCTTGGTTCCCTCTAGAATGGCAATATGACCATTTTGAAAAGGGGACGGACGCCTACATCTTCAGCGACGAGGACCTGAACGAGCGAGATTCGACAAGTTATAAAAGGCTCGTCGCCTTTGTGGACGGGTTTAGGCCGGCGGCGTGTACGCTACCGAACGGGGATCTTCTGTTCGACGAGGATGGAGAGCCTCAGATTGAGGCTCGATATATTAATACCAAGGCTATCCTCGAGTGTGAAACCAACGGGGAGGCTATGATCTTACTTGGTGAGGAATTTATTTTGACTGTTATTTGTATTTCTTTGGTGTTAATTCTGCTTTCGTTTCGCAGGACAAATGGCTGATTTGCATGATAAAGTCGTGAAGATGAGGGCGAAGAATAAGGGGGCCGCGAAAGGGGCCGTGAAGAGGAATCGCGTCGATGAGATCAAGGTGGCTGCTGCGACTGGCGTTGGCGGTAGTTCCCCTTCCTCGGCCGCAGTGGCGGATATAGAAATTTTGAGTTGCAGGGGCAAAATTTGGCTATACCAGTCGCTTTACAGCATAAATTATAGTACAAAAAACTACAATATCAAACGATATTCACCATTGTAATGAATCCAAAAATTGTAATGTATATCTCTCCTAGCGATTATGGTGCACCGCTATTTCATAACGCTGGTCTATAAGATAATTAAAAAATTTAAATTTAAAATTATATAACATAATGTTTTTTAAAATATAATGCTTTTTAAAATATAATGTTTTTTAATCCGTATACATACTTAAAGTTAATTAGTTATAAAATTTAAAAGAATAAATAACTAAAATGTGTACCATTTAAAATTATCATCACTTGTAATTTGACATATTTATTTCCTTAAAAATTTAATCTATGATGATAACAGTTATTTATTTTCAATGTAAAGGAAAGATATAAGTTATTAGACTTTTCAATGTACAATTTCTATTCTTTTGTGGGGGCAAGAGCCCCCTTATGAATACACATAGATCCGCCACTGCTCGGCCGGTGCTACGCCAAAGAAGTCTCCAGCCAGAAAAAAGCAAAGGACCAACGGGGGGGGGGGGGGGTCAGAGGTCCGCCCCATTATCAACGATAACCCTACCGACGACGACGTCGTGTTTCCCTCTTGTACTTTACACTGAGGGCTTTTCTCGAGGAAGAATCTTCTGCTAGAGAGAGAGGAGGTAAAGCATATCATTAAGCAGGACAGAGTTACCTGGGGGAATGATCTTGCTGAGGATATTTAGGCGATGATGCGGGTCGCAGCTTTCGCAATGGACCTCAATGCGCAGAGGTTTTGTCCCCAAAAGGACTATGATGCTTTGGAGCGAAAATATGAAACGCTCAAGGGGGACTTCGAAGCTTACAAAGATAAGTATGAGATTCACACCCATGTCGTCGAGGACCTCTGCAAGGCTCAAGACAAGGTCAGGGCTTTGGAAGCCGAGGAGAAGAGGTTACGCGAGCGGGTCGCTGAGTTGGAAGAGTCACACCTTCCTGCTGCTGACGAGACAGAGGACGGGAAAGTTTTGGAGACTCGTTCTCAGCTGTTGGGGAAAGTTAGGGAGCTTGAAGTGGACTGTGTTGCTACCTTGGGAGTTGGGTTCAAGGCTGTCGTGGAGCAATTGCAGGTCATCAACCTAAGTTTGGTCACTAAGGGGATCAGTCCGTACTACAAGGTTGTGGACGGCCAAATTTATACTAACCCAGATTTCGATGAGTGGGATGCCGAGCAGGGTGAAGAAGACGATGGTGGTGAGGTGTGATCAGGGTTTATGTAATCTTTGTGTAATTGGGCATGTGCCCCTTTTTGTTTTTGGCCTGCGTGCCAAGATTTTGTCGGCCTGCGAGCCGTTTATGACTAGTTGTATAATGTGCATTTGCCCGACACATTTTCGGGCCTTCGAGTCGTTATAATGCACTTTTATTTTCGCAATTATGATGCTTGTATGTTTATTTTTGCAATTTGTAGTTTGTATATGTTTTCGCATGCTCGACTAGTAGTTGTCATCCGACCGTGGGTGGAATGGTTCGGGCAGGCGGGGCGTGAACCAGGCCTCTCAGGCAAACTCGAGGATGCGTTCGGAACCAAGAGCTTGCAATGCAGACTTTCCCATCGCGAGCTGGGCGTCTGGCCAGGGTGGTACTGCGACGGCGGAGCTAGATGTAGATCTCCCCGTCGAATCGAATGGCTGCTCGGTGTAGGCTACAACGCGATTTATGGTGATTGAGAAGACGACGTCCGTATCGAGACGCACTTCTTGGTCGTCCCAACAGAGTCATCGTCGTGCGCTGGTCGGCCGTTTTAATATTAGCTTTAGCTATAGTATTGTCGAAGTTTTCCGGCATTCCATGGTCGAGCAAGTTTTTTCTCGAGTAGGTTTCGAGGTAATAGGCTTCGCTCTCGGTTTTCTCGTAGACACGGTAGGGGCCCTTCCAGTTAGGGGCGAGCTTGCCATCGCGAGAGTCTTTCTTTTTTCTGAGGAGGACAAGGGAGCCGACCTCGAACTCGCGTTTGATGACTTTTGCGTCGTGGCAAAAGCGATGCTCCTAGACGGATTTCTCCGACCATATCGAGTTCTTCCCTCATGGCTTCGTCGTATAGCTCTTCCCCGAGAGGAAGTTCGGTGCGACGGGATGGTTCTCGGATTTCTACTAGAATTACAGCTTCGGTTCCGTAGGTTAATCTAAATGGAGTTTCCCCTGTGGTCGAATGGGGAGTGGTTCGGTAGGCCCATAAGACGCTGTGATGCTTTTCAACCCAAGCCCTTTTCGCTTATCCAATGCGTCGCTTGAGCCCTCAGAGGATAACTCTATTTGCGGCTTCGGCCTGTCCGTTTGTTTGGGGGTGTTCAACGGAAGTGAAATGCTGCTTCGTCCCGAGTTTGGCGACGAAATCTTAGAATTTTCTGTCCGTGAATTGTGTCCCATTGTCGGTGACGAGTGCCTGGGGTATTCCGAACCGTGCGAGCACGTTCCGCTTATAGAATTGAAGTATTTTGAGGGAAGTAATTTTGGCGAGGGAGGTACCTGCAAGGTTCTCCGATGCCAAAGTAAGTAGCAATTAGAGAGAGAGAGAGTTTAGGAAGTAGAGAATGAATACCCGACCCTCTAGTGAAAGAGGATATTTATAGCCCCCAGTGCTGGGCCAAGGTTTCCTATTTGGGCCAAATCCAATTGGAGGCCCACGTGCTAGGAAATTGCCAGAACACCCTCTGCTAGGGATGAGTCAGCAGGTGACTCACGTTCTGGGTGAGTGTGGCGTAGGATTCGGAGGTGGTTGGCCGAATCCTTCGCTGAAGCGTTACTCACGTGATCTTCGCGTGGACCAGTTCGTAACGGTGAATGGGAAATGGGCCCAAATGGATTGGGCCTGCTCGGCTAGCCAGGGGAGCTGGGCCTGCTCGGCCCAGTCCTGAACAATATTAATACTTAAAATAATTCAGCATTGAAATGATCAATTTATGTATGTTTTTTGTCTAGATCTAACTGATTGTGTCTAGTGTCACTTTATCAAGTGTAAATTAACATTTATACTTATTTTGTTGTTTGGATCTTACTTGATGTGTACCGTAACATTAAAGACAAATGCAAAGTTACAATAAGCAAGATGTAATATGATTTTGAGATAGATATTGTAAAAATTATAACAAAGCTAAATAATGATCTTATGTAGCAATATATATATATATATATATATAATTATCATTCATTTGTGTATTTATATAGAATTGCTAATAAAAATAAAATAGGTATCGTGTTGGTCGTGCCCCGTAATAAAAATAGAAAATTTGATATTTTAAAATAAAATTTTGTTTCTCAAATAAAGAAAATTGTTAATTAAAATAAAATAGATATTTTGCTGATAATGTCCCGTGAGAAAAATAAAAATTTTGACATTTGAAAATAAGAATTTTGTGTCTCAAATAAAGACAATTTTTAGTTAAAATAAAAAAGGATTTTTTGTTGATAGTGGTCCGTCAGTAAAGTAAAAATATGAAAATAATTTTTTTAATAATCATGAATAATTTTTTAATGATCATAAAATAATTATGTTTTCGATTGAGTAAATTTTTACGTGTTCATTTTCATTCCATTAAGAAAGATTCGATTTATTAATTTATTTATGTTTAGAAAAATAAAAAGAGAAAAAGAAAATTGAGGGGAAAAAATTAAAATGAAAATGAAAATATTAGAGAGAGAACATGTGAGACAAAGGAAAATCTAATGGTCAATACACATGTTACTTGGGCATTTGTTTGAAATGTTGGAATATTAGCTTGATTATGAAAAGACAAAACAACCCTTTTTGCTTTGTAAATTTTAAAAGAGTGAAGGACATTTTTGGTAGAATGGTGGCATCTTCCAATAATTGCTAGATAGTAGATACCATATAGATATGGGTGTTTTTCTAACAGACTATTGAAATCTTTTTTGTTTTATCGTTTATCTATTTTTTTTTGGAATTAGAAACCCAAAATTCTTATTATGCGGTGTCAGGTTCGCTTAGCGAACTCTGTGTTCGCTTAGCGAATGTCTGCAGACTACACAAATTTGTGTTTCACTAAAATGGCCATAACTTGAGTTCTACAACTCAAAACGGAGCACCGTCGGAAACGTTGGAAAGGTCTTTCAGCGCTCTTTGTGTTTTTTCTTAGAGGAAATACTTTTAATGCAGGTATAAATTATGGCATATGATTAGGTATTGCATGATATTGGAATAAGAACTTTTAGCCTTGAGTTGTGCCTATAAGATGCTACCCTTGTGTTGAACTTAGGCCAGGATGTTTACCTTGATTATTAGGTTGTATAATATTATTCTAACCTGAGTTTTGGACCCTTGAATTTATTAAGGGAGTGTAGAGATAAAATAGAAGTTCAGGTTAGTTCATGAGTTAAGAACTTCGCTTAGCGACCTTAGTTCGCGTAGCGAATCGGGACTTTGCTACAGGTTCGCGTAGCGAACCTGTGTAACACCCCAAATCTACCCCGCAAATATACAGGAAAATCAGAGTGTAAAAATCTCGAAAACATACATTACATTTGAGGCGCCACAATTACATCGTAAAACAAATCATACACATGCTCACATATATACAGATACATAGCAAGTAATACGGAGGAAGTTCACATCCATTAAACATCAACACTCAAATAGTCATAATATCGCAGCGGAACAACATCAACAACAATATTCAAGTCATACATGCCAAACATGGGCAACTAAAAATCCAACATATATTTGTAGGACATGACAACATAATCCAATGAGAGATAACAATATCCAAATATGATAATAAAATGACAAGGCAACATGACATAGTCAAAACAAACTAGACGTCCCCCCGAGTGCTACGTATCAGAGCATAGACACACCGACACGAGCTAAAAGGTAAATGGCTACTCCACGTCGTTACTTGCACGTTACCAACCGAGGGTAACATTCAAACAGAAGGGGTGAGTTATCAAATAGTATAAAGGAAAGTATGATAATATTCAAATCAAGGAAAGATCATACATCGCTCACCACTTCTCATTACATGGAATCTTACAACAACTCTCATCACAAATAACATTGTTAATATTCATTTGTAATAACATGTTAAATAGCACCACTAGATCATCAACATATCACAACATTCACGTCATAATCACAAACATACAAAATGCAACTCAATATGCAACATGACTTTATGCACATGCATGCGGTACCGTTGGAGTAACACTCCCGTCTCAAACATTCCACTTGGGCCATCATCGTTGCCATTTTTAGGCTAATAGTCGTTGCCATCTTTCTGGCTAATAGTCGTTGTCATTTTCAGGCTAAGAGACACTTATGCAATGGACGCGACTCAATGATGCACATCCACAAAACTCACCTTCACAACATACGACAACATTTTCTCAACAACATCAACTCAATGCCAAAGTCTTACGGCAACAACAACATCATTACTATTATAGTAATTATTCACGTCTCTGTAGATGTTTTCAAGTTGGCTGCATTTTGTGGTAAAACATTGTGTGTCTTATGGATGTCTTGACTGATGTCATGACATGCTTTGATGTGCTATGCAGAATATGTTTGAGTTGCTAATACTAGTTTTCCGTTGGATGTCATGCTGGATGTCATGACATCGGTATCTGACAGCACGGGCTGTTATGTTTTTCTGTTACAAGTTTTGTTATGTTTCCTTATTTATCTCAGGCTATATTTTGGGAAATTAACAATTATGTGCTGATTGTATATCAGTAAGAGACAAAGTAATTGGCTATGTTTTTAGCACCTTGAATTGTGGAAATTAGTTTCAAATTGTGGAGATATTCTAGGAGCTAATGATCGAAGTCCTAACTTTAAGGAGAATATCTTAGAATGTTTTTAGCAAGCTGCCTTGGAGAATATCATGGATCTCTTTTAGCAACAGTTTGTTTTGATTTGGTTCCCAATGATATATTAAGCTTCTAAATTTGGTTATTGAGATGTTTTAGGAAACTTGATATTGTTTCCAAGATTTAAGGAGTTATTTTCTACAACAATGAGCTTATGGATTTACAAGACATTGTGCAGAGAGTTAAAAAGCCCATGGACAGCTGAAGCCTATAAAAAGAGACCAAGACCTAGGGAGATGAAGACTTTTGAATTCGTAGGTTTTGTATTAAAATTAGGATTGCAGTTTTAAGAGTCTCTTGTGCAGATTGTAAGTCACCCGTGTATCGTTTGTGATCATGAGGTTGACATATTGTTACTTAATAGCTTGTTAAGTTATTGTTCTTCTCGAAGCTTTTAAGTAAGAGAAGTATTATTCTTGGATGAAGCCTTTAGGTAAATCCGAGTATTGGTCTTATCATGTTTTGAGAAGTTAGCCGGTTTTAGAAAAATGTAGTCTTTAGGGTTAGCCATGTAAGTGAACCACCAGGATTGTGGGATGGTCACTGATTTGTGCCTCAAAGCCTGTAGACAAGAAGTTTATTTTACTGACTCAGAAGCTGTGAAGCAATGAGTGCATTTTTGCTCTTGGAGGAAGCTTTGAAGCAACTTCAAGTCGTATTTATTTGTGTGCTTAGAATGTTGGAAATTAGGTCGTCGATGCAGTGGCTGAGTTGTTGACTGCTAGACATCATTGCAATGATTGGGAGTGAGAGGGGTTTCTCATATCTAGGGAGGACCTAGGTAGAAGGGTCATTAGGTAGTGATTAAGTGAGGAGTTGTAAACAGGAAGTTTAGCTCTGAATTGATACTGCTAATAGTGGACTTCATCCCTGGCTTGGTAGCCCCCAGAGTAGGTTGGTTGAACCGAACTAGATGAACAATTCTGTTGTGTTTTTATTGCTTTTCTGCATTATTTTATTTTGCCTACATTGTCTGTTTTACAATGTCGGATCATATGTTATGAAATTGTATATGACATCTGAAGTCTGGCACACACCAGAATTTCAGTCTCAATCACGTCTTTACGACATACAAGCATACATCACATACAACTTTACAAAACATCCTTAAATCGGCAACATACAATTCTAGAAAAAGGTTTCAAAAGGAAACCAAAGGTTTTCAAGGCATATTCATTTGAAAGATAACAATTAAAGCTTCACGGAGGTTCAAACGGCACGTAAAAAGGAGTTATAGATCAAAAGTTATGGTCTTTACAATATCTGCCAAAAATGGAAATCCTCAGGTCGACGCAAGGAATTCTCAGGTCGATGCATAAATTTTTCTACCCCCTCGGGTTTTCTCAGGTCGAAACATGAGTCGACTTATACTGGTCTTTTGAAAATCCATAGGTCGACGCATAAAATTCGTAGGTCGACGCATGCTGAAGAAAAATAGATTTTCTGCCTTTTTGGGTTGCTCAGGTCGACCCAGGCTTCTGTGTAGGTCGACCTACATTGTGTAAAAACTCAGAAATCACCATTTTTCTTCTCTATTCCCCTCATACAACGCCCATTTACCCATATACAAATTATACATCAATTGACAGCAATTTAGCACACATATAAGGTTCCTAAACATATTTCTAACCATGGGTTCACATACAAACATCATTAAACATGCTTAGAATCACAATTTCATAGAAATCTAGTATGAACCCTAATAATTTCAAATTTAATTTTCACACAAACATGGATAATAACATACAATCAAAACCCCACCCTAACCATCATCATACAACCCTTTATCATGAAAGAATCCCACCCTTACTTTGGGATTTGGATTGAAGCCAACTCTAATATCCAATCTCTCTTTCTCTTCTCTCTTCTCTTCTTTCACCAAAAATCCCCAAATGAGCTTCTAATTCTATTTTCCTCTAAAACCGTTGTTTTGTTAAACCCTTACTATCTTATAAATGCTAATGGGTCCTAATTAACACCCCTCTAATGCTAATCCTTGTTAGAACAAGATTTGTTCTTATCAATTATCTTAGTTTTGATGATAACAATAATATGAATTTTGCTTAAGATAATATGGTACTCTAATCCAATGCAATTTCCCTTTCAGGAAATATATATAAAGAGTACGCATAATTCAGCGCTCAGAAGTTGTGTCTCAAATGGTTCAGCATGCAACATCAGAACATGGTCTGGCAAGACATCAGAAGATGGTCGAAGCAGAATCAGAACATGGGTCTATGGAAGCATCAGAAGAACAAGAGATCAGAAGCACTGAAGCTCAGAAGATGGTATCACGCTCAGAAGCACTTCAAGGTCAGAAGATCAGAAGATGCTATGCACCAAGCTGTTTGACTCTGATGATATTCAAACGTCGTATTCACAAACATCAGATCAGAAGGAAGTACACGTGGCAGACTACGCTGACTGACAAAAGGAACGTTAAAGCTACTAAAGGCTACGTCAGTAGACACAGCGTGAACAAGGCTCGAGGTAGTTGACAAAAGCGTATAACATTAAATGCGATGCTGTACGGAACACGCAAAGCATTAAATGCATTCAACGGTCATCTTCTCAACGCCTATAAATATGAAGTTCTGATGAGAAGCAAGGTTAACGATTCTGCACCAAAACAACTTATATCAAACTTGCTGAAACGCTGTTCAAATCTAAACTCAGAATCTTCATCTTCATCAAAGCTCACTACATTGCTGTTGTAATATCTTAGTGAGATTAAGCTTAAACGTTAAGAGAAATATCACAGTTGTGATTATCGCTTTTAAGAAGCATTTGTAATACTCTTAGAATTACATTAAGTTGTAAGGAACTAGAGTGATCGTGTTGATCAGAATACTCTAGAGAAGTCTTAGGAGTGAACTAAGCCTAGAGTGATCGTGTTGATCAGTAGACTCTAGAAAAGTCTTAGAGGGTATCTAAGCAGTTGTTCCTGGAGTGATCAGTGTGTGATCAGAAGACTCTGGAAGACTTAGTTGCGGACTAAGTGGAAAACCATTGTAATCCGTGCGATTAGTGGATTAAATCCTCAGGTTGAGGTAAATCATCTCTGCGGGGGTGGACTGGAGTAGCTTCGTTAACAGCGAACCAGGATAAAAATAATTGTGCAATTTATTTTTATCGTCCAAGATTTAAAGTCACACTTATTCAATCCCCCCCTTTCTAAGTGTTTTTCTATCCTTCAATTGGTATCAGAGCGCCGGTTCTAAGGTGCAAGCACTTAACCGTGTTTAGAAAAGATTCAGGAAGAGAAAAACGCTTCAGTAAAAGATGGTTGATGAAAGTGAAAAGTCTACACCTACACCTGCATCTACATCTGGCTCTGCTGAGCAATACAACGGTAACAATGGTTATACTAGACCGCCGGTATTTGATGGTGAAAACTTTGAATACTGGAAAGATAAACTGGAAAGTTACTTTCTGGGTCTAGATGGTGATCTATGGGATCTTCTGATGGATGGTTACAAACATCCAGTAAATGCCAGTGGCGTAAAGCTGTCAAGGCAAGAAATGAATGATGATCAGAAGAAGCTTTTCAGGAATCATCATAAATGTAGAATTGTTTTGCTGAATGCTATCTCTCATGCTGAGTATGAGAAGATATCTAACAGGGAAACGGCCTATGACATATATGAGTCCTTGAAAATGACTCATGAAGGAAATGCTCAAGTCAAGGAGACTAAAGCTCTAGCTTTAATCCAGAAGTATGAAGCCTTCAAGATGGAGGATGATGAAGACATTGAAAAGATGTTTTCAAGATTTCAAACTCTTACTGCTGGATTGAGAGTTCTTGACAAGGGATACACCAAGGCTGATCACGTAAAGAAGATCATCAGAAGCTTACCCAGAAGATGGGGTCCTATGGTGACTGCATTCAAGATTGCAAAGAATCTGAATGAAGTTTCTCTGGAAGAGCTTATCAGCGCCTTGAGAAGTCATGAAATAGAGCTGGACGCAAATGAGCCTCAAAAGAAAGGTAAGTCTATTGCATTAAAATCCAATATCAAGAAATGCACTAACGCTTTTCAGGCTAGAGAAGAAGATCCTGAAGAATCAGAATCTGAAGAAGAAGATGAACTGTCCCTGATCTCCAGAAGGCTAAATCAACTCTGGAAGACCAAGCAAAGGAAGTTCAGAGGCTTCAGAAGTTCAAGGAAATTTGAACGTGGAGAATCTTCTGATGAAAGAAGATTTGACAAGAAGAAGGTCATGTGCTATGAATGCAATGAGCCTGGACACTACAAGAATGAATGTCCAAATCTTCAGAAGGAAAGTCCCAAGAAAAAGTTTCATAAGAAGAAAGGTCTTATGGCAACCTGGGATGAGTCAGAAGATGATTCTGAAGATGAGCAGGCCAACTGTGCGCTGATGGCGACAGAAGATGACGAATCAGAATCTACATCAGAATCAGATTCTGAAGAGGTATTTTCTGAACTTACTAGAGATGAGTTAGTTTCCGGTCTAACTGAACTTCTGGAACTCAAGTCTCAGATTAGTCTCAAATACAAGAAGTTGAAAAAGCTATTTGAATTTGAAACAAAGAAGCTTGAGTTGGAAAATTCTGAATTAAAAGAAAAACTTTTAAAATTATCCAATAATGTTGGATCTCCTTCTAATTCAGAAAAATCCACTCCTAGTCTAAACCATATTCTGAAAGAATATGATTTAAGTTTCAGGAAGTTCTTATCTAGAAGTATTGGCAGAAGTCAGCTAGCTTCTATGATATATGCTGTGTCTGGAAACAAAAGAGTAGGCATTGGTTATGAGGGTGAAACCCCATACAAACTTGAACCTATTGATGAAATGAAACTCACATACAAGCCATTGTATGATCAGTTCAAGTATGGCCACTCTCATGATATTAGGCACACTTCACATGCACAAAGTTTTCACATAACACACACCAAGAAGCATGTGACACAACCTAGGAAATATCATGAAACTCATATTAAAAATTATCATGCCGTTCCTCCTATTGCTTATAATGTCAAACCCAAGTTCAATCAGAACTTGAGGAAATCTAACAAGAAAGGACCCAAGAAGATGTGGGTACCAAAGAAAAAGATTATTTCTTTTGCAGATTCTCTTGATAACAAAGAAGACAACATTCAACATGACATGACACCTGGACTCAAGTTGCTCTCAACACTTGAAGGGAAGAAAGATTGTCTTCCAAGTTCTGGTTCTTAAATCTGTTGAAGAAACTATGTTTGTAGGAATTCAGAAAAGAAGCTTATTAGTCTTGGAACCATCTATGATGTTTGCCTCTAAGGCTTTGATGTTTCTTTCTTGATTATTCTGAATGCTCTAAATGCTACAGAATATACAACATTGAAACATTGATTGTGGACAAATCAATAAACATCTGTTTTGATGATAAACTTGTTTCTGATGAAACAAAGAGCTTAAGAATTTCTGCAGATACAGTTTTGTCTTATCAGAAGCTGCAGAACAAAGAAGTAAACCTCCAGAAGCTGTGTACATCAGAAGTAATGGATCAGAAGATCATTCAGACTTATATCAGCACACTTCAGAAGGAGTATTTCCAGAAGAGAAATTAGATCAATTCAGAAGCAGTAATCAGAATTTGAAGGCGTAAAATCTCTCTGATATTTACAGCTGTCATCTATTATCTGATGATGAACACGTGTCTGTACGGTTTGTACAAAGCGTGCAGTTGAAAAGACGCCGACCTAGGTAACTGTATTAAATCATTTCATTTACTGTGTTCTCTCTCCTAATGTCATTTCTCATTAAATGCATAATGATTTCTTTTTAAATCTTTTAAATAACCCGCTTCATCTTCATTCCCTCTTTTTCTCTCTTTCTCTCTCTTTTGTGCATTCACCTCGTTGCATCTCTCTTCAAACCTTAGTTCTTGATTTGATCTCAAAGCATTATCATAATGAATCCATCTTCTCGTTCATCAATCTCTAAAGATAGCATCACTTCCACACAGAACCGTTTAAGCAAAAATGATGCTCCGTTGAAAACATGCTTAATACCCACGAAAGAACTGGAAGTTCTATGTGAATCGGCTGTGGACGTCAACAACCTTAAAGCAAATGGCTTTCAGTGTGATGCAAGAATCTTTGAGCAAGGATGGTCTAAATATCTTGATAGATTGGTTGGTCCAATTTATCCTGAACTTGTAAAGGAGTTTTGGGTACATGCAACAGTTACCCCAACTGCCATCATTTCATTCGTGCTAGGGCATGAAGTGACTATCACTGAGAAACTCATCAGAAAGCTGTACAATCTCGATGATGAAGAAGGTTGGTCTGAGTTTCAACCCCATACAGTTGACTGGACTTTAGTTGAAAAACAAATCTCTACGGTTGTTGGAACTGATTCTCATTTTACGGGCAACTTAAAGCCTTTTTATAAAGTATGGGCTGAGATTATTCTGGGTTCTCTTCACCATAGAAAAAAGATGCGCTGCTCCTCCTACATCAGTCCGACTCACAAGTATACTCTTTTCTGCATTGGCAAAAAGATAGAGATCAACATCTCTCATATTCTATTTGAGAATCTGAAAAACTCTATCTTTGATTCAAGAGAAGATGAAAGGGCGAAGTACCCTCATATTCCAAGAACAACCATTCCTTTCGGAAGGATGATTTCAGACATTCTGATTGAAATCAAAGTGGTGGACTTCATCAGAAATTGTAATGCCTCGCATTTTCTTGGAGTAACTCAAGGTCCCATCTTCAATGGTGTTGATCTGTTCGGACTGGAAGTCATTAAGAATGTACCTGTTATGTGCACAAGCTTTCCTGACATTCTGTCAAGAAGAATTGCTGTTGAAGGATTCATATCTTTGTATCATAAAGAACTTGATCAAGTTGTCAAGTTTTACTTGGAAGATTGTGTGAGGAAGCAATCAGACGTTGATCCTGCTTGGATCCGTGGCAGAGTACTTCCATCCAAAGATGATATTCTGAAGAAGGATAAAAAGGAACGTCAGGCAAGGCTAAAAAGAAAGGCACAAGAAGATGAGGCTGAGAGAGCCAAGAAGTTGAGGGTCACCTATGATCCTGACAAGGTGGACTCTAAAGAACGAAGAGATAAAAGGATCAGAGATTCCTTTCGCAGAACCAGATCTTCTTCTTCTTCTGTACAAATCTCCAGAAATGTCCTTACTCCACCTCCTTCTGTCCCTAAACCATCTTTCCAATCACCTCCATCTGAACCAAAAATAAACTTCACTCTACCAAATCCTTCTCCATCATCCTCCTCCTCTCCCATTCTAAACCCCACACCTTTAAGTATTCTTCCCCCAACTCCTTCTGATAAATCTCTCTCACCAATTCCCTTTACAAACACTCCATCCTCGTCTCAATCCATCATTTCTGATATTCCATCTTCATCAATCATTCTCTCAGATATCCCTTCTTCCTCATCCACCGTACTTCCAACTTCTATATCTCATCCCTTACCTATCGAAAATTCCGAACCTTACTGTCTTTTCTATCCTGACTACAAATTCACCTTCAATCCGCCTGAACCTGAACCCTATACCTACCTGGAACTTTTCAGACTTGAGGTGATTAGCAGTCTAGACCTTCTGAAGGATGCATTCCTAAATGGTCTGGATGATGTTTCTACAAGAAATCTCTGGAGAAGATTTCGCAAGGATTTTCAAATAGAAGCAATAGCAGTACAGAAAAGACTAGTGGCTGCTGCCCCTGGGTACCCTGGTTACCTTCTGGAGGGAGATAATGGTATATACTACCATCCTCTCAGAAATTGTGTTGCTGCTGAGGAGAAGCCCTTTGTGGATGAGATGGAACAGTTGAGACTGGCTGCTGCAATGGAAGCAAATCCATGCAGGGACATGGTTATCTGGATTCCTGATTATCCTGTTCTGCTAGGAGATTTCAAGACTCTCTTTGACTATCTGAGGGAAAACCCGTCTGAGAAAGATCCAAACTTGGTCATTCCAGAAGTTGTTGACCCACCAGTAGTTAAAGGTCCTTCTGCTCCCAGGAATCTAGCTGCCATTCTTCAGGCACTTGAGAATGGAGACTCGGAAATTCCTGCTGCAGAATATGGAGATGCTTCTATGCAAGAAGCAGATGCTGAAGATCATGTTGCTAAAACTGTCCCCGTTGAGGAAATTCCTGCAAATGATCTATCTATGGAAGCTGCAGATCAACATGTCATTCCTGTGGTTGAAAGCGGTGAAGCTTCTTCTGGTGAATCTTCTCGTCTTGCAAGGACTCTAGAAGAAATTCAGAAGAGACAGGATGAGCAAAGCTCACTCAATGATCAGTATAGCGCTTTCATGGTGAGGCAAGAAGGACACAACAATATGGTTCAAGAGATGCTGACCAAGATCTTGTCAAGACTAGGGCCATCTTAGATTGAGTCTATGCTGTTTCTTTCTTTTCTTTGCATCTGTTTTGTTTCTGTGCATCTGATCTTTTCATTTTGTACTTCTATACCCAATGGTTGAACCTTAATGAATTCATCTTCTTCCTCCATGTGTTCTGTTTTATTGCATCTGAATCTTTTTAAATATTCTTTTTGATGTTATGACAAAAAGGGGGAGAAGATAAATGATAAATGACTTGATTAAATCTATCAGTTGCTGGGTAAAGAGGCTCCCACACATTCACTAACAAGAACTGCAAGTTCTATATGGTTTAAGTGTTTTGCAGGTACAGAGAAGTGAAGTGAATCTTCAGAAGCAAACACTAGAAGCAAAACCATAAGAAGCGTTATTCTGTAAAAGGAATAAGCTCTTGGAAACTGAAGCAAGCTGAGTGCTGTCAAGCTTCAGAGATCAGAAGCAAGAAAGAAGAATGAATCAGAAGCACTGATAATAGAATTTGAATATCATTGTCTATCCTGTTCTGACAAAATTCTATTTGCTCTGATACATATAATGTTATGGCTCTGATACATTATTTGCTCTGATACATTATTTCAGCCTATATGGCTCTGATACATATAATGTGTTCAAACATACATTTTATGTTCTAACTCGTTCATGCTGACTTTTGTCGTTTAGTTTTTGTTCTGTAACATTTCAGGATGTAGAGATGCTCTGATGATGCTCTGGTACATTCAACAATGTTCTGATACAAATCTAGCATGAAGTGATGATTGGTAGACATTCAAAGTTCTGAAGCTATCCGAGGGAAGCAGAAATCAGAAGATGTGAATGTTCTAAAAGATCCAGAAAACTCAAGTTCTGAAGCTGTCCTGAATGGAAGCAGAAGTCAGAAGCTGTGAATGTTCTGAAGATCAAAGAAATTCAAGTTCTGAAGCTGTCCTGAATGGAAGCAGAAGTCAGAAGCTGTGAATGTTCTGAAGATCAAAGAAATTCAAGTTCTGAAGCTGTCCACGATGGAAGCAGGAATCAGAAGCTGTGAGTGTTCTAAGGATCTAAAGAAATTCAAGTTCTGAAGCTGTCCAATGGAAGCAGAAGTCAGAAGCTATGAATTCTCTGAAGGCAGAAGCTTATATGATCGTCTCTACCGAAATAATCAGGGAAGTCTTTTATCAAAGTTCTTCGAGTATTTATTTCAGGGGGAGATTATTTATCTCAGGGGGAGATTGTTAATCTCAGGGGGAGACATATTCATATGCTTATGCTATAGCTGTGTAATTTGTCTTTTGCCGTCTACTCTTTCTGATCGCAAATTCATATCATTTATATATGTTTTTGTCATCATCAAAAAGGGGGAGATTGTTAGAACAAGATTTGTTCTTATCAATTATCTTAGTTTTGATGATAACAATAATATGAATTTTGCTTAAGATAATATGGTACTCTAATCCAATGCAATTTCCCTTTCAGGAAATATATATAAAGAGTACGCATAATTCAGCGCTCAGAAGTTGTGTCTCAAATGGTTCAGCATGCAACATCAGAACATGGTCTGGCAAGACATCAGAAGATGGTCGAAGCAGAATCAGAACATGGGTCTATGGAAGCATCAGAAGAACAAGAGATCAGAAGCACTGAAGCTCAGAAGATGGTATCACGCTCAGAAGCACTTCAAGGTCAGAAGATCAGAAGATGCTATGCACCAAGCTGTTTGACTCTGATGATATTCAAACGTCGTATTCACAAACATCAGATCAGAAGGAAGTACACGTGGCAGACTACGCTGACTGACAAAAGGAACGTTAAAGCTACTAAAGGCTACGTTAGTAGACACAGCGTGAACAAGGCTCGAGGTAGTTGACAAAAGCGTATAACATTAAATGCGATGCTGTACGGAACACGCAAAGCATTAAATGCATTCAACGGTCATCTTCTCAACGCCTATAAATATGAAGTTCTGATGAGAAGCAAGGTTAACGATTCTGCACCAAAACAACTTATATCAAACTTGCTGAAACGCTGTTCAAATCTAAACTCAGAATCTTCATCTTCATCAAAGCTCACTACATTGCTGTTGTAATATCTTAGTGAGATTAAGCTTAAACGTTAAGAGAAATATCACAGTTGTGATTATCGCTTTTAAGAAGCATTTGTAATACTCTTAGAATTACATTAAGTTGTAAGGAACTAGAGTGATCGTGTTGATCAGAATACTCTAGAGAAGTCTTAGGAGTGAACTAAGCCTAGAGTGATCGTGTTGATCAGTAGACTCTAGAAAAGTCTTAGAGGGTATCTAAGCAGTTGTTCCTGGAGTGATCAGTGTGTGATCAGAAGACTCTGGAAGACTTAGTTGCGGACTAAGTGGAAAACCATTGTAATCCGTGCGATTAGTGGATTAAATCCTCAGGTTGAGGTAAATCATCTCTGCGGGGGTGGACTGGAGTAGCTTCGTTAACAGCGAACCAGGATAAAAATAATTGTGCAATTTATTTTTATCGTCCAAGATTTAAAGTCACACTTATTCAATCCCCCCCTTTCTAAGTGTTTTTCTATCCTTCAATCCTATCATAGGCCCAATAACTAGCCTAATCACTAACTTATGTCATTTATTAGTAAACTCAATAAATAAAATAAAGCCACATAAGCATATATAAACACACTTAACCCACATAATTCACAAATAATAAAATAAAATATGAAATAATAAATACGGGTGTTACAACTCTCCCCCACTTAGAATATTTTCGTCCTAAAAAATTACCTCAAGCAAACATCTCAGGATACGACTCGCGCATCTTGGTCTCCAATTCCCACGTCAAACTCTCACTGGTAGCTCCCGACTAAACCACCATCACCAAAGCAATCTCCTTCCCTCTAAGCGTCTTCGTCTCGCGATCCTTAATCCTTATCGGCATAGTCTCCACCGTGAGATTATCCCGTACTTGCACATCATCCATATGAATCACACGCGATGGACCCGAAATATACTTCCAAAGTTGCGACACATGAAACACATCATGCAAATTTGAAAGATTTGGCGGTAACGCCACTCTATACGCCATACTACCAACCTTCTCTGAAATTTAATACGGTCCAATAAAACGAGGAGTGAGCTTCTTAGATTTCAAGGCTCTCCCCACACCGGTCACCGGCGTGATTCTCAAAAATACATGATCACCAGCTTGAAATTCCGAATCTTTCCTCCTATTGTCATGATAACTCTTCTGCCTACTCTGAGAAGTCTTCATCTTCTCACGAATCAACTCAACCTTCTCGGTAATCTCTCGAACAATCTCAGGTCCAAGTACTACACTCTCACCAGATTCATGCCAACATAACAGAGTCCTTCACCTCCGACCATACAATGCTTCGAAAGGTGCCATTGCAATACTCGAATGGTAACTATTGTTATACGTTAACTCGATCAATGGAAGATAAGTATCCCACGTACCTCCCTGCTCAAGAACACAAGCTCTCAACAAATCCTCTAACGACTTAATCGTCCTCTCCGTCTGACCATCTGTTTGAGGATGATACGCCGAACTTAACCTCAACTTAGAACCCGATTCCTCTTGCAAACTTTTCCAAAAATCTGAAGTGAACCTCGGATCTCTATCGGAAACAATGGGCAAAGGAATACCATGCAACTTCACAATCACATGGACATAAATTTCCGCGAACCTCAAAATTGGATAAGTGATGTTAATAGGTATGAAATGAGTCGACTTCGTAAGCCTATCAACAATCACCCCAAGCGAATCATGATCTTTTACTGTATTCGGCAAACCCGTCACAAAATCCATAGAAATGCTATCCCATTTCCATTTTGGAATTTCCAACGGTTGCATTAATCTAGCAGGCTTCTGATGTTCAACTTTCGATTTCTGACAAGTCAAACATGCATACACAAACTGAGCTATGTCACACTTCATTCCAGGCCATCAAAAACAAATTCTTCAAATCTTGATACATCTTTGTAGCTCCTGGATGAATACTCAAATTACTCCTATGACCTTCCGCAAGAATAGCTCTCTTCAAATCCACGTCGTCAGAAATGCAAATCTGATTATGAAACCTCAACACACCATACGCATCCAACTTGAAATCACTGTTCTAAACTTAATCGATTCCCACCATTGAATCTACCAATTTCCCATCCAACTTCTGAGCTTCCTTGATGCTATCCAGAAAATCATTGTTAATCTTCAACATACCCATTCGAACACTCTTAGGTGTCACATCATATACCAAACTCATATCTCTGAATTTCTCAGTCAATTCCAACTCCTTAACCATCATTGCCGACATATGCAAAGTCTTTCGACTCAAAGCATCGGCAACAACATTAGCTTTTCCTGGATGATAATTCAAACTAAAGTCACAGTCCTTCAATAACTCTAACCACCTTCGTTGCCTCATATTCAATTCCTTCTGATCAAACAAATACTTCAAACTCTTATGGTCACTAAATACTTCAAATCTAGAACCATAAAGATAATGCCTCCAAATCTTCAATACAAACACAACAGCAGCAAGTTCCAAATCATGCGTAGGATAGTTCTTCTCATGAACCCTCAATTGCCTCGACGCATAAGCAACAACCTTATCATTTTCCATGAGCTCACCTCCTAAACCCATCTTAGAAGCATCACAATAAACCACTAACGATTCTTCCGGATTAGGTAATATCAAAATTGGTGCCGACGTCAACCTCTTCTTCAACTCGATAAAACTCTCTTTACACGAAATATCCCACATAAAAGCCATACCCTTGCACGTCAACTTCGTCAACGGAAGAGCCAACTTAGAAAAACCTTCAACAAACCTTCTATAATAACCAGCCAACCCCAAAATAAGCTAGACGTCCCCCGAGTGCTACGTATCAGAGCATAGACACACCGATAAGAGCTAAAAGGTAAACGGCTACTTCAAGTCGTTACCTGCACGTTACCAACCGAGGGTAACATTCAAACAGAAGGGGTGCGATATCAAACAGTATAAAGGAAAGTATGATAATATTCAAAGCAAGGAAAGATCATACATCGCTCACCTCTTCTCATTACATGGCATCTTACAACAACTCTCATCACAAACAATATTGTTAATATTCATTTGTAATAACATGTTCAATAGCACAACTATATCATCAACATATCACAACATTCACATAATAATCATAAACATACAAAATGCAACTCAATATGCGACATGACTTTACTCACATGCATGCGGTACCCGTTGGAGTAACACTCCCGTCTCAAACATTGCCACTTGGGCCATTGTTGTTGCCATTTTCAGGCTAATAGTTGTTGCCATCTTTCAGTCTATTAGTCGTTGCCATCTTTTAGGCTAATAATCATTGCCATTTTCAGGCTAAGAGACACTTATGCAATGGACGCGACTCAATGATGCACATCCACAAAACTCACCTTCACAACATACGACAACATTGTCTCAACAACATCAACTTAATTCCAAATTCTTACAGCAACAACATCATCATTACTGTTATAGTAATTATTCACGTCTCAATCACGTCTTTACGGCATACAAGCATACATCACATACAACTTTACGAAACATCCTTAAATCGGCAACATACAATTCTAGAAAAAGGTTTCAAAAGGAATCCATAGGTTCTCAAGGCATATTCATTAGAAAGATAATAATTAGAGCTTCACGGAGGTTCAAACGACACGTGAAAAAGAGTTACAGATCAAAAGTTATGGTCTTTACAAAATCTGCCACAAATGGAAATCCTCAGATCGACGCAAGGAATTCTCAGGTCGACGCATAAATGTTTCTACCCCCTTGGGTTTTCTCAGGTCGAACCATGAGTCGACTCATACTGGTCTTTTGAAAATCCATAGGTCGACGCATAAAATTCGTAGGTCGACGCATGCTGAAGAAAAATAGATTTTCTGCCTTTTTGGGTTGCTCAGATCGACCAAGACTTCTGTGTAGGTCGACCTACATTGCGTAGAAACTCATAAATCACAATTTTTCTTCCCTATTCCCCTCCTACAACACCCATTAATCCATATACAAATTATACATCAATTGAGCGCAATTTAGCACACATATAAGGTTCCTAAACATATTTCTAACCATGGGTTCACATACAAACATCATTAAACATGCTTAGAATCACAATTTCATAGAAATCTAGTATGAACCCTAACAATTTCAAATTTAATTTTCAGACATTCATGGATAACAACATACAATCAAAACCCCACCCTTACCATCATCATACAACCCTTTATCATGAAAGAATCCCACCCTTACCTTGGGATTTGGATTGAAGCCAACTCTATTCTCCAATCTCTCTTTCTCTTCTTCTTTCACCAAAAATCCCCAAATGAGCTTCTAATTCTATTTTCCTCTAAAACCCTTGTTTTGTTAAACCCTTAATATCTTCTAAATGCTAATGGGCCCTATTTAACACCTCTCTAATGTTAATCACTAACTTATGTCATTTATTAGTAAAACTCAATAAATAACATAAAGCCACATAAGCACATATAAACACACTTAACCCACATAATTCACAAATAATAAAATTAAATACGAAATAATAAATACGGGTGTTACAACCTTCACTTCCAGAACCAGATGAACCTTCTGACTTCATTCACTGGAGCTCGCTAGCAGTTCGCGTAGCGAACTTGTCTGATGCAGAATTTATACTTTTCCCTCTTGAGTGCAGTTTCGTTCCAGACGAGGAACCAAAAGCCTCTTATGACTTGTATGACTTTCTAATATGTGTTTTAAGTGCGTAGAACTATGGTATGATCATAACCTACTTGTGTGCATGTATGCTTGTGAAATGCAATCGTGTGGATTATGTTATGACGTGATCATTGTTATTCTCGTTTGTTCCGGTTGAACGTTCGGAGACACTTTGCCTGTGTGACCTGATTGTGTTTGTGATATGCTTGAATCGGAGTGGGCCTAGGCTATTAGGGGGTAAATCGCATAAAACACTTGATACCGCAATGTGTATGTAGAGGTCTTTAAGGGTGTTTCTCCACTAGACGTTAACACATTTGCGTTCACGGTATGTTCTATACACATAAGCTACCATTGCAATGTGCATGTGGAGGTCTTATAGGGCGTTTCTCCACTATCCGTTAACACATATGCATGCTTGGTATGGGGGAGAAGTAATTCCATGTAGACAACATTACTTTTGATTCACCTCTAGTGATGCCACATAGGCAAGATCACTAGGCTTTCTGTAAGTTTAAGAGTGCGCCTAAGAGGGGGGTGAATTAGGTTTTCAAAGATTTATCCGGTTTTTAGAATACTTGTACTTATTTTTCTGGTTAAGTGTTTGAAGGTTTTTGAATGGTTCTTTTCTTTTCTTGATAATAGTGATGAAAGCGGTAAATTGCAGAAAAGTAAAGAACACAACGATATATACTGGTTCCCCTCACAATCCGAGAGTACTCTAGTCCCCTTTCAAACACGAAAGAGATTTTACTATTGTTAGATCTTTGTACAAGCCTATACTAAGACTCCTCCTACAATCTTCTAACAAAACCACCAAGAACAATCCTCTTGGATTTCAATAAGTCCTTAAGAGAACACCCTCCCTAAGGATACCTCTTGTTTCCAAAACTATGGACAACAAGGTTACAACTACCAAGAACAATCCTCTTGGATTTACCAACTTGATTATGAGAACAATCCTCTCACTAATCAACAACCCTTACTTCCAACAATCTTGGATAGCAAGTCAAAAACAACAAAATATATTTTGAGTAGAAAGTTGATGAACATATATCAATCTATAAGATTGATCTTCTCTTTCAAGCAAGACAATTTACAATGATATAATAGTGCTCAAGTGTTTATGTATGAAGGAGAAACTTTTCTAACAATGTGTAGAAAAAGTTTCAATGAAAGTTCAAGTATGAAACACTTGTATATATGAAAATATATGATCAAAAATGTTGGTAAATTGTAATGAAAGAGGTGAGGAATAAAATCTGAAATGTATAGTATATATAGGTGACTAAATGCCTCTTAGAATGGTTGCATATTGATAGAACAATGCAATGGTTAAAGGTTTAAAAGATAAATTCGTTTGGGATAGATTCAACATGAAAAGTTGCCACTGGTTCAGGTGTAACCGGTTACCTAAAAGGATGTAACCGGTTACATGGTTACGTTACAGCCCAGAAATTCAAAAATACGATCATGTAACCGGTTACCTAAATGATGTAACCGGTTACATTAAGTAAAAATGCCCAGAAATAGCTACTGCCAGCAATGTAACCGGTTACATGAATGTTGGTAACCGGTTACCTCAACTTAAAAGGTAAAAATGCATGTTTTTTAAGGTTGGAAACATATGCCATGCATATATGAGTTTGGGCATGCATATGTATGAAAGTTTATATGATTTTTGAGCACTAAGTAGTATCAATGTAAAAGGAATTAGCTTGTACCATTATGACATGAAGATCAATCAATCAAAGCTAATCTCCATGAAAGTTGCAATCTTGATCCATAGATAATTTGATCTTTTTGCTCATCCTTTATTGATGTACACTCATGATAGTTGTCTTCATCAAAACATAGTGTTGTAGAAGCTTGCCTTCACATTCTCCCCCTTTTTTGATGATGACAACCTTAGAAATATGAAGTGTAATGCTCTTATGTGAATGCTCCCCCTAAATTTGATAACTCCCCCTTGATCAAAGCTCTCCCTTGATTTTTGAGAATATTATTTCTTTATGGCTGCAAATGTTAGAGACAAGCAAGCATACACATATACACAAATATCTTCTCCCCCTTTGTCATTATCAAAAAGGATGGGAAAAAGATAAATTATTATAAAATATGAACACAATTAATTCTCTACCTATGAGTTTTACCTCATGAATGACTTCATCAAACATTCATCTTTGATGAATATTATTTTGAAGCCTTTGTCACAAAGTTGGCTTTTGCTTAGAAGATTTTGCTTTAGTCTTTCAACATAAAGTAAGTCTTCAATTGATATGAGATTTAGTGCTCCAACTTTTTCAATGCCAAGAATTCTTTCTTTAAGGTATTCTCCATATGTGAAATCACCCTTGGACTTTAAAACTAGATTTGAAAGTTAGTTTATGTCTTCCATCAAATGCTTAGAACCACCACTTATCAAAAACACCATAGATTTTAAGTGGTCCTCAAGCAAACCTACAAAACAAATTAAGTTTTATTTGGTACCCAATGTGCTTTGGGTCCATCATAGTTAGTTCCTTTCTTAACCCACACATAATGACCACTTGCCACACTGAAATTTCTTACATAGCAGGCATTAGGTGTATGACCAACAATACCACAATAAAAACAAGTAGGAACAAAATTGCTTTTATATCTAGGAACATATGGTTTCTTTTTAGGATACCTTTTAGGATGATGATGAACCTTTTGTGCTTTATCCGATTTGTTGAATTGTTCACTTGCCTTCACAAAGATAGTTTTACTAGTACTTGGTTTGTTAGACTTTTCATATCCAAGACCACTTTTATCATTAGGGAATCTTTGTTGCCTAAGGACACCTTCCAACCCAATTTGTCCTTTTTCATACCTTTCAAGGACTCTCTTTAATTGAACAATTTGAAAAGAAAGTGATTCACATTTATTACATATATATTTTTGTTCTATTTTATCAACATATTGTTTCTTTTCAACATCAAAATCTTTCTGCATGGTATCCATTTTCTCTTCAAGAGTTTTTATTTGTTTCTTTTGAGTTGATACGGTTTTATACAAGATTTTGCATTCATTCAATAATTCATTTATAGCATATTGAATATCATTATCAAAAAGAGAAAATTCATTACTAACCTCATTGTCTTCATCATCAGAATGGTGTGTTGCTACCAATGCAAGATTCACATGTTCTTCATCTGAAGATGAACTTATTTCATTGTCATCCCATGCTACATATGCTTTCTTTGATTTTTTATCCTTATTTTTCTTGAAGTATTTGTTCTTCTTTTCAAGTTTAGGGCATTCACTTTTGACATGTCCTCTTTCTCCACATTCAAAGCATTTAATCTTCCTTGTTGGTGCTTCCTCTTTAATGATCTCTTTTTTTCTTTCTTTTCTTAGAAATTTTTCAAACTTTTTGATAAACTCATTATCTTCTTCACTAGTGGATTCATCCTCTTGATTGCTATCGTGATGCTTGACTCTTGTCTTCAAGGCAATATCTTTTGAATCTTTTATTTGAATTTCATGCGTTTCAAGTCTTCCGAGTTCTGTTTCATATTCTTGAAGTTTACCGAACAAGGTTGCAGAAGTCATCTTTGATAGATTCTTTTTCTCGGATATCGCTGTTACTTTCGGTTGCCATTCTCTTGTTAAAGATCTAAGCACCTTTAGATTTAGTTCTTCAGTAGTGAGGGTCTTACCAAGTGCCTTCAAGTGATTTGTCAAATGAACGAATCGTTTTTGCAATTCGAGAATAGTTTCTCTAGGCTTCATTCTAAACAGTTCGTATTCTTGACTTAAGGTATTCAATCTTGATCTTTTAACTTCGGTGGTACCTTCATGAGTTTCTACAAGAGTATCCCATATTTCCTTTGCGGTTGTACATGCCGATACTCGGAAAAATTCATCCATACTAAGAGCACCTTGAAGAAGATTGACCGCCTTTTTGTCAGCAAGAACCTTCTTTCTATCATCATTGTTCCATGAAACTTTAAGCTTTGTTGATTCAACACCATCGACAACAGTTGTAGGAACAAATGGACCATTTTGGACTGCTTCCCATACTTCTTCTCCTTGTGCTTCTAAGTGAGCCTTCATTCGGATTTTCCAAAAGTCAAAGTATTCACCACAAAATAATGGAGGCTTGTTGTTACTACCACCATCTCTAAAAACTGGATTTTGATTTGCGGAAGCCATTCTGGATTTTTAGGAACAAGTTACCTATAACTTGCTCTGATGCCAATTGTAAGTTTAAGAGTGCGCCTAAGAGGGGGGTGAATTAGGTTTTCAAAGATTTATCCGGTTTTTAGAATACTTGTACTTATTTTTCTGGTTAAGTGTTTGAAGGTTTTTGAATGGTTCTTTTCTTTTCTTGATAATAGTGATGAAAGCGGTAAATTGCAGAAAAGTAAAGAACACAACGATATATACTGGTTCCCCTCACAATCCGAGAGTACTCCAGTCCCCTTTCAAACACGAAAGAGATTTTACTATTGTTAGATCTTTGTACAAGCCTATACTAAGACTCCTCCTACAATCTTCTAACAAAACCACCAAGAACAATCCTCTTGGATTTCAATAAGTCCTTAAGAGAACACCCTCCCTAAGGATACCTCTTGTTTCCAAAACTATGGACAACAAGGTTACAACTACCAAGAACAATCCTCTTGGATTTACCAACTTGATTATGAGAACAATCCTCTCACTAATCAACAACCCTTACTTCCAACAATCTTGGATAGCAAGTCAAAAACAACAAAATATATTTTGAGTAGAAAGTTGATGAACATATATCAATCTATAAGATTGATCTTCTCTTTCAAGCAAGACAATTTACAATGATATAATAGTGCTCAAGTGTTTATGTATGAAGGAGAAACTTTTCTAACAATGTGTAGAAAAAGTTTCAATGAAAGTTCAAGTATGAAACACTTGTATATATGAAAATATATGATCAAAAATGTTGGTAAATTGTAATGAAAGAGGTGAGGAATAAAATCTGAAATGTATAGTATATATAGGTGACTAAATGCCTCTTAGAATGGTTGCATATTGATAGAACAATGCAATGGTTAAAGGTTTAAAAGATAAATTCGTTTGGGATAGATTCAACATGAAAAGTTGCCACTGGTTCAGGTGTAACCGGTTACCTAAAAGGATGTAACCGGTTACATGGTTACGTTACAGCCCAGAAATTCAAAAATACGATCATGTAACCGGTTACCTAAATGATGTAACCGGTTACATCAAGTAAAAATGCCCAGAAATAGCTACTGCCAGCAATGTAACCGGTTACATGAATGTTGGTAACCGGTTACCTCAACTTAAAAGGTAAAAATGCATGTTTTTCAAGGTTGGAAACATATGCCATGCATATATGAGTTTGGGCATGCATATGTATGAAAGTTTATATGATTTTTGAGCACTAAGTAGTATCAATGTAAAAGGAATTAGCTTGTACCATTATGACATGAAGATCAATCAATCAAAGCTAATCTCCATGAAAGTTGCAATCTTGATCCATAGATAATTTGATCTTTTTGCTCATCCTTTATTGATGTATACTCATGATAGTTGTCTTCATCAAAACATAGTGTTGTAGAAGCTTGCCTTCACACTTTCGCCCGATGGGCTCGTATGATAGCGTATTTGCACTAGCCGTTTACACATCGGCGTATGGACAATGATGGGGTCGGACGCCACTTAGGCAATGTCGCAGCTGTAACTGATCTCGGATGGAATCCATTTAGGAAGGGGGTCCGATTAGTCTTACAACGTACATGTGCAAGTCTCTTGATGCGATGTACGAGTGTAACTCACCGAGGGTGTGGATTGCGTAGCCTAATGAGCGGGCTGTAACTTACTTCTGGATTCCTCGTACACAGGTACGGGTATGCATATTTGTTGGTACTTGGCTTGTGTTTGTTTTTGTTGCCTCATTGGATAGTTATGAGACTTCCAATAGTGGTGTTACATTGTTTGTACTTGTACCTAGCCGTGAGGAAAAACCTGGATTCTCGGTGAATCCGTTTGGTTGCATGCACCTTATAGAACCGAGTAAATCCATAAGATAAGGGAACTCAATGAGATTTAGTAATATCACCTCAATCCTCTTAATATTTTTCAGAAACAAGTTTAAGTAGATGGATTGCTGGATGACCCATATTGAAGACCGTGGACAAGTTATTGGCACGAAGACCTAATCAGAAGTTGTATTTCCGCAGTGCAATGTTATAGGCAAGCTTATTGTATACATCTTAGTTGGAAATTTAAACTGTATATGATTTTCATTTCTTTTCTTTATAGCATCACTACATATTATTCTAGACATATGTGTACGGAGTGTTACACTTACATCGATAATAGATTTTTTCCAGTATACAGACTTCATTTTTGTTTAGGTATCATTTACAAAAATATTTGGATCAATAGTAAATTTCATATATAAAAATATTTAGATCAATAGTAGATTTTATCCCGTATACCATATTTGAATAAAAAATATTTGAATCATAAATACCATTTTTCGTAAATAATAGATTTTTTCCGTATACAAATATTATTTTTATTTAGGTATCATTTACAAAAATATTTGGATTAATATTAAATTTTCGTATATAAAAATATTTAGATCAATAATAGTTTTTTTGAATAAATTTTTCCCGTATATCATTTTTTACTAAAAAACCGCAATTTTAATGTGGAGGCAAAAAATCAAATAAAGGTATTTTTGACTTTTCCACAACCATTAATTTTCTTATATTGTAGATATCTTTAATCATATTTCATTAGTAACTTAATAATAATAATAATAATAATAATAATAATAATAATAATAATAATAATAATAATAATAATAATAATAATAATAATAATTGTCATACCCCAAAATTTGCCCATCACATTGATTTATATTTTAGTCCATCTGAGTTTCAAATGATCAAAGATACACAAGAAGAAAGCATGCAGTCTCTCTCCTAAACAATGACTCTCAAACTAGGGTTTTTATCCTTTCAAGGTAAAATCAAGTTCTGACAACACAAGTGCACCTCATAACCTCTCATATGATTCAAAGAACCTCTATACCAAACTTCAAGCCCTGATTCAAAAGATAGCTCAGTCAATGGCCTAAACGATCAATAATCGACTGGTTGATCCAAAAGTCAAACAATGGTCAAACCACGGTCAAAACTCCTGATTTTTTGTCAACATCCTCATATTGAAGTATCATTCACCATTTGATCAATATTTGATCATGGTTCATCAAGGATAGAACAAAAATCAACAATTCAAAAAGTTTCTAAATTAGGGTTTGTATAAGAAAAGTCAACTGAACTTTGACCAGCCATACCTCTCACATGGAACATCAGAAATTTTCCATCCAAAGCTCATTTTGAAGGAAATTTAATTCTCTACAACTTTGTCTCTCACATGCCAAGTCCAGAATTGCTTCATTTGAGAGATATGACCTAATACATTACAGGTCCTTCTGAAAGATCGCCAAGGCATTTTTTCTCAAAGCTCATAACTTGAACATGATGAACTCAATTGAGATGAAACCAAAAGCATCATTTAGAGGACACTATAAGCTTTCTAAAAAGCTCAAGAACACTTCCATACAATAAAAAATGAAGGAGTTATGGCTCGCACAAGTTGGGCCAAATTCAAGAAGAACATGAAACCCTAATAAGATAATATTGAGTTTCTTGACTAATGGGTCTATGTGCTGGACTTTAAACGAGCCCATGACATAAAATAGGACCTTTAAAACAACCCCAATATTTTAATTATTTTATTTGACATTTGTTTGAATTTTTCAAATAAAAAGAAAATAAATTAAATAAAATGCAAAATAATTGAATCTATCCATATGGCTTTGGTTTCAAGTATTGGAAGGCCCAAATAACATCTCATAAAAGTCCAAAACGTGACAAGCTTGTTCTTGAAGAAAATCTCCCAAAAATAGGAAGGTGTATAGTATATTTTCTTCAAATTTTCAAGGGGGGTAAACAAGCAAATACCCAAGCCCAAATTTTGACCTACAACATCCCAATATATACTCTCATCACGTTCAGACCAAAGGATAAGGATTGCTGGCCTCAAGTAACACGTTCCACACTTCCAAAAATCTCAAGAACTAGGGCACGATCAAGTCATCTCTTCAGCAAGTTGCAGTCGAAGCCAAGCTTTCATTCGTCCTCAGGAGGTTCCCAAGAGCACAAATACAATACCATTAAGGCTCCATGCACGTCCAAACGGTCTCCTCAGGCGTCTCCGGTTTGCTTTATGTTTCCAATTTCAAACGTTTAATTTATGCCATATAAATGATTGCTATGCGTATGTCTATAATCCTGATGATGTTTAGAATCCATTTGAACTATCGTTTATGAGTTTTGGCACGGGGATGAGTGTATGCCATTGTTAGGGCATAAAAATAATGAGGTCTCATATTCAGGGCTACCAATCGTTTCAGTCAAAACTGACTCCACCACTGAATTCGCAGAGGTCGAATTAGTAAACCTGGGTGGTTTTGGTCTTTTCGTTTGGACGTTTGCAGGTTTTTGAAGGTCAGCCTCACCGGAGAAGGCGACCGGAGTTTGACTCCGGCGCCGCTGCAATTCATGGAGACCAGACGAAGCCTACGTGGCGCTTTCCATCATTATCATTGGTGAGTCAAAGCGGCAGACTTCTCTTTCCATCATTCATTGGACGACATGCATCCATGGGGGGCCCGCGGTTTGACTTCGCTTGAGTTTCAAAGAGAAACGTGTGATGGACTATAACTAATTGGCTTCGATTCAATGACAAGCGAAACACATGGCGCAGCTGGCAATCTGATGTTGCTGGAAACTCAAGGGACCAGGTTCGAATCCCAGTGTCCTCTCTATTTTTTTAACTAATTTGTTTACATGATTATACTCCCAGATCCAGTGTGCCACTCCTATGAGGGATCATGATGAGCCCTCAAGTATCAGCCATTAGATCGCCCTCTCCCAGGATCCAACACAGACGGATACGCTAGTGCACCAAAGACCTCCATGCTGCATAACACCCGATCAGAGCTAAGTTCTACTAAATTTTTTATTATTATTATTTTCATTACATGAATATTTTTAATTGTTTTCTTTTTATTCAAGTTTATTTTATACAAACATTTTTTTTGTTGTGATAATTCCATAGCTATTTATTTTTTATCGATAACTCGATTTTTCCCATAATATCAAAATTCCTTTTACAATAATAAGGTTTTTAATTAATAAATATTTTTTTTTGGCTAATTAAATCCATTTTGTGCCTTAAACCCTGATTTCTTTATGATCATTAATCATTGTTAGGTAGATGTTGTCCATTAACTTAGTATCCTTGTAGGTGTTGGGACTTTAATACACTAACCTTTCTTTTTCATTCTTAACATTTTCAGGGTTAATCAAAGGTTTTTCGACCGCGCGCCACACCAATCGAAAAGCTAAGTTCTAATCCTTTTCTTATTTAAATTCGTATTTTATTTTATTTTTTTGCCTTTAATTTAATTTAATTATTTTTCCTTTTGATTTCAATTAATTTACTTTGTCTTTCTGATCAATGAACTAGCCATACACTCACCTTTCTGTTTATTCTTCCCTTTGCCAATTTTCAGGGTTCGTCCGCCTACGCGCCATATTAGATCAAAAGAGTTCAGGAAGATCAAAGCGTTCAGAGATGTTTAAAAATAATTATTGATTTCTCTTATTTTTTCCGCCTTTAAATTTCCCCCATCCCCACAGGTGTTTATTGTAATAGCGTAGGACTTTTTATTTTTCTGCCTTTAATTTTCTGCAATTTTAAACTGCGTGGTTAGTAATCTTAGGGAGTGCAAGCCTTTAACAGAAGTAGATAACTAACTAACTATAAGATAAATATGATCTGAATACAACCACATGATTGATGCACCCACACACCTTTAGGGTAATTCCTCTCGTTGCCTGTTGCCTATTAACTGTTTCCTGTTGCCTATTGCCTTTAAATAGTCAAGTCCCTCGATTTCGAGGATACCTAAAGCAAGGTTGCCTTAAAGAATAAAAATCATCTAGTCCCTCGATGTCGCCTCGGAAAAATAAAGATGGTTGTCCTATTGCTAAGGTATCCTCGCATGATGCCTAAACAAGAATAATGACTATTATATCCTTCACTTAGACTACCTTCCCTCTTTATGGCATGGGACAGTCTTATGGCGAACGATTATTCTCGATGACCCGCACATCCAATTGAAAGACTTCCTACCCCTCATGGTATGGATAGATCATTTCGCCCGAAAGACTTAAGAACAAGAAAGACCATAAACTTAGGGTAGGTAGCTCTTAACTGCTTGCTCACAACAAAATTTTTCAAAATTACTCTTCACACCTCTTTTCCAAATACTTTCAAAACAAGGCTACGCTTATTTACAAGCTAAAGTCCTTAAACGAAATATTTTTACTATTCACACACGACACCTCAAACGTTTCAAACAAACCAAGTGAACTAAGCAATTAAGAGCCCATGGATAACCATGGATGCAAAGGGTGCTTTTTAAACCTTCCCTTTGTATAACTTACCCCCCGAACTCAAAATCTTTTTAAAAGGTCTTTTCCTGTTCTTTTAGCCTTTCCTAAAATTGGATAAAATAAAAGTCGGTGGCGACTCTTGCTTACCGTACATTTCGATCGATAAAAAGTCAGTTCACCGTATTACAGAACTGGCGACTCTGCTGGGGATGCTTTCGAATAAAAGAGGGGTTATCTTAGAGCTAGGATCACTTTAAATTTGTTTGAATTGTTTGCTTTATCTTTAAAGGTTGTTTTGGGTATTCTGCTGTGTGAAAGATCCTACACCCGGATCTAGTGTACCTTAGGTATGTGGCATGAGACCATGGAGGCTGTACGACATGTATCGTTATGGTTGAACTGGTGGCCACCGTTAGTGCGACGCTTTGGTTTGTCCTGATGGCCCTTGAATATGATCGAGGAGACATTTGGCTACCGCGTGGTGTCACAAGCATTAATTCGCCCCTAGAACCGTAGTTGAACTTGACTTTGGCCTATAGGAAGTAGCGAGATAGCTGGCTTTGGATTCCTGACTGAAGCCGGTTGATACTCGATGCTACACTCATTGAGATTGGACTCTAGGGATGCTTTTGGCTGGTCGATCGAGTGCCATGTTGAGACAATGCCTGCGAGAAAGATCAGGGATATGAGCACCATAGAACCCGGTTACTATTCTAGGACAGGTTGAGCCAACTTAACTTCAGTGGGGAGGGTACTTACCTGCGAACTTCATGCAAGCCCCTAAACCTAAGGACACTTGTGTGACTTGCTTGTGTGTGCTACTAA
This sequence comes from Vicia villosa, assembly GCF_029867415.1. Lineage (NCBI taxonomy): Eukaryota > Viridiplantae > Streptophyta > Magnoliopsida > Fabales > Fabaceae > Vicia > Vicia villosa. Next base: position 61,793,399 of record NC_081185.1, on the reverse strand, counting down.
CCCTTTCGTTTCCTTGCAGGTTTTTCTTGTAGGACTTGTTTATCCTTATCACCTTACGTTTTTCCTGATGCATTGCATCCGCATAACATCATAACATCATAACATCATAACATTGCATGATTACTAACCCTTTCAAGGATCTTAGGGATTTTAGGGCGCACAATTTCAGGTGCTCTTATCAAGGACGAAATTCCTATCTAGGGGCAAGAGGATTTACTTTCCTCTGGCCATTTGTCTTCCAAATCAAAGACACCGTACCTATCAAGGGGCAAGAGGATTTATTTTCCTCTGGCTACATACCTTCCAATTCAGAGACTCAGTACCTATCAAGGGGCAAGAGGATTTATTTTCCTCTAGCCATGTACCTTCAAATTCAGAAGTTCTCGAATCAGAGGCGATGACCCACTCGATATGGTGAGCTTGATTCTCAAAGAAAGACGTTCAAAGACAAAATTCAGAATTATTCAGACAAAGACGCGACCAAATCATTTTTTAATGTCGACCAACTGGTCAGACGGATATCACAACAAATCAATCTTTATCAGATATACATTCCGGAAGCTCGAACCCCGGACATTCTGAAAATTCCAATTAGATGCACATTCTGGAAGCATGACCCCCAGACTTCTGAAACATTCCAATCAGATATACATTCCGGAAGCTTGAACCCCGGACATTCGGAAATTTTCAATCAAATGAACATTCTGGAAGCTTGACCCCCAGACTTCTGAAACATTCCAATCAGATATACATTCCGGAAGCGCGAACCCCGAACATTCTGAAACATTCCAATCAGATATACATTTCGGAAGCTCGAACCCCGGACATTCTGAAAGTTCCAATCAGATGAACATTCTGGAAGCTTGACCCCCAGACTTCTGAAACATTCCAATCAGATATACATTCCGGAAGCTCGAACCTCGGACATTCTGAAATTTTCAATCAGATATACATTCCGGAAGCTCGAACCCCGGACATTCTGAAATTTTCAATCAGGTGAACATTCTGGAAGCTTGACCCCCAGACTTCTGAAACATTCCAATCAGATATACATTCCGGAAGCTCGAACCCCAGACATTCTGAAATTTTCAATCAGATGAACATTCTGGAAGCTTGACCCCCAGACGTCTGAAACATTCCAATCAGATATACATTCTGGAAGCTCGAACCCCGGACATTCTGAAACATTCTTATCAAATACACATTCCGGAAGCTCGAACCCCGGATCCTCTGAATCTCTACACCAGTTCCACAACAACGACGCAAGCCAGATGCACCTAAGTGTCAATTCACCAAAATCAATATGTCATTGGCTCAAGCATTACAACACCTGTTGAAGTCAAAGTTGATCACTTTAAAGGATCCCCCTAAGAATCCTAGTACTTCTGCTCGTAGCTATAATCCTAATGTGAGGTGTGCATACCACTCTAATAGCCACGGACATGATACAAATGATTGTTGGCCATTGAAGAACAATATTCAAGACATGATCGATGCTGGTGAAGTTGAATTCAATCATCCCAAGACTCCTGTAGTGATCACTGCTCCCATTCCTAGTCACAACAAGACTGATTAATGTCAGAGTGGATGAACTTTAGATCATTAGATTTACTTTCATTTGCAATTTCTATTCTGTTTGTTTAAACATTCAAATTATGATAGACATTATCTATTTTAATAATCATCATCAGTGCATTGCATATGTTTGTCTTGAATAAATTATTTCGTTATCACTCATCTTAAATTATGTTTTTACTTTGCATGTGTTTTGTGATATTCAAGTCCTGCTAAAGCTGTAAGCCTTTCAAGGGAGGATGACAAAAACGATACCGCAACCTTATACAATATGCTTTCGAACGGACTATGCTGACGATGTACAGACATTGTTTCAATTCCTAAACAGTGGAGATATAAGGATGTTAATCCCTCGTTAACCCCTTTGAGCCTAAGAAGTAGAAGTTTCTTTCTTGTACTAATTAAAACCCTTGATCATAACCTGGGGCAGGGTAGTTCTCAGTTAATTTGGCTGTGCAGTCTATTTTAAGAGAATCATTTAGTGCACCTTCCAACAAAGGTTTCAATCACAAGCGTTCATCCGCACACATCAAAGAAGTGTTGGCTATGTCAATCAAAAGCCAATGATGGTTCATCAATCATTAAGCGAGGCAGTCAGTATCTTTCAAAAAAGGAAAAAATGAAAAAACATACATACAAAGAAAAGCCTGCTCAGTCAAAAATAAAAAAGAAGACTTAGGCAAAAAGCCAAGGCATCCCGCTGACTGTAAGCTCAAAATAGACAGTTCAGGCAAAAGTTAGGGATATCAAAAAGATGGAAAAAAAGAAGAAGTCAATAAATTCCTGAACAACACAATGTTGTGACTACCAAAAGGAAGAAGTGACTGCCATCTCAAAACTTCTCTTTGCTTGAGAACCATCGCCATTATCAAAGGTGCAAATCCAAAAGTCTCTTGGAACCTGAATGAATAAGTTGAATTAACTGAACTTAGGACTGAAGATCATCACGAAGAAGGGTGGGTACAAATAAACTTTGAGCCTTTATCCTTTGTTTCTTAAAATCGTGAACCAAGCCACGTTACAACCCTTGAAAGTCCTAATTGAAGCATGGTTAGTTCGAAAGCATACTGTCACCAAAAAGGTATCCCGACTCCTTAAGGTTTACTACAAATGTTAAGTTAATATCCTGTTTTTATAAACATCACATTGTTACAAATATCACGCTTTTACATCTTTTGTTTTAATGTTTTCCAAAGACTCAAGACAGACGTATGCATTACATCTCATGAATTCATTATTAAACATATTTTGCTACATAATTTCAAATGTTAGCAACAGAAAGAATTTGCACAGGGTACAACTAATGACTGAAAGTTATCCCGACAGACAATATTACTCCAAGAAGCAATGTCTCCTACGTATACAAGGGGCATGACACGCTTTTCCCAATCAATATGGGGCAATCAAGTCAAGATTCGAAGAATCTCTCAAATGCCAAAAAGTCAAAGGCATACATCACAAGTGGATTTCAAACTATTTCCCGATCATTCACGGGCATCATACTAGGTACTGGGGGCATGTCGCCCATAGTTCACATCTCATAAAGTCCTCGCGAGGCGAATCTTTCCAAAGTTACTACTAACTGGGGCAAATCTATGCAAGTCCAGTTTGACATCTTGATCAACATTCAGTGGCGCGTCCTAATTAAGTCCAGGAATGGTAGGTACTATAATACTGGGGGCAACGTTCAAGACATCCACGTCTTCCCACAAAGCTGATTTTGCAAGATCATATCCCCACAGAGTAATCATTAAGAAGATATCTTCAAATGCTCTCGTCTCGACAAAGACATAGCTCCTCAACAGAGTTCACATCTTTTAACACCACAGGTTCTCCAACACTTGGCTCTTCTCCAACATGGTTTACTAATATCTTTTCTTCCCAATCAGGGTACATCAAGTTACTGATCATCCCCAAGCAAGAATCATAAATCCCCAGCTGTACTTCCTCAAGACAAAATCAAACGACAAAATCACAATGATACAGAGATTTATTTTCTCAAGATACTCCAAATAGCATAAATCATTTTCATACATCATGTGTCATAGTAAATTCATACATAACATACATACGCCGCCTTGCCTATGCATAACACTTTCATTCATAAACATTACAATGCATGCATCACGACATTGCATAAAACTAATGTTTCTTTTTTCAGCTTATTTCTACAATCAAATAAACATTGTCTTCTAGATATAGTGCAGAGATAATCAAGTCAACGATTTAATTCTGACGCTTATTCAAGACAGAGATTTAGTTCTGATACTTAATTTTGGATATCCTCCAAAGATAGTTCAGAGATAATCAAAACGAAGATTTAATTTTGACACTTAATTTTGGATATCCTCCAAAGATAGTTCAGAGATAATCAAGACGAAGATTTAATTTTTACACTTAATTTTGGATATCCTCCAAAGATAGTTCAGAGATAATCAAAACGAAGATTTAATTTTGACACTTAATTTTGGATATCCTCCAAAGATAGTTCAGAGATAATCAAGATAGAGATTTAATTGTGACAATTATTTTGAAGATAGTTCAGAGATAATCAAGGCGACGATTTAGTTCTAATACTTAGTTTCGAATATCCTCCATGGATAGATCAAAAGACTTAGATCTAAGCCAGTTACTACGAACGGTGCTGACACGATCAATCTCCAATAAACTTTCTCTTAAAGGCCTGGATGGCATCTTTAAGCCCATCTCCGACAAAAGTCTCTACTTCAGCTACGGCAAATTTCTCGGTATTCTAGTGTTCAATCATCTTCCACCTTCAGATACCGACTGGCACACAAACCACTCTACATCTTCAGGTTCAAGATAATTGAACAGGGGCAGCTATCATACCCCAAAATTTGCCCATCACATTGATTTATATTTTAGTCCATCTGAGTTTCAAATGATCAAAGATACACAAGAAGAAAGCATGCAGTCTCTCTCCTAAACAATGACTCTCAAACTAGGGTTTTGATCCTTTCAAGGTAAAATCAAGTTCTGACAACACAAGTGCACCTCATAACCTCTCATATGATTCAAAGAACCTCTATACCAAACTTCAAGCCCTGATTCAAAAGATAGCTCAGTCAATGGCCTAAACGATCAATAATCGACTGGTTGATCCAAAAGTCAAACAATGGTCAAACCACGGTCAAAACTCCTGATTTTTTGTCAACATCCTCATATTGAAGTATCATTCACCATTTGATCAAGAATTGATCATGGTTCATCAAGGATAGAACAAAAATCAACAATTCAAAAAGTTTCTAAATTAGGGTTTGTATAGGAAAAGTCAACTGAACTTTGACCAGCCATACCTCTCACATGGAACATCAGAAATTTTCCATCCAAAGCTCATTTTGAAGGAAATTGAATTCTCTACAACTTTGTCTCTCACATGCCAAGTCCAGAATTGCTTCATTTGAGAGATATGACCTAATACATTACAGGTCCTTCTGAAAGATCGCCAAAAGGCATTTTTTCTCAAAGCTCATAACTTGAACATGGTGAACTCAATTGAGATGAAACCAAATTGAGATAATAATAAGGGTTAAGTATGTTTTTGGTCACTATAAATATCTCAAATTTCGTTTTTAGTCCCTATTAAAAAAATGATATATTTTGGTCTCCAAAAATTAATATGCACGTAGTTTTAGCCTATACTGTTAAACTGATGTGTATTTTTAAATGACTATTTTACCGATATGTTTATAACGTTATAAAAAGTTTCTTGAAAAAAAAACTCAAAATTGAATTTCTAAGTCGAGATTTGCATTACTTTTAACACTATCTTTTGAAATTTTAAAAATTCATATTTAATTATTCTCATTTTAAAAAATTATATAATTTGGTAAAGAAATATTTTATAATATTCTAAACACGTATGAAAAAAAATATTCAAAAATTTAAAATTTTAAGGGCAATTAAACAGTTTTCAAAACTTTAAAAAATAGTAGGGACTAAAACTGCATGCATAACATTTTTATAGGAATTAAAATGTAAGTTTAAGAGTGCGCCTATGAGGGGGTGTGAATTAGAACTTTGAAAATTTATCCAACTTTAGAATACTTGTTCTTATTTTTTGGTTTTGGTGCATGAGTTATGAAATGTGTTTATTTCTTTTCTGGTTCAGCATTGTGATGAATGCGATAAATGCGAAAAAGTAAAGACACACAATGATGTATACTGGTTCCCCTCACAATCCGAGAGTACTCCAGTCCCCTTTCAACATGAAAGAGATTTTACATGTGACTTACATAAGACAAACCAAACACCAAGAACAATGCTCTTGGGTTTTCTCTAAGTACACTAAGAGAACAATCCTCCCTTAATGACTCACTTGTTTCCAACAATCCTGGACAACAAGATTTCAACCACCAAGAACAATCCTCTTGGATTTACTAAATTGATTATGAGAACAATCCTCTTACTAATAAAAAAACCCTTGCTTCCAACAATCCTGGATAACAAGTCAATAATAACAAAATATATTTGAGTAGAAATGTTGATGAACATATATCAATTACTAGGATTGATCTTCTCTTTCAAGCAAGATAACTTACACTGATATAATAATGCTCAAGTGTTTATGTATGAATGAGAAACTTTTCTAACAATGTGCAGAAAAAATTTCAATGAAAATTCAAGTATAAAACACTTGTATGAAAATATATGATAAAAAATGTGGTAAATTATAATGAAAGAGGTGAATTGTAATTTGAAATTTAATGTATTTATAAGAGCATAACACCTTTATGAACCATGGTGAAGTCATAAAAAATATCAATTTAAAATGAAAAGGTTTCATGAAGAATGCATGAAAATGTATTAAAAAGTTGCTGTTTTTTTTATCTCAAATCCGTACAGGACTTTTTAAGTCGGTTCAACGGATACCTGACTTAAAAAGTTTGCAGCAATTTTGAATTTTAAATAATTATTTAAATTTCAAACAACATCAGGTTTTGTTAAGTCAGTAAAACAGACCTGACTTAACAAGTGCTGACAGCATTTAAAAAAAAAGAAAAATAAAGTTTTTTATGCATTTGAATCAAATATTTTTATGCATGATAATTTAAGAATTTTAAAGATGAAAATGTATAAAATATTTAAAAAATTGTCTAAATATTTGAACCAACCTTATGCAATATTTATTGATTTATCCAAGTAAATAGATTATATTTGAAACTGATTTAACATGGTTCAAACATGAAAAATATTATATTTGAAAGTGATTTAAAATGGTTCAAACATGAGAAATAAATTTTACAATACATGATAAAAAATAAGGATTTTATGCATTTGAGTCAAATATTTTTATGCATGATAATTTGAGAACTTTAACATAAATGACTTATGCATGCAAGTGAATTATGGAAAATATTGAGCACTAATTTATCAATATGAATTGCATACTTATACCTCAATAAATCAAGATCAATGCTAGTCTTCAAAATATAATTCTTGCATTCTTTGATGCTAGCTGCTACACATGATGAATCTTGAGTACTTGATTTGATTAAATGCACTTGAGGCTTTTTCCATACTTTTGCCATGATCATTTGATTATTACTTTGTCTTCATCAAAACAAAATAGATGGAAAGTCGTGACTTCACATAAAATATGTCATTTTTGTAATAGGGACTAAAAATGAAATTTAAGATATTTATAGGGACCAAAAACATACATAACCCTAATAATAATAGTACTAATAATAATTTAGTAATTAATAGTATATTATTTATGGATTTTGGATTAAAGATACATATTTGAGTTAATTAATTAAATTCAGTTATTTTCATTTTCGTTAGAGTTATCAATAGTGTTGAATAATTTAGCAACATTAGCATGAGATAATTTGCTATAGAGATGATAGTGACTGACATATATAATTAGTAGATATATTTTAGTAGCATGAAAAATAGTAGATTTATTTAAGTATTCCAATTGAAGTACAATAAATTATCTAGTAGAATTATTAAAAGTATCAGAATTAGTAGTGAATTAGCAAAAGAATAATACAGTGACTAGTAGTAATAAATAGTAAGTGAATAAGAGAGTTAGTAGCAATAGTGTTCCAGAGATAATTTGTTAGTTTAGCAGAGTTTGTTCAATTAAAATACAAAGTTATATTTAGTAGAATTTTCAGTAGTAGTATGGAATTGAAAATAGTAGATCCAAGTAAATTGCAGAGTTAGTAGTATTTGACAAAGATGACTCTAATAAGTTGCCGAAGTAGCATATGGATAGCAAGAATATTTTAGTAGCAGTAAAATAGAAGATTTAATAATTTAGCCAAGACTTTAGTAACCAATGTATATGATATAATAGCAGTATTAGTAATTTTAGTAGGAGATTAATTAGCTGGTTATAGTCGAGTTGCCCGAATAATTATGCAGAATGTTTGTAGTATATTTTGGTTGAGATGATGGATTGTGCAAATTACTGTAATGTTGTTGTTGTCAAGTTGTGAAGTTGCAGGTGATGAACTGTTGTTAAGTTGTAGGCATATGGCCACTGTTGAATTGTTGATAAGTGGTAGGCTTATGACCAGTGTTGTATTGCGGTTGAGTTTCCATTGAAGTGTAATTGTTATTATCGTTTGTGTTGTCGTTGTTGTTATGTTGTTGTTGACGATTCTTGCTATCGTTGTTATGTTGTGGTTGTTGATAATTGTTGTTGTTGTTGTTATTTTGCCTCTATTAATTGGCAAATTCAAGTTGTAGGCTTATGCCAAAGTTGAATCGTTGTTGTGCGATTGTTGTTGCATTCATCCATTGTCGCATTCATAGCATAAAAGTTGGGAGCTTCTGCTCTGTAAGTTGGTCTGGATTGGAAAAAGTTTAAAGTTGAAGGCTTATGCCTTATTTTAAAGTTGAAGGCTTATTCCTTGTTGATACCTCTATTAACTGACCAATTTTTAAGTTGGGAGTTTTGCTCCATTAGTACCACATGCATGTGCATTATAACGAGTCACATTTGGAGTTGCATGATAAAGTTGTTGTTGTGTTGTTGAATTGTGATGATTTATGTTGTCTGAAATTTGTGAAGTGGTAATTTTATATAATCTGATCTAATATATTGTTTATCATACACTCAATTATATTATTTGATATCTCATTCTTTTTGTTTGAATGTTATCCATATGTTGGTAACATGCAGGTAATCCAGAGTGAATATTGTTTACCTTCAGTAGTTCGAGTCAGGTGTTGGTCGCTCTAATACGTAACACCCGGGGTGTGAGATATTGGATCGAACTCTAGTATGTTCGAAGGGTAGCTTCTTGGTTCGACAGAATTAAGCATGAAGTCGAAGGTTGTTCACATGCTTGTGTCGAAGATGCTAGGGTTGTTAGCATGTTAAATTAGGTTTAGTGTTTAAACCCTAATTTGTTAAGTTAGCTTGTTTATTAAGTTGGCTTGTGTAATGGGCCTTGTGGAAAAAGCCCATTAGTTAGTATGTTAGGTTTTATTATAAATAGCATACTAGTCTCTCATCATTGAACACAGCAAATCCTAATTTAGGGTGAGAGAGGTTATTTGTTATTCTTGTAAACTAGTAATCTTGTTTTCTAAGAGAAAGTAAAAGAATAGCAGTTATAACCAATTCTTGTATTCTTCTTCTTCCTTGTTCATTATTCTTTCTTTGCATTATACTTTGTTCTTGGCATTGAATTCACAACAAATTGGTGCGGTGAGCGGGGAGCAGATGCCTTCAACAAAGTATGATATTGAAAAGTTCACCGGAGTGAATGATTTTGGTCTGTGGCCCTTGAAGATGAAAGCCCTACTGGTTCAGCAGGGTTGCTTGGAAGCATTGAAGGGAGAGGCAGCCATGAATGCTGCATTAACGACAGCAGAGAAGACGATTATGATCGAGAAAGCACAGAGCGCAATTCTACTGATCCTTGGTGATAAGGTTCTCCAGCATGTATCAAAGGAGACGACGACATCAGGGTTATGGGTAAAACTTGAAAGTTTGTACATGACCAAATTGCTGGTAAATCGACTCTACCTGAAGCAAGCTTTGTAATCATTCAAGATGATTAAAGACAAAGTGTTGGCTGAGCAGTTGAATATGTTCAACAAGCTGATTCTTGATCTTGAAAATATTAATGTGAAGATCGATGATGAAGATCAAGCGCTGTTACTATTGTGCGCTTTACCTCGATCACATGCTCACTTCAAAGAAACTCTCTTGTATGGAAGGGAGTCCCTGAACTTTGAAGAAGTTCAATCATCCCTATATTCTAAGGACTTAAACGAACGAAAGGAGCATAAATCTCCGACTGTTGGTGAAGGTTTGGCCGTTAAAGCAAAATTCTTGCGTAAGGATGGTAAGTTCGACAAGAAGAAGGGCAAAATTCAGTCGAAGTCTTAGAGCGGCGAAGCATCTGGCATTCGATACTATCATTGCAAGAAGGAGGGTCACACAAGAAAGGTGTGCCCTGAACGCCTGAAAGATCATGGAGGTAAAGATAATGGCAATGCAGCCATTATTCAAGATGATTTCGAATCATCGATGTCCTTGTGGTTTCGAGCAGTGACTCTAGGAAGGAGTGGATTATGGATTCAGGTTGCACTTGACACATGACTCCAAACAAAGACTTATTCGAGGAATTATATGGTCAAGATGGTGGATCAGTACTGCTGGGAAACAACAAAGCTTGCAGGTATTGGATCTGTGAGATTCAAGCTCCATGATGAGTCAATAAGGTTGTTGACTGAAGTCAGGTATGTTCCTGATTTAAAGAGAAATCTGCTTTCTCTTGGTGAATTCGACAAGAAAGGATATGTTTTCCAAGGAGAGAAAAGTATTCTAAGAGTCATGAAGGGGTCGAAGGAAGTCTTGAGAGGCGTGAAGAAATAAGACTTGTATACCCTTGAGGCTGAAGTTATAAAACAATAATTACCATAGCGTGTTCTAATCTGACAAAAATAGGAATAGATTTTGGTTGTTGCATAATTTTGTTTTTTGAATTCAAATTTACAACATTTCATGAAGGGGTGCCTTGTGTCATTATAGATGAACCATTGCAATATATGGTGAAAAAGTGTTGTTTCATCAAGAGTTGCAAACATATGAAACAACACATGCATGGCCTATAAATACACATTTAGGAATCCAAAATGAAATACACAAAATCATAAATCCTCTTCATTATTCCAGACACTCTTCCTTGCATTCGAGTTCTTCACCGATCTTGTGCAGACTCGAGTAAGGCTGACATTATCCTGGGTATTCTTGCTTTCCAAACTCTAAGACAACTAAGAGAGTGCTTGAAATACTTTTAAGGAAAGTGACTCCATTCACGATTCAGCCTGGATCCTTTTGATCTTTTCGATATTTCTAACAAACTATAGTTTAATATTTGTTCATATCAATTAGTAAACAAACCAGAACATACCGTTTTATTTGAATAATATGTTTCTTATTGTTCACATATTTGTTTCTGTTTGTTCAACATATTTATGTGATAGAACCAAATATATAGTTTTGGTTTTGATTTATGACACCTTTAGCTATCAAAGATTATGAATTCAATATTGAAAAAAGTTCATAATACACTGCGCATCCGAAAACCAAGCCGACGAAACAGTTATTCATTATCACATTTGGCATATATACATACTTATTTGATTAGTTTACTGACATTCATATTCAAGTTTACAAATAATATGAAATTTTATTATAATATATAATATTAATAATAACGATTTGGTATTTTTAGGAATTTTAAGTTAGAGTTGAATATTTGAATTATTTGATCTACTTAAATTATTTTCAATTCTGTTAGAGTTATCAATAGGATTGTCAGAGTTACTTTCGAATTGTTTAGAGTTAAATCTGATAAATCATAAATTAAAAATTGAAGGTATTTGACCCTTTAGAGTTGTTTTATTATTATTTGAGTCAAACCATTAGCCAATTAGGTTCATAATAGTTACTCTTATATGTAAAGTTGTCAGTAGAGTTGTAGGGATTATTATAGATTTGTTTAGAATTCTTTAGAAACTCTGTCGAGTTGTAATTATATATTATTATAATTTGTCACAAGTTAAGAGTATAGAATAAATTAATAAAAATATTTTGTTGGAGCGTTGAATGAGTATGAAATTATAATGACGTTGTTGTATATTGGTTGTATGTGTGGATATGTTGTTGTTGTGGCCTCTATTTAATGGCAAGACCAAGTTGTAGGCTTATGGGCAGTGTTGATTTGTTGTTGAGTTGCTGTTGTATTGTTTTTTCTATTGTGTTGTGTTGTCGTATTGTGTTCATAATGATGTCGCATACATAACATATCAAGTTGGGAGCTTATGCTCGTTAAGTTGGCTTGGATTGAAAAATATTAAGTTGAAAGCTTATGCCTTGTTGACGCCTCTATTAACTGGCAGATTTTAAGTTGGGAGTTTTGCTTCTTTGGTACCACATGCATGTGTATTGTACGAGTCGCATTCCGAGTTGTTGTTATTATGATAAACTAGTCGTTGATGATATCTATTTTGTGTTACATCTCTGAGTTGTTGTGATGATGAAATAGTTGTTATATCTTGTTTATGATATCGTTATGAAGATGAAATAGTTGAGATGTTTTGTTGATATTTTTGGGATGATAAATGTTGTTTAAAAAGCTATGAAGTGGTGATCTTGCATGAACTAATTCTAGCATAGTATTTATCATACATCTGATTATATTATTTGATATCTCACCCTTTCTGTTTAATGTTACCCCTATGTTGGTAACGCGCAGTTAATCCAGAATGAAGGCGGTCTACTTTCATTAGTTCGAGTCAGGTGTTCGTCGCTCTGATACGTAACACTCGGGGGGATGAACTCTTTTGTTTTATAGTTGTTATTATAGTAGTTACTAAATTTTAAGTTGATATGAATAAGTATTTGGCTGTCTTTGAAGTTGTTTTCAGTTGGACAAGATAATATGTCATTTAAGTTATAATTGTGATTCTGCTGCTTAAATAATGAAAGTCGGTTTGTTTTCAAAGATCAAATTATGTTGTTATCAGTTCATCCGAGTTTTAAGTGTTATGTATCTGTTTTATGTGAGATTAAATGTCGTTGTTTTTAAGAATTAAATGTGACATCCTATTTGTGTGTTTAAATTTTGTAACTCCGATTTTGATTAAATATTCTCTGGGTAGAATGGGGTGTTACACAATTTATACAATGTGTCTCTCTATCCTTCAACATTTTGTTGGAACCAATATCCCTATTGGAGAAAAAAATTCAAACTCCACTTCAGAATCTAAGGTGTCCTTCCCTTACAAATTTTAGATGGTACAAAGATATATTTTTGTCTAGAGTTTATCAATTAAACAACCCTAATTCTATCCACTGGAAAGCCAAATTTATTGATGGTTTACCCCGTTTCTTTTCTGAAAAAGTCAGACACTCTTTAAGAAGTAAAAATGATGGGATAAATATTAATTATCCTGATCTTACTTATGGTCAAATTATTAGCACTTGTGTTAATGAAGGATTAACCTTATGTAATGCCATTAAGCTTAAAAATCAGCTTAAGAAACAGAAACTTTCTGAAAAACACCAAATGGGTGAATTCTGTGACCAGTTCGCCTTTGATCTTAGAAGATCTTTAGAGAATATAAGGAAGAAGGGAAAAATTTTCAGGAATAAACCTCATAAAAATAATAAGGTTAATTATAAAAATGCTTATAAGAAGAATAAGAAAAGGAGTCACTTTAATAAAAGTAGACCAAAGGATAAGACTTTTAATCATAAAGGTAAAATAAAAGCTAAAATGCTTGATGTATATTGTCACAAATGTGGTAAAGCTGGTCACTATGCAAATCAATGTTGGACCAAGAAAGCTCTCAATGAAATCGAGGATGAATAATTACGCTCTCAAATTGAGAAAGTTTGTTTACTTAAGTCTGACTCAGAGACTAATTCTTCTAATGAAGATATTGACATGATCTATGAATCATCATCAAATTATCCTCCGATAATTCTGACAATAATAATTGTCAATGTAATCAAATAGATTACTGGAAGTCTATTGTTAACATGAACGGTCTTAATGTTCTTACTACATAACAAGATGAAGCCATAAAGGCTATTGAGTCTATTTCTGATAATAATCTTAAAAGAAAAATGCTTGAAGTTTTAATTCAAGAAAATTCTAAAAAAGAATCTCCTATTATTATTGAAGCCCCTTACCAATTAAGTGAGTTTTTATCCTGATTTCAATAGTCCCATATCCGTGAAACTTCTATTTCCCTTACTGATTTAAACAGAGAAATTAATATTTTGAAATCTAAAATTACTCAGATAAAGAAGGATAATAAAAAATTATCTCAAAGGGTCTCCTTGCTTAAAATAGGTAACCTTAAAGTTGAAGAAATATCTTCTACTAGCAGTATTTCTACTAATGATAGATTTCTCACTCTTATTGACTGAGTAATTCTCAAAAATAGTTTGTTAGAATAACTTTAGTGATTAACAGAACGTTTATTTTAGAAAATGAACTCGCCCTTATTGATAGTGGCGCTGACCTTAATTTTCTGCAAGAAGGAATTGTTCCTACCAAATATTATACCAAAACCACTCAAACCCTTGCCCAGGCTAGTGGTGACAGATTAACGGTTAATTATAAATTACCTAATAATACATTTACAATCAATATATTTGTTTACCTACCCATTTCATCTTAGTTAAAAACATGACTCATAGAGTTATTCTTGGAACTCCTTTTTTAAATACCATTATGCCTTTAATTAATGTTGACACTATGATTAATGGTAAAACTATCACTTTTGAATTTATTATTGACCCTCATATTAAAATGCTTAATGAGGTTTAAATTAATCTGTTAAATAAAGAAAAACAATCAGGTTTTCTTAAATAGGAAGTAAGTTTATTAAATATTAATAAACAACTTAATAAAAATGAGATAAAAGAACAAATCAAATTGATTGAGCAACAATTTACAAATGAAGTGTGCAATGATTTACCAAACGCTTTTTAGGATAGAAAGAAATATGTTATTTCTTTACCTTATCTTGATGACTTTAATGAAAGTCATATTCCTACTAAGGCAAGACCAACCCAAATGAACCATGAGTATTTAAACCTATGCAAAGAAGAGATAAATTCTCTTTTAGAGAAAGGTTTAATTAGAAAATCAAAATATCCTTAGAGCTGGACTTCTTTTTATGTTACTAATGTTGCTGAAAGAGAACGTGGCATCCTAAGACTTGTTATCAAGTATAAACCCCTTAATAAGGCGTTGAAATGGATTAGATATCCTATTCTTAATAAAAAGAGATTTATTAGATAGATTGAATATTGCTTTAATATTTTCTAACTTTGATATGAAATCTGGCTATTGACAAATTCAGATTAATAAATCTGATAAATACAAAACGGCCTCACTATGCCTTTTGGAAATTTCGAGTGGAATGTCCTCCATTTTGGGCTAAAGAACGCCCCTTCCGAATTTCAAAATATTATGAATGATATTTTTATTCCTTATACGGAATTTATAATTGTTTACATTGATGATGTTTTAGTTTTTTCTAAAACTATAGATCAGTATATGAAACATTTAAAAATATTTAATGGTTTAGTTAAGCATAATGGATTAGTTATATTCGCCCCTAAAATAAAAATATTTCAGACTAAAATTAGATTTTTAAGCCATGAAATTGATCAAGGAACTATTATTCCTATTCAAAGAAGTATTGAATTGGCTTCTAAGTTTCCTGATATCATTACTGATAAGAAACAATTACAAAGGTTTCTTGGTAGTCTTAATTATATTGCAGATTACTATGAGAATCTTGCCAATGATACTGAAATATTACATGCTAGGCTTAGAAAAAATCTTGGCCCTTGGACTGATAAACATTCTCCAGTAGTCCGAAGAATTAAAAATAAAGTCAAATTTCTGCCTTGCTTATCTTTGGCTAATCCCAAGTATTTTAAAATTGTTGAAACTGATGCTTCAGACATAGGGTATGGAGGAATTCTTAAACAGGTTATACCTGAAACATCTAAAGAAGTTTTGGTTAGATTTACCTCTTGTAAATGGAATCCTACTCAGTCAAAATATTCGACTATTAAAAAGGAAATGCTTTCTATTATAAAACGTGTTTCAAAATTTCAAGATGATTTACTTAATAATTTTTTTTACTACGAATTGATTGCAGCTTTGCTAAATCATTTATTGAAAAAGATGTTTAAAATCTTGTTGCAAGACATATATTTGCTAGTTGGCAATATCAATTATCAATGTTTGAATTTGATATTAAACATATTAAAGGTGAAAATAATTCTCTTGCAGATTATCTCACCCGTGAATTTTTGCAGGGAAAAAATGGCACCCCCATCTAGGGGAAGAAGAGGTTGCGGTTTTGGACGAGGCCTTGGAAGAAGGGGTAACAATATGTTACCCCTAAGTGAATTAAATATTCCTCTTATAAAGGATTGGACGACAGTCTATAAAGGTAAAAATATGAAGCAATTACCTACTGCAAAAAAGGAAGATCTACCTTCCTCTTCATCTTTTACAAAGATTATATCTTACAAAGAAATTGCAGTCAATGACCCGCCTCAAGAGCAAGTAACTGATTATTTTGAGAATCCATTTACAGAGAAAATTATGTTTATTGAGGATGAGGATCTAAAAATAAATAAAAATTATGGATGGGCTATCAAAACAAGATACCTCGAACAAGAGGATACCCAGGTCTTCATAAAACATCAAGGCCGCATTTAGAAATCTTACTAGCAGTTACTGAATCGATAACCCTAATGGTGAAAAGGCAATAAGAATTTCTGAAATAAAATATATTTATTTCAATTATTGGGACTTTGTCCAGGCTTTTACCCAAGCCTTTAATTACTAGAATCCTAAGTTTTTTTTTTTTGGTTTTTCTCAATTAATTCAGATGTGATTAGTAGACCCATTCCAAATTGGTTTTATGCCTGGTGGATCAAATTTGGTCCTACGTTGGAAATTTTACCAAAAGAGTTAAATGATTTGTATACTCCTTGGTGTGAAAATAGTCCAGTGATGTTAAAAGTCTCATCAGATTTGATAACTGGACAATGTCCATTTCTTTTCTTTACTTATTTTCAAATTCCTTGGATTTGGAGATGGGCTATCACTATTTCTATTGACAAGTTTAATATCCCCACATTAGAAAGAACGTTTTTCTACAAGTGGTGGAATAAGATGAGTTTAGAAGACATCCAGGACAAAGTTGTCCAAATTAAATCAGCCATGGCTGAGGACAAAAACAACAATGTTAAAGATCAAAACTCTCAACAAATGTCTATGGGAAATTTGAAAAACTTTTTTCAAAGAAAATATTCCAAAGAATCAGAAGAAGAAATTATGGTCAGAACTTTGGATCATATGAAGACTCAATTCTTCTACACTTTCCAATCTCAAGCTTCAAAAGATGATATGCAATCTGTAACGCCCCGAATTTAATTAATTATTTAATTAAATTAATTAAGTATTTAATTATTGGAAATTGTCGTAGTTGAGAATTTATCGGCGTTATGCTAAGAGGAGAAATTGGATTATTATGTTGATTTGAGATGTTAAGTGGATAGTCGGATTATTTAGTCGATTTAGTCGAAGAATTTATATTAGAAATAATAGTGGATTAAATAGACTATTATTATTTACTTGATTTTTGTTGTTGGGTGTTAAATAGCAATTTGGAGGTATGACTATTAAGCCCAATAAGACCTAATAAGAATAATAGTACTTTTGTTGTATTAGTTATGAGGAAAAAGAGAAAAGAAACCTAGTAGTGCATTACATGAGGAAAAAGGAAAAAGAGATGTATCATAGGAAATAAGGGTTTTGCAAAGAGAAGAGAAAATGCTATACGAGAAGAGGAAAAGAATAAGCCATGGAGAATTAATCGAGGCCGTTGCGTAACAAAGGTTGAAGCCATGCAAAAGCTTGGATGCAACCGGAATTATAGAGAGACCATCTTTCTAAGGTAAGGGTGGGGTTCAATCTCTATTGTTATAACATAGTTTGGTTCTAATCATATCTTTGAGTTTTGATGATAACAATGAAAGAAATTTTGTATAAGCAAATATGGTACTCTAATTTTCATGTTTCCTATTTTAGAAGAAGTTCTAACTCAAGTACCTCAGAACACGGGACTTTTTGTAAAGCTGAGTAGACAAACAAAATAAAAGCCACGCTAAAGCTTAAAAAGTTATAAAGCATGAATCAACTTTTAAATGCACCAACCGCTGTGAAGACAAATTTGATAGGAGCTATGCTCACAAAGTCTGACAGAAGTTAAAAGGAAATGAACAACCAAAATGCAAAGTTCTGATACAGTACCGTTATAGACAAAGCAAAGATAAAGACTGTCGAAGCATTTATTAGGAACGAATATTAAGAAGCATGGGAAGCACAAAAAGAGCAAGTTGACATTTATTAGAAAACTATTTACGAGGTTGCAACGAACAAATGTCTAAGGCTAAAAATAGAACATCAATCTGCTGAAGGAATAACTAATACTTACACGAGAACTCTTACGCAAAAAAATCAAACACATTTCTTTCATTTGAATAATACTGAGTTCAAAATATATTGTACTTAAATTAGTGAAAATTCACAGTTGTGATATAGCTCAGATAGAATCATTCAAACTCACTTGTTTGAAATTATTATATTAGTGTACCTTGAGAAACCAAGTTGTGGTTAGTATTCTCAAGAAGACTTAGGAAGTTGTCTTTGTGAATTATTGTAAGCAAAGTTTTGATTAGTGGATTAAGACCTCGACTGAGAGAGGCGAAATCACCTTAACGGGTGGACTGGAGGTAGTTTGAGTTCAAACGAACCAGTATAAAAATACCGTGTGAGATATAATGGTCAAGGAGTTGTAACAGTGGCGAAAATTGAAGCAGCAGTAGTACATATAAAATCTTAGTAGAGAGTAGAAATTATAATGGTTGATCCTAGTAGCAGAAAACTAAATCAATAAAGGGGAAATTTATAATGGTAGCAGAGTAATTTGTTAGTAGCATAACTTATTAGCAGAAGATGGTACTTTTGTAGCAGGGATAGATTGCAACGACAAAGTATTTTGGATATTAGAGAATTGTTAATTAAGTATCAATTATAGCAGTACAATAAAATAATACCGAAAGTGATAAATTAGTAGACTAAGCGGTATAATTAGTTGTCCGGATTTAGTTGAAAATTGTCAGAATAAGTCGTGTATACTAATAGGTATTTTTGGCTGATTTGTTTTGTTTTGATTATGTCAAATAAGTTGATTTGCTAGTACAATTGAATTGTGTTGAATTGTCCCGATTTATGAACGTTATTAAGTTGCAGGTCTTATGACCAATGTTGATTGAATTGAGTTGCTGTTGTTATAAGTTGTTGTTGACGCGTTGATTAAGTTGCAGGTCCTATGACCAACGTTGTTAATTTGTTTTGCAGTTGTCAGTCTTATGACCAATTTTGATTAAGTTGTTTGTCATTGTTTCATTTTGTCGTTGTTGTGTTGATTAAGTTGATGATTTAGTTGTTATCGCATGCATATCATAGCATTATTAAGTTGGCCTGGATTGAAAATTTTTAAGTTGGAGCTAATGCTCACCATGTTGGCCTGCTTATATTGATTCGATATCTCACCCCTTTCTTTTGTTTCGCCGTTACCTTTATACTGGTAACGTGCAGGTGATGCACAGTGATGAAGATTTAGTATCTTCATCGAGTCCAAGTTGGTTATACAAAGTTGTTATTATCTTAGTTGTTGAGTTCCTATGTTGTTAATATTGTAGTTGTTTAATAATTATAAGTTGAATTTGGTGTTAATTGAATAAATATTGTTAAATAATTTCTAAGTAAAAAGTTGTGAATTCCGTTGCGTTGTTAATAAAAGAAGTTGTTTTGTGGTTATAAGCATGAAATTGTCAATTGTCATTGGAATACTATATATCTATGTTGACTGAAATACAAGTTAAAGTTTATGTTGAAATGTGATACCCTGAATATATTAAAAAGTTTTTAAATACTGTGATTCTTGTATTATAATTACCAAGTAGATTTGGGGTGTTACACAATCTATGAAAGCCAGTTCATCCATGTGATCAACGGATTCCAACACCTTTGAAGGTTTAGCTGGCGAAGCTCAAAACGATGACCCCACAGTTGAAGACTTCTGGGATGCCATGATTCAAACTATGACCGAAAAGGCCAAGAAAAAAATCCAAAGCTAAGCAATAATTGTCTAGTAGCAATAATGCAAAGATAAGAAAGAATCTTATCTTGAAAGAAAAACAATGCAAAAAACAAATTAAAAGATAAGAAGGAATCTTATCTTGGAAGAAAGCGCATGCAAAGATAATAATCTTATATTAGAAAAAGGAGGAAATATTTTCTACTTTTTGTAAGAATGTTTTGTTTTGATTGTGAATTATTGTTGTGTCGATAAGGCCCAGTGTATACCCGGCATTAATAATTCATCTTTGTTTGTTGTAACCGGCTATCTTAGGTAGCTCTTACCGGCTTAAATTGTAAGTTTTTGTATCCATATATAAAGGGAATTTCTTTTCTTTTGTAAGGACGCAACCTTAATACAACAAAGTCTTTATATATGCTCAACCTTCTATCTACCCTCTATCTTTAAAATATTTATAATTCTGATCCTGATTCTGCTGTTGCGGACACACACACACACACACACACACACACACACACACACACACACACACACACACACACATATATATATATATATATATATATATATATGTATATCCTATGAGAATGCAATTTTTATTTGAGAACATGAGAATGAATCTGAATTATTCGATTTTAAAATAAATTGTTTAGATTATGTGTCATTCTTTTTTCTCTCTCCTCCATTATTAAATTAAATGGAGGAGGGAAAAAAAATAATGACACATAATCTCCACCATTTATTTTAAAATCTAACTAGTAAGATACCTCACATTACACGTCTATCAAACCATTATTTATAAAGTTTGAAGCCATTCTTCGATTGGACAACATTCACATACTCACAAATATAGGCTAATAATATACACCAACTTAACATAGGCTAATAATATACACCAACTTTTAATCATTGATTTGTACTAATAATAAACTGTACATTCGATTCTCTAATTCAATTATATAAAATATCAGCAAGAAAGATTTAAAAGATGGACGTTAAAATGAACAATCTACAGTTGGTATCTCATACATTCACTTATACCCGTGAATCCACATGAGTTAATAAATATTGGTTCAATCCAGATGAGTTAATTATAAAAATTTATAAAACATATTTTATATATTAGCCCATTTTCCAAACCTAAAATGTACTACAGCTCCCGTCAAATTTCAATTTTTTTAATTTCAATTTTAAAACCTTCTAATTAGATCATATTTACAAATTTAAATTAATTATACATTTATTATGATTAATTAAATTTATATATTAAAATAGAAATTGGAAAAGAAGAGAAAATTGATTAAGGAAGATCAATGATTATTGAATTAATTAATCAATGCATTTATGATAGTAGTTTTTCACATCAGCATTCTCTATTGAAATTTGATCTTACCGAGCGGATCAGATGGCCAGCAACAATGAAGGCTTGAAGTTCGGGATGAGTGATGGAAAAAGAAGGTTGTACCTGCAAGGCACTCCGATGCCCAAGTAAGCATGTATTCCACAAGGTACAACAAAGTGAGAAAATTTGGGGGTGGAAAAGATTACCTTGCCCTCTGTGTGGAGAGAGCTATTTATAGGATGTTCTTATGCGGATTAGACTCCTCCTTCTAGGGCGGATATTTAGGTGACACGCGGACTGGTTGTTTATCGGGCACGAGGGTCCCTCGTGGTCGGCTGTCTTATGAGTTTGCCCGGAGCGACCGGGCGGAACTTGTCACGCGTGGTCTAAAGTGTCTTGGGCCGAAGGCTGGATTGGCCCAATTATGCTGATTGGGTCGGTCCAGAACAGGAGCCCCCCAAGTTGTTGCTTCCGGTCGAGGGAGTGACGACTTAAGGGAAGTTGATCCGGGGAATCTCCAGGGGACCCGAGTCTGGGCATCCGAGGAGGATAGGTCTCAAGTTCCTGGGGAGAAGAAAGGTCAGGCCGGGAGTAAGGAAGCGTGTCATTTCAGAAAAGTTGGTAGGGGGCGTGTCGCATTTAATGCGAAATGATGACTACCCTATTACCTAGGCAGTTAGGGTTAATGATGGCCATGCTTTTACACAGTGTTGCACGTGCGGCGCATGTGACGCCTTTAGCTGCCATAAATACAAGGATCCATCATTTCCCCAAACTTTTCAAATTCTGTTGCTTCGTTCTTCTCCCTCTGCCGCCGACCGTGAGCCCTTGCTGTGGTGTTTTCTTCCAATTCTTCAACCTTTTCGTCAGAATCGTACTTGTAAGTTTATTTTAGATTCCTATTTTCCGTATTTTATGCTTCGATTGTTGTTTAGAACCGTTTGCATGTGGCTAGGATAGATTTTTAGGACGATTTTGACGAAAGTATATGGTGAAGTTGGTGGTGGGTGGCGGAGATAGATGGTTTCTCCGTCATTCACGACTGCGTACGGTTGAATCCTCCGTTTGAGATCAGTTTTCTGTTTTGTTGATAGTTGTTTGAGAGTATTGGTCTATCGTTGATTGTGGTTTTAGTATTTTCTCTAGGGACGTAGGTCGTTGTGATGTGACCTGCATTTTTGCCCTTTCCTCGGGCGCGAACCTCATCTAGCTCGGAATCTGTAATTCTGGAGGGGGCAAGGACGCGGATCATTTGGTCTCTGGGCCGTCGCTGTGCCCTTTCACTCTGGACGATGGTGGAAGGATGGATTTGATTGAATTGTCGAATTCACTGTTCTCAACTGTGTTTCAGGTGAATATGGCCGATGAAAGGCGTCCGACGGTATCGGGCTCGTCCTCTTCTACTCCTCCAACTCGGCCGGACGTATCTCTGCTGGCCTGGGTGTACCAAGAAGCGCTCGACGTGGAGAGTTATTTCGTGGAAGATGATTTGGATATCTTCAAGGAGGTAGGGGAAGGGTGGTCGGTGCTTATCCCGGCTGAAGAGGATCGCTTCTGCAACGTGTACACTCCCGATTTGCTTCCAATGTACGAGGTCGTATTCCAGGGGATGGGATTTCGCGTTCCTTTTACTGAGTTCCAGGTGGGCGTTCTTAATCATCTGGAGGTAGCCCCCGGGCAGCTTCACCCCAACTCGATTGCCTTTATCCGAGCATTTGAGCTGGTTTGCACACATTTGAAGATAGGGGCAACGATCCCTTTGTTCTTTTATATATTCTGTGTGCAGGGCACAGTGCGGGATGGCCGCTTCAGATGGGTATCCTTGAAGCAATCCAAGAAGATATTTAAATCTTACTCGGGTTCCTTGAAGGGTTATAAGCCCCGCTTCTTCCTTATCCGCCCATAGTCCCCAGAGGCTCGAGACAGTGTTTTTGCTCGCGTGCTGACCTTAGATATCCACGGTCGTCCGATGCTTAACGATATAGGGGAACCTGTCACCACTCGCAGGCATAAGTTCAGGTTTTTTTGGTCCCATGATCATTTTGAGTATGGTACCGACCAGTACATCACTAAGCTTTCAAACTTGGATGAAGATGCTCGGGGAGATTATGCTATTCTCCAGAAGCTCGTGCAAGGCCTTCCTCTGGTCGCCAAAGTGGATCGATCGGGGATACCCGTTGTTGGTGAAGACGGGAAACTTATTAGGGAACTGGGAGTGATTAGCATAAAGGAACTTTTGGCTGAGGGAACTGATGAGGGGGCTTTTGCCTACCTGGGTATTTTCCCCTTCCTTCTTGTCCCGTTTTTTGATTTGCCTCTATCGTTTTTATAGCTTTTTTCTTTTTCGTAGTGATTTCACGATGGGCTGGCTTCTCATGTTTTCTTTTTCTTTGCAGAATCAATGGATCGTGCACGTCATGACTGGATGCTCAGGCAAGCGAGCAAGCTAAAGGGGGTCGTTAAGAAGAGTGCTGGTCCTAGGTTGGCAGCTGTGCAGAGGTCCCTGGTCGCAGTCTCAGGTGCTTCCTCTTCTTCTGCTGCTGGTTCCCCTTTGAGGGCTTCTGATCAGGGTGAGTCTTTGAGGCTGATCATGGTACTTCCTTCTCCTCTTCGTCCGCAGCCGGATCCAGATGCATTGGTTCGTCGCAAGTGACAGAGGACTGAGGTCGTGGATCTAACTCAGGAGGAGGCCGGTGATATCTTTACCATTCCTTCGTGCTTCCTCCAGCCCCGGTTCTTCGAGGGAGGGCCCTCTTTGACAATTCCCCATGCTGAGTCTCTTCATATCGAGGGTTTGGAGCCCTTTGTTCGTTAGAGGTTCCTTGTACAGGATGCTTCAGCCTTGGTTCGGGTTCTTGAGATGGCTACTCTCTATGCTCGCTCGGCCCCTTTGTCTGTGGAGGCAGTGAGATTGCTCGAGGAGGATGTCAAGATGAAGACCTTTGCCCTGATGGACCGAGGGCAGCTGTTGAAGGAGCAGAGCGAAGAGTTGGAGTCCGTGAAGGCTCGGCTGAGTGCGAAAAAGGATGCCCTGGATGATGTGCAAGGTCAATACACCTTGCTCTCCCGAACTCTGTATGGAGCGATGCTGTCCTCCTCGGTGAGGGAAGCCTCTCTTCGCCATTCTCAAGCTCCTGCTGAGGATGAGTCGGATGAGGAGAGGGCTCTCTTAACCTGGGCGGATCTGATCCAATATATCAGAGTCTTGGGGAGCGATTATGTAGCGGCTGCCGAGGACACCTATAACTCTATTGAGACCCAGCTCAAGTTGAAGAATCCTGGGGTGGAGTTGGTGACCGAGGATACCGGGCCCTATCATCGCATGGAGGGTGATCAGATTGTTTCTCCGGTCTTCGGGGAGGGGCCAACGACTTAGGAAGCCGAGGAAGTTCAGATGGAGGAAGGTGCTTGAAGGTTTTATGTCATAAGTGTTCAAATGATAGGCCTGCGAGCCTTTATTTTGTAATGATGTTTTGGGGGGTATGCCCCCCATTTTGATTTTGTATGTATATTTACCAGTTCGGCCTTGATGGCCGTAGTTGGGCACATCTTCGGGCTTTTTTCCTGTCTTTATTTAAAAGTACTTAGTTTTTAACGCTTTTGGTAGTTTCCTTGGAATTTGTGTGCATGCGTTTTGAGTTTTTGGGAGGTGTGTTATTGGTTCCCAACATCTTTATTCATTAAAGGCTTGTTCGTTTCCCAAGCTTTTTGTTCCCCTTCTTCCTTTATAAAAAGGAGGTCTCATGGACATTTCTTTTTTCATTTTTCCGCAGGAATGGGTGGTGCTAAAGGGAAAAAGGTATCTTCAACCTCGTGCTCTCGTGGAGTGAAGAAGGTGAACGAGAAGAAGAAGGCTTCGACCGGCTCTGCTTCTCGTTCCCAAGGTTCTCTGAGTTTGGACGCTCAGGCTCGGATGTCTGGTGTGAGAGTCGTGGTTGACGCGAATGGTTCCGAGACCGAGTGGGATGAAGATTGGTATCAATATCTTTACTCGGAGGAGTTTTCCCGTCAGTAGGAGTGAAGCATTTTCTTTTCATTCGATGTTTGTTTTGTAACTCTCATGAACGACGAATAAAGTACTATTGTTGTGTTTTGTGTGTTTATTTTGCGTATTTGGAAGGTTTGCTCGACTTAGAATGTATTGATCGCCAAGTGTGTGGAACTGTCGTCGATTTCCGGGGACATGTGCCTGGCATATGGTGAGTCTCGGATTTCGTTGTGTTGAGCTCCGGGGCTTATGGCGTGAATGGTCCCCTCACGAGCGGGGCATTCTGCCGTCGTGGTACATGTTTAAGACGGGGATGCTCAGTATTCGGGTTCCCCGAAGGACAAGGAGTCTGCTCGATTAAGAGAGCGGGCTTCTGTCGTTTTGTTTCAGTTAGAGGTGCTCGGTGCATACCAGGACGCACCTGTGTTTTTAGCTGTAGTATTGTTTGAGCTTTTTAGCGTTACAAGGTCGAGCGAGTTCTTCTCCTTGCAAATTCTCTAGGTAGTATGCCCTGTTTTCTGTCCTTGCTCGGACGCGATAGGGGCCTTCCTAATTTGCGGCCAGTTTGCCTTCTCGGGAATCTTTGTGGTTTCTTTTGAGCACTAGGCTGTCTACTTTGAATTTCCGTTTAATGACTTTTGCGTCATGCCTTAGGGCGATTTTTTGCTTGAGCGAGGCTTCGCGTAGAGCGGCTCCGGTTCGGATTTCTTCAACCAGGTCGAGCTCTTCTCTAATTGCCTCGATGTTGCCCTCCGTTTCGAGGGGCTCTTCGGTGCGTCTTGAGGGCACGTATATCTCGACAGGGATCACAGCCTCTGTCCCGTATGTCAGTCGGAAGGGGGTCTCCCCGGTGATGGAGTGTGGCGTGGTGCGATAGGCCCAGAGGATGCTGTGTAGCTCTTCGACCCATCCCCTTTTTATTTCATCCAGTTTTCTTTTGAGGCCCCTCAAAATTACTCTGTTAGCAGCCTCCGCTTTCCCGTTTGTTTGGGGATGCTCGACTGATGTGAAATGTTATTTGGCTCCTAATTTTGTGACGAATTCTTGAAAACGCCAGTCAGTGAACTAGGTGCCGTTGTCGGTGATGATGGCTGAGGGTACCCTGAACCGGGCGAGGATGTTTCTTTTGTAGAAGCGAAGTACGTTTAGGGATGTGATTTTGGCTAATGGTTCAGCCTCGATCCACTTAGTGAAATAGTCGACCGCGACTATTAGATACTTGTTCTGATTGCTCTCGGTTACGAATGGGCCGAGGAGATCCATGCCCCACCACGCGAACGACCATGGAGATGACAAGGACTTGAGTTCGTTGGGGGGGTGCAAGGTGCATGTCCCCAAAACGCTGGCACTTGTCGCATTTCTTTACGTATTCCTTGGCGTCGTCCTGCATCGTGGGCCAATAGTATCCGGCTCGGAGGGCTTTCCGGGCGAGAGATCTCCCTCCTAAGTATTGAGAGTTGATTCCTTCGTGTATTTCTCGGAGTATGTGGGGAACCGTGCCCTTGTCTATGAATTTGAGGAGGGGTATGGAAAATCCTCGTCGGTAGAGGCGATTTTCGACCAAGACGTACGAGCAGGCTCTCCTTCAGATTACGGAGGCCACTTTGGGATCGGCAGGCAGGAGGTCGCTAGTTAGGTAATTATATACGGGGGTCATCCAGCAGGACGCATCCCCTATCGCGTTTACGAGTGTTAGCGTGGATGGAGATTCAGTACTGGGTTTTGGCAATATTTCCTAGATTACGGATTTGTTGCCCCCTTTCTTCCTCGTACTAGGTAGTTTCGATAGGACGTCTGCCCGGGAGTTGTGTTCCCTTGGGACGTGTTTTACTTTGGCGCTCCTGAATCAGGTTAGTCTTTCTCGTACGAGGGCCAGATATTCGGCGAGGGCTTCGCTTTTGACCTGATATTCGCCTGAGATATGGGATGCGACCAGTTGAGAGTCGGTGAATACCTCAATTTCCTCAGCTTCTAAGTCGTTTGCGAGGCGCAGTCCGGTAAGCAGGGCCTCATACTCGGCTTGGTTGTTGGACGTTGGGAATGAGAGCGAGAGGGATACTTCTATGAGGGTTCCTTCCCCGTTTTCTAGAATGATCCCTGCTCCGCTGCCAGTAGAGCTTGATGCCCCGTCCACGTATAAGGTCCATCTCCGGGCGTTGTTGTTTGTTGTTTCGGGGAAGGCCATTTCGGCCACGAAATCTACCAAGACCCGTGCCTTAAGAGCTTTTCTTCCTTCGTACTTGATGTCGAACTCTGCAAGCTCTAATGACCAACGGAGCATCCTTCCGGCCATATCGGTGGGTGCAAGCATTTGTTTCACGGGTTGCTCGGTTCGCATGACTATGGTATGGGCTAGGAAATAGTGCCTGAGTCTCCGGGCCGTGGTTATTAATGCGAGTCCAACCTTTTCGATTTGTTGGTATCTGACCTCGGGGCCTTGGAGTTCTTTGCTTGTGAAGTAAATGGGTTTCTAGCCTTCCGGGGTTTCTCGTATTAAGGCCGCGCTGACGGCCTCGGCGGATACGGCGAGATAGAGGTATAGGATTTCTCCGGCCTCAGGCCGGGATAAGACTGATGGGCTGGAGAGGGCTTGCTTGAGATGGGAGAGGGCGCGCTCACACTCTTCCGTCCATTCGAAGGCGGTTTCCTTGCGCAAGAGTTTAAACAAGGGAAGGGCATGTTGGGCAGATTTGGCCACAAACCTGGATAGTGACGTGAGCATGCCGTTTAGGGTTTGGATTGACTTTTTTGAGCTCGGGGTGGGCAAATCCGAAAAAGCCCTGCATTTATCCTGGTTGGCTTCGATTCCTCTTTCCGTTAGGTAAAAATCGAGGAATTTTCCTGCCCGAACACCGAACGTACATTTCTCAGGGTTGAACCTCATCTTGCACTTTCGGGCTTGCTTGAAAACCTTTTTGAGATGGGTGGCATGATCGATTTCTTTTTGGGATTCGACGATCATATCGTCCATATAGACTTCGAGCATGTTGCCTATTTCCGCTCGGAACACTTTGTTCATCATGCGCTGGTATGTCGTGCCGGCGTTTTTCAGACCGAAGGGCATTACGTTGTAATAGTGGTTTCCCGATTTGGTCATGAAGGCCATGTATTTCTTGTCAGTTTTAGGCATGGGTATTTGATTGTACTCGGAGTATGCGTCCATAAATGAAAGTAATTTAAAATCGGCGGAATTATCGACTAGTTTATCTATATTAGGCAGAGGGTAAGCATCTTTTGGGCAAGCCCTATTAAGATCGGTGTAGTCAGTGCACATGCGCCATTTTCCATTTGATTTTTTAACAAGTACAACATTGGAGAGCCAAGTGGTGTACTTGGCCTCAAATATAAATTTGGCCTCTAGGAGGTCTTTTACAGCTAGTTCGGCCGCAGCCGTTTTCTCAGGTGATTGTTTTCTTCTTCTCTGAGCGACGGCCTTGCAAGCGGGGTCGATAGTCAGGTGATGGCAAGCCACTTCTGAATCGATCCCGGGCATCTCAGCGGCGCTCCAGGCGAATAGGTCGGCATTTTCCCGGAGGCAAGCTTTGAGTTGTCTTTTGGCCAGGTTCGGCAAGTCTGCTCCGATCTTGACTCCCCTGGTCGGATCTTCTCCGAGGGCCACGAGTTCGAAGTCTC
This sequence comes from Vicia villosa, assembly GCF_029867415.1. Taxonomy (NCBI): domain Eukaryota; kingdom Viridiplantae; phylum Streptophyta; class Magnoliopsida; order Fabales; family Fabaceae; genus Vicia; species Vicia villosa. The sequence continues at coordinate 61,764,654 of NC_081185.1, read as the reverse complement.
CGTCTGGAATTGGCCGGAGGATCCCTTCTGATGTGCATGTGTTTATGCTCTGTTCGGACTCTCCCCGAAAACGACTGTCGAGGTTGACAGTGTCGATGCAGGGTATTGATTTGTTGGTCTCGGAGACTGCGCTGGTCGCTGTTTTGTCTTGCATCGGTGTCTTTATCGTGCTCAGGCCTTTGGCGGAGGCTTTGAAGCATCTCCTGGCCGCTTCAATATTGCAGACTTGGCCCAATCAGGGAGGTAAAAATCTTCAGGCCTGGTGACGCTCATGGCCACTTGCATGGCAGGCGTGTCCTCCGCCGGCTTTTCCTCGGTGATCGGTTTAGCTTCTTTGGCAGCCTCTTGCTTCTTCGCGTATTGTTTCAGGTGTCCCTCTTGGATTAATATCTCTATTGCGTCCTTCAGGTGGATGCAGTCTTCAGTGTTGTGCCCGTGACCTTTGTCGTCCTTCTTTTTGTCCGCTCCCCGGAGGGAATCATCTTGGCGGGCATTTTTACTGCTCTCAGTCTCTTCTTGCCTGGAGTTACGGACAGCGTGGGCGGCTTCTTTCTCCTCATACTGTATGTATGCCTGGGCTTTGAGGAAGAATTCGTCCAGGGTAGCGGGTGTTTCGATCCCGACGGCCTTGGCGAAGTCTGAGCGTGGTCGGAGACCTCACTCGGGTAGGGATTTCTTCATATATGGGCTGTCGTGGAAACTTGTACGACTTCTTTGTTGAATCTTTCAATATAAGCCCGTAGATACTCGTCTTTTCCTTGGATGATGGCTTCAAACGAGGCTTCAGATTTGGGGTGTCTCCGGGAGGCTGTAAAGTGTCTGGAGAAAAGTTTTCCGAGCACCTTCCAGGAAGTGATGGATTCGTCGGGTAAACTTTTATACCAAGTCATGGCTCCTTTGCGCAGGGTGGTAGGGAACAAACGACATTTGATGGCCCCGGGCACCCCTCTGTAATCAAGAAGGGCGTCGATGCTCTCTATATGTTCGTCTGGATCTATGGTCCCGTCGTATGTGCCCAAAGGAGGGGGCTTCTCGAGACCGGTCGGCAGGGGAGCCTCTAAGATTGCGTGGGATAGAGGACCATGGCTCTCCTCTTCCTCGTTGCTAGTGGACCGAGAGGAAGATCGGCTGTGGCTACGCCTGCGTCGCCTCCGATTGTCGTCTAGCCTTGCCAGGGGCGATCTAGACTTCCTTTTTGGCCGAGGGGATATTGATCGGCGTCGAGAGTGACGGTTTCCTGACCATTTCTTGGAGGAAGGACCCGCATTCTCCCTGGGGGAGGGGGAACGAGGGCGTTTCTTGGTTACTATGTCGCATCGAGAACGAGGTTTGTGATCGGGGGGAGTTTTTGAACGGCGCTTCTGCTCAAAGGCCCCGATCCTATCGTTTTGCTGCTTAATGAGCGCGTTGGTCTGAGCCAGAGCGGCCAAAATGGTGGTCATAGTCTGGTCCGGGGGAGTCTGACCCTTGGAGGAAAAAGGGTTGCCCAGAATTTCTTCGTGGTCGTCCTTGCCGCCTGTGACTTCGAGACGTTGGAATGTCTCGTCTTGGAGATCTCTTGGGGAGGGAGATGCTGAGGCACCGTTGCGAGGTACGGTGCTCCTAGGTGAAGGTATAACTACGGAGATGTCGTTTTTGATGAGTTTTGAAGCGTCTAATGAAGAGGAGTCTTCGTTATTGCCGACCATGAGTAATAATTTGATTAAAGCTTTGGTCCCTGAGTTCTTGCAGGAGGCAAGAATGGATCAAGAAGGTGCAAGAAAAAAGGAACGGGGGAGCTAGATTTTCCCACAGACGGGGCCACTGATCTTACCGAGCAAATCAGATGGCCAGCAACAATGAAGGCTTGAAGTTCGGGATGAGTGATGGAAAAAGAGGGTTGTACCTGCAAGGCACTCCGATGCCAAAGTAAGTATGTATTCCACAAGGTACAACAAAGTGAGAAAATTTGGGGGTGGAAAAGATTACCTTGCCATCTGTGTGGAGAGGGCTATTTATAGGATGTTCTTATGCGGATTAGATTCCTCCTTCTGAGGCGGATATTTAGGTGACACGCGATCTGGTTGTTTACCGGGCACGAGGGTCCCTCGTGGTCTTATGAGTTTGCCCGGAGCAACCGAACGGAACTTGTCACGCGTGGTCTAAAGTGTCTTGGGCCGAAGGCTGGATTGACCCAATTATGCTGATTGGGTCGGTCCAGAACAAAATTCATACACAAAAAGACATATTGTAACAAATTTTTAGTCTAAATGCTAATACTTTTTGTATAAAATATTATACAAATTGGATTTTTTTTTTTAATAATTATAAAGTTGTGACAGCTGTATAATTTAAAAAGAATAACAAATTTATATTTTCATAAGAAATTTGTGTATTCACCAATCATAATTGTCTTATGTTGTTTTATAAAAACAAATATTTATATTTTTTGTAGTATAAATGTTCCCATTTTATTATAAAAAAAGCTAATATTTTTTCAACTCAATTTTATATGAAATATAATTTTATAAGACATTTATCATGATAATAATATCATTAATAAGATGAATTCTTATTTTTTTTTAAATGAAGATGAATTATTTAAAAATATTTTTTTTATATATAATTAAATTTAAAAATTAAATATTTGTTATATATAGGTTAAGTTAATTTTCTTGTTTTTTTTAGTAGATTATAATATCATATATGATTTTACATCATGTACGTGATATTTTTCTAAAACAAATATTTATATTTTTTAATATAAATGTAAAATTTAATCATAATTTATTTAAAGTTTTACCAAAATAGTGGGAAGTATAATTTGCATAATTCACATATTTAAAAAAAACTTACGTATTTTTATTTCATATTTGTCTCATGTTCTTTTATCAATTTCTAATATTATAGAATTTTTTAGAATATTTGCTAATGTTTTATTATAAAATAACACTAACATTTTTTAGTAAATTAAAATTTTAATATCATTTATTATTATTTAGAAATATTTTTAATTATAGTTAATATATTACGTATATTTTTAAAAATAAAAACTCAAATAAATTATTTTTTACATTTTTTTAAATAGGCAAAATTTACTTTTAATGTGGTGATAAATCTTTTATGTGTACTAACTAAATAAAATGATAATAAATATTGTAAAAATTTAAAAAGAATGATAAATTTATTTTTTTTATATCATATTTTTCTCATGTTCTTTTATCTATTGTCATTTTTATTGCGTAAGGTCAATTCATCGAAAAAAAAACTTACATGTGCCTTCATGTTTTGTACTTAGATTACAAAGGTCAACAAACATGCCAGAAGTCAAGGAAATAGCTTAGTATAAATATATGAATAAACGTACCAACTAACAAATTAGATTGAAACAAAAACTTATATATGCCTTCATATTTTGTACTTAGATTATAAAGGTCAACAAACATGCCAAGAATCAAGGAAATAGCTTAGTATAAATATATGAATAAACGTACCAACTAACAAATTAGACTGAAACAATAAAAACTTATGCCTTCATGTTTTGTACTTAGATTACAAAGGTCAACAAACATGCCAAGAATCAAGGAAATAGCTTAGTATAAATATATGAATAAACGTACCAACTAACAAATTACACTCAAACTTTCCATCAACAATGGTGTCCAACCCAATAATGTTTAAATAATTTACCGTCCTTTAATTTTATTTTCCTAATATTAGTTGAACCACAAAAGACCAACTTGAAACCATGAGTACTTAATTTGAATGGAAAATCATTATTAGAGACCTTGAAATTCTGCATGATGTATGAACTTCCAATAGCAAGTTCAGCCAAGTATTTTGACACCATATACAATGGGACAATGCCTTGAATCATATGTGGAAAATTAGAACGGATTAATTATCCAGAATTTAAATATCCAACATGATATATTAACAAAAAAAGCATTAAACTTTATTCCTTTGAATCAAGCAAAATGAGCTCCAAGTATTGTTTGTTGGAGAAACTTGTCACATTCCACATATGCTTTCCACAAATCCTTTGAGTAGTTGATGTCCTTCACAGGAGAAGGGTCAAAACAGGAGAAGGGTCAAAATGTGGTGATGAAGAATCAGGAAAGCTAAAAACGTAACCTGCACAAACATGTTGGAGAATGAAGATTGAGGGGTGGCAACTGCACAAACAGGGAGAATGGAAGAGAAAGAGAATCCCATTTAAATAA